>NC_030678.2:71930403-72244569 GCF_000004195.4 Xenopus tropicalis | reverse complement strand
CTAAGCAGTAAGTGTTTAGAGTTTTAATGACTTGCTACCCATAATTATTGGGCTAGCTTTAGGATGCAGGAGGAGCCAATTTGTTCAAGTCCATATAAGGCTTGGTAGGATTGTACAGTATGGACTTTCACCAATAACAATATCAGCAATTAACCTCTTCTGGTCTGAGTGCATTATAAGCCTCATTAACAACCATATGAGTGCACTAAAATGCACACAAATGCTACACATATTGATGCAGTTCATTAATAACTTGTGTCCAAACATGCTCATTCCACAGCTATATAGTTCAGCTAAGTGCAATTATGTCGGTTTTTTCTTATTGAGCAATTTGTGAACATATTGACCTATTTTAGAGCAAAGAGTGACTTTTGAACCCTGGAGCTTCCGCTAGCCAAGTTGTTGTAATTCCAGGCATCGTATAGTAGTTTGCATTAATAGGCACATCAGAACTGTGGAAAAGAATGACACACTAAGGCTGATGCCACACGCGGCGTAGGGCTGATTTTTTCGGCAAGCGGAAAAACGCTTGCCGAAAAATCAGCCCTACGCCTGCTACTTGTGCCTGCACCCGAATGAATGGGATACGCTCGGGTGCAGGCACATGTAGCCGATATACGCATGAAAACGCGAGAGAATGCAAAGTCTCGCTTTTTCATGCGTATATCGGCTACATGTGCCTGCACCCGAGCGTATCCCATTCATTCGGGTGCAGGCACAAGTAGGAGGCGTAGGGCTGATTTTTCGGCAAGCGTTTATCCGCTTGCCGAAAATTTCAGCCCTACGCCTCGTGTGGCATCAGCCTAATACCCTTTTTAATGCTGATCAGCAGTAGCGACACAATCCCCATCTGCAAATATTAGCCACAACTTGCACCTGATTTCAGAACACCCACACTTGCAATTGCATTTGTTTTGACCCATTGGGTGCAATTGCAGCAAATGCATCTCCCCCTGTGGGCACAATTATCCTGGGAAAAAAATTGCTGCATTATGGGTAAATACATAGTGATGTGTGTCCTTGAATTGCTTTTTTCATATTCCACTGTATTTATATATAAACATTTATCCTTAGCCCATGGTTACTTTGCATTTACGGAAAATTTTAGCTGCTTTTCCAGTGTTCTTATCTGAGAGTACTCAAAAATGTTTCCACATGACTCTATATCCATACCTAAAACAATAACAAAACCTTTAAAGGGGTGCTTTACCTTTACATTAAGGAATTATTGAATGGCCAATTATAATGAACTTTTTAATTGGTTTTTATTATTTTATATAGTTTTGAATTATCTGCCTTCTTTTTCTAACTCTTTGCAGCTTTCAGATGAGGGGTCACTGACCCCAACAACCAAAACTATTAATCTGTGAGGCTACAGTGTTACTGTTACATTTTATAGCTTATTTTTCTATGCAGGACCTCCCCGATTCATACTCATTCAAACCACTCCCTGGTTGCTAAGGCAATTTGGATCCTAGTAACCAAATACTTGCTGAAACTATAAACTAGAGAGTCGCTGAACAAAAAGTTAAATTGCCAAAAAACTACAAAAAATACTAAATGAATACCAATTGCCCATTGTCTCAGAATATTACTCTTTACATCATACTAAAAGTTAGCTCAAAGACAAACAACCCCTTTGACATCCCAACTGGAGCTTCCATACTTTAATGACATACAGTAACATTTTTAAACAGTGTTCTGACAGTAGAGGGGACCTTGAAGGAGGGGGCAATGGGTTGAGGGGTGAGGATAAGGGGGTTTATCTCTCCTTTAAAGGTATTTAACTTTAAAAATTAACTTAAAGGAAAACTACACCCCCAAAAATGTAGATCTCTATAAAAAATATATTGCATAAACAAGCTCATATGTGAAACCCTGCTTTATCTAAATAAACCATTCTCAGAAAAATATTCTTCTCTAGCAGTATATGCTATTGGGTACTCCTAAATAGAAAATTGCCATTATAAGAATTAAGGGCCCCCTCCTGAGATCCTAGGATTCCCAGTGCACACAAACAAGCCAAGGCACACATCTGTTGGTTTAGTATTCATTCTGGGGGAATAGTTTTCTTTTAAACTTTTAGTATATTCTTGCAAGCTTTGCAATTTTACTGCATTGATGATCTCTTTTTTGGTGCATTTTTGTGGGGCTCAGTTACAACCACAGCTGTAGTTGCACAAAAATTAACAAAGTAGTTACATGCATTGATGCCATTCATTAAATATACTTACTCTTAAACGCACTCCCCGCTCTCATTGCCCAGTTTGTTCCGATCAATTGACTGACACAGGGGAATGCTGGAGCTGCCATGACCTCAAAGGCAAGCACCGAAAATTGCTCAATGCCCACACTATTTGTTTGCACAATTGTGGGCATATTTTAGTGCACTAGATGCAATTGCACCAAAAGCATATTATATTGGAATTGTGGGCAGTAAATTGCATTTTGCACACTGCACTTGGGTTCATAGATAAGATTTTTTGTACAGATAATACTGTAGTTGAGAGATGGTAAAATGTTATGGTTGCACATTTGCAATGTTATGCAGAAAGGCAGTAACTACATAAATGTTATGTACACCAAAATGTTAAATATTTGCACAAAACCCTGACCTGTATTGAACTCTTATAATGACGAATATTAAGCGAATATGTGGAAACCATTTAAATAAAAGGACCTTTGATAAACACTCATGGGCTTGATCAGCAAGTGCTTTTGCTAAGATTTCCATAAATAGTTTTGCAAATGATTTGTTACAAGTGAAATTACCTTTGTATAGTTTATTGTTACATAGTATAAGACAAGTGATCTGACAAAAATGAGTAATGACTATAATTGCTGAAGAGAGTGTTATTAAAGTTTTAGTAAGGAAAACATAATACTTGAATAGCTTTATGAGACTGGAAGTTATGCATAATACATTGTAATTTAGATTTTACATCAATCTATTAATCCACTAGTATCCATGAGCATAAGTTTTTCTCTTGTTCCAGTTTCCAAAATTAGTAAAATGTTAGAAGGACTATGCAAAAAAGGCACTACTTATAGATTTGTAAATCTTGGCACATCTCTCTCGCGATACAGTGTTATTTGCAGCCAGTCATACTGTTGTGGAGAGCTCAAAACCTCTGAAAAAAAAACCTTTTTATGATGTTGGGTGCAGTAATGGAAACAAATGGTCTAACAAATGTCTACTGTGTGTTGATGGGTTAATATCATGCCATATGTTGGGGATGTGAACAACTGAATTCAATGGCTGTAAATAAAGATTGGGTAAATCCAGTGTCTGCCAATTATTAAAGCTAATCACTGACAAAAATTGGAAGGAGAGGCAATTCCACTGTCCATTAATAGATACAACTACATACTGTATGCTCTGATCTGTCTATTGCACTGTATTGCTGACATATCTGGTGGTAGGAAGGTCATTATGATGCAGTGAATTGCGACTTGAAGCTATATATATGTCGTAATTAAAGGTTTTTTTTTTTACTGTGGTGTTTTTAATGCAGCTGGCAAGTTCATAACAGGTTACATGCACCTTATTTTTCAAAAAAGCCTATAAAGTTGGAGAGTGCTGACTAACCTGCATTTCTACCTTGTAAGTTTCCTGCCAATTAAGAAGTTCATACCAGTAGGAAATCTAGCGCACAAGGAAAAAAACGAATGAGCCTTAATTGTACTTTTTCTACACCCATAACCTTTAGGAACCGGAGATCTGTGTCAGAGCATATGTGAGCAAAATGTTTAGTTACATTAGTAATATCTTTAGAATTGAAAGCTATAATATGTTTCTGTGTGCATTCTTTGAGTTTTCTGGATTTTTGACCAATGAATGGACACCCACATTTCATGCAAGTGAAAAGGTAAATTACATTTCTAGCATTACAGTTAATATATTGTTTAATAGAACATGCCTTCCAGGTTTTGAAGCAAGAAAATGTTTTGGGACATGTGACGAAGGAACAGGTAATGTAATGTCTCAACCCATATTTAAACATGCCTTTATGTGTTAGCCATATGTCCTCCCACCCTCCAGTATCCCTTTGTAGTCTAGGGGGTAAAATATTCTCCATGGTTTTAGATTTCCTTGAAATAAATCTGCAGCCCTCGGACAAGGACAGGCTCTACCACTGTCTTGGTAAATCTTTTGTATAGTGTTTTTCATTTGAAAAAATTGGGAGCTAAATGTCAAAATACAAATCCATATCCAATAACTTCCCCTTTGTAACAGTAATTTTCTCAGAATGCTTTCTATTTCAACATATACCATAATCCACAGTATCTGTTTCTTTATGTCTGTGTTCATAGAAATGTTTTGTTAACATTGTTTTGTTTTAAATTCTTATGTTTATTTAATCCTATTTAGATCTGAAAGGACATCCAACCCACATATAACATGGGTATTTCAAGCGACAAACCACCCCTTTGGTATTGCAGGTTGTACAAGCTGTGTTAGAGCACAGAGCAATGCAGTGGATACAGACAGCCTGTTAAGGATAGCACATACAGAGAGACAGAGTTCAGGTGGAACATTCTTATACCATATGGTTGTTTGAGAAATCTATTAACACTTTTTGGAGAACTCTCCATGCCATCTCTGTATAATTATCAGCCTCCCTAGATTCTCTACTTTATCTGTGGAAATAAATCTGATAATTTCCCTGACCCCATCACATGGTGCAATTATCAGTATTGCCTATTTTATGGCTGTGACAAGTTGCTCCATGAGTTATTGCCCTCAAACTCTTTACTATCTCTTTCAATGCCCCAGTACCCATTAGTTCAACACTTAGGGCTTCATTCATGAAATCACGAGTTCGAATCCCGAATGGGAAAAATTCAGTTTGGATACGATAATTTCTAATGATCACAAATATCACGAAAATGCTTACAAAAAAAATCGTATTAGTCACGATTATATCATATTGGCGATCCAAAATTTTCATACCAAACGATTGTAAAAAAAAACGGGAAAACCTTTCCGACTTTGATCCTTCAGTGCATGATTTTGGAAGCCTCCCATAGGACTCAATGGCACTCTGCAGCTCCAACCTGGCCCAAGGAAAGTCACGATAACGAAGCTTGAATGAATCCGAAACTTTCGTACACGGCGCGACAATACAATTTTGTCACACAAATTTCGTCGCACAGTACGAAATTTTCGCACAAGCTATGAAATTGTCACGCTCGGAGCGTTCGTGGATTAATAAATGTGCCCCTTAGGCTCACCTGACTAATCAGGAGGCTTTAGGCTGATGGCCCATGGGGAGATTAGTCACCTGTGATTAATCTCAGCTACCGCAGACAAATGCCTTTCCATCAGTCTCCTACTTTTTCCTGCAGGAGGATACTTTTTGCTATTTTGGAAAACAAAGCAATGCTGCCTTTCCACCAGAGATTCACTTTATCACCAGTGGAAAGGTGTTTCAGGGAGATTAGTCTCCTGCTGTAACCAAGATTAACTGCGGGCAACTAATCTCCTGTGGGCCATTGCCCTTAAAACCCTATCTGGTTACTTTGACTGATTTTCAAGCTTAGCAGGTAAGAGTTGTGAACCTGTGTTGATGGAATTTGTTGTGGACCTTGTGTACATCTGTTAATGCAGTGACCCCCCCCCCCCCCCCCCGCCCAGTTCCTCATTAGTAATATGTTGCTCACTTTCCCCTATGATGTTGCTTCCAGTGGCCTCAAAGTAGGTGCCCTTTCATAAATTTCTGGCTTGGAAGCAAATGAAAGCACAGAGGCATAGTTTTACTCGAAACGCCTAGCATTATTAGAGCCTAGCATTATACATGGGGCTACCAAATAGCCAACCACTGCCCTTATTTGGCATCCCCAAAGAACTTTTTTCATGAGTGTGTGGCTCACAAACATTTTTACATCTGAGTCTGGTTCAGATGTAAGAAAGGTTGGGGATCACTGTGTTAATGTCTAGGTTAAGAGAAACAAAATAACTGCAAAACTGAGAAATAAGTCCAATATTTGCCAGTAGTTGAGGTTAGTGGTAGGCTGCAGCTGAGTCCAGTAACAGTATGGGGGGACAGGGCTGCAGAAGACAGTCCAAAAACAGGCTGAGGTCTTTGCAGGCAGCAGGCAGAAAAGAAGCTGGAGGTCAAAATCAAAAGGCATCCAGAGGCATCAGGCAAAGGATGGGGAACAGAAGCACAGGGACAAGAACAGAGTGAGTTGTGTGAGTTTGTAATTGCCCTTATATAAATACCCTGACATGTATCCATGGGGGCAGCCATTCAAGCTAGAAAAAAGTAGAAAAGGCAGAGGTTACATAGCAGATAACAGATACACTCTGTTGGATACAATGGGAATCTACACAGTTTATCTGTTTTATGCTATGTAACCTGTGCCTACTTTTTTGAGTTTAAACAGCTGCCCCCATGGCTACACAGTGGCTTTGTTTATATAAACTATAGTAGGGGTATCAGTTGCAAAAACATAACTTTAAGGCTAGTGCCAAACAGGAGGCAATAATTATAACTTTGTCCTTTGCTAAGTCCTGTGTTGGGCCAAACTCTTTTATTAATATATATGAAAATATTTGTTATTTTGGTAGCAGATGGGATGCAGTGTAGGAAAATGCAAGGTTATGCAAATGGGAGATTACAATGTGTGTTCATCATATAGTCGTATACATGCTTTATAAATTACTGTATATATTACAATTTTAAATTAAATAAAATGTATTTTAGTTTTGAAGTCATTTGCCTAATGGCAAGCCTGGGTTGCTATTCCATTATCCATTGTAAATGGACAGTTTCAGATTTTTTTTTTTAGAAAGGAAATAGATGTTTTTCTGGGACTAATGTAAGTATATGTAAGTAAACATCCCTTACTGCATAAAAACATAGTCTTAACAAGACATGGAATTTATTTAACCTTTAACCAATACACTCATCTTCTAAACAAGTAATGAGGGAGGAAGTTGTTGCTAATGGCTTAAATGTAGCACGGGAGATTTTGTACTGCTGGAATGTCCCATGGGGCAAAAGAATATAGTTTTGCCTCATCTTGGAAAAACCCACAGATTACTGCAGAAAAATGAAGTTAAACAAACGTTTAGTATGTTGCAGGTAGAGGTACTCTAAGCAGCTGTGCATCTAGTCTTTATTCTTCATGTCTATGATAACTATTTGCCTTTCTATTGTTTTGCTACTCTCAGATTTAGTACTCTGATCTGTGAGCACAATAATCACAATGCAGATGGGTAATGAGACTAGATTTTTTTTGTTTGTTATTTTTACTGTTTATCAGGCCTTTCCCTTTTTATATTTCATTATGAAATACAAACAAGTACTAAATTGTTTAGGTCAGTTGATACAGCATTCATAATACAGTCAAAATTACAAACTGGAGATTTACAGAATAAAATCATGCCATTTTTAATTAAAAATGTCTTTCAGTTTAATTTTCTACACGTTTATTGTATGAGAAACTGCCCCCTTTAATAAGCTTCAGCTGAATCTTTGCAGATTAATTATTGCACAAATGCTAGAACTGCAGGGATGGTTTGACTGAAGTCCTTCTCAGAATACTATTTATTTCAGATGCTACATTACATACTTAAAGGAACAGTAACACTAAAAAATAAAAATGTTTTAAAATAATTAAAATATAATGTACTTTTGCCCTGCACTGGTAAAAGTTGCGTGTTTGCTTCAGAAAGACTACTATAGTTAATAGAAATAGCTGCTGTGTAGCCATGGGGGCAGCCATTTAAATTGCAAAAGGGAGAAAAGGCACAGGTTACATAAGAAGATACCAGATAAACTGTGTAGAATACAATGGGAATCTGCTACTTATCTGTTATCTGCTTAGTAACCTGTGCCTTTTCTCCTTTTTTCAATTTAAATGGCTGCCCCCATGGCTACACAGCAGGGTATTTATATAAACTGTAGTAGTGTTTATGAAGAAAACACACAACTTTTACCAGTGCAGAGCAATAGTATATAATATATTAATTATTTTTATACACTTTCATTTTTTGGTGTTACTGTTCCTTTAAAGTAGACCTCTATATTGCTACTAAACATGAAGCATCAGAAAGACCTATTGGTTACAGTCTAGACATGTCCTGTCTTGAACTTAGGCTTTTGTAATTTCTGACCAGCACCCTTACTGGCTCAGCCACTAGAGGGTCAAAAGGCTTAGTTGTGCGAGTATTTACTGCATCTACCTATGCAGTATACACTTCTTACAGTCAATTACCTGCAATTTCCAAAAGAAGGTACTTAATAAGCATGCCTTCTCATTTCTTATTTATCATTGCTTATAAAATTTTACTAATCACTATCCTTGGACTCCAGATGGTGCTCTTCTTTGGTGAAAAGAGCTGTAACCCGTATTAAAATCTGGAGTGAGCTGCAGATCGCAGAGCTGGTGGGTGCAAAGTTGCCCTGTCCTTTATGCCATAAGGTAAGCAGTCAGGACAGGGCTTCTTTGAATGTTTTTAGCCTGTTGGAATAATTTCCAATATTGGGGGCAATACTGGGGACTCGTGAATCTCCCCCAGACTGCTCCTTATAAATACATTACTACTGATCACTGGCAGTGCTGTATTTATGAAGGAAAATACGATATTTGCGCTTTAGTGCAAAGGTCTGCATCTGTGGTGGAAAGTGCAGAGGATGGGGCAGCTGTGCCAAAAACATGGCTGTTTGTGCACTTTTTTGTACTTTGCACCCTGCCCTGAACTTTGAAAATTAGCCTGCAATGATGCTATTGTAACACTATTTTGGCTATAAAGGGGTAAATCCAGGCTAGTAGATGATGTAGAGCATGTGTTACATGCGACCCCCTTTCCCAGGATGGGCCTCCGCTATGTGGGAGAAGTAAGATAGGAGCTGAGGGTGTAGTTGAACTACAACTTGCTGAGGCTGTGTAGTGCAGATGGTATAAATGGACACCAGAGAGGTTCTTATGGTGAACTATAATACAGATTTATTGGTCCAAGGCACAGTTACTACGCAGGGTTATCATACTCCCAGACAGGCAGATTGAGATGGTACAATAATGAAATGCTCTTTTGCAGAAGAGAGGGTATGCACCGTTTTATCCCACCTCTTGGTAGAGTCTGGGCAGGAAAACACACCTTTCAACCAGTACCCCTTGGGAGGTAGTCCAAGTAGTAAGAACTCCTTCAGGTTGATAACCTCTAGTGGATGAGTCCTCCAGGTGAGTAGGGATCAGGGGTTATCCTGCCTGTCCTACTGCCCTGCACTGAGGCAACATTGCCGGATAGGAGAACTACTCCTGGATCTAATCACTCCTTTGGTGGGGCTAATGGCTGCCCTTTCTAGTTAGAGCTGACTACCTTCACTTTCCTAGAAAGTGCTATTAAACAATCTGACTGTGCTTGCTAATTCCTCGTTCACTGGGCCCTGTCCCCGACTTTCACTAGAGGTATAGTATCCTCTAGGGCAGTGCTGTCCAACTTCTGTTGTACCGAGGGCCGGAATTTTTCCAACCTACATGGTGGAGGGCCGATAATGGAAGCCAGTTTTGACCACTCCCCTTTTTGAAACCACACCCACTTGAAACCACACCCATGTTATCACATGACCATACCCATATTAATGGTTGTAGTACAGCAAAACCTGCCATACTCTGCCTGCCCTACCCTGCCTGTGTGCCATACTCTGCCTGCCCTACCCTGCCTTTGTGTGTGCTATACTCTGCCTGCCCTACCCTGCCTGCGTGCCATACTTTCACTGTGTGTGCCATTCTTGGCTGGTTTGTGCCATACTTGGCCTGTGTGTGCCATACTCTGCCTGCCTGCTTCTGGCACCTACTGTCTGCTCCCAGGCTCAGATGCAGCCAAAAGAGGAAGTCACACCCTCCTGCCAGACACTATATCAGTCTGCAGGGGGCGTGAACAACCAGGCTAAACCTATAGGGAACTGTTTTAGAAGGGCTCTTACCCAATAACAATAAAGGTGTGAAGAGGTAATGGTAAATAGAAAAATAAATACACGTTTCAAGCCTATTCAATAGTGCAATTAATTAATGCAAATAGAGACAGTACCATCACATCCGTTTCTGGTATCCTCTCCTGAGGCATACCCGGTACAATGGATAGCTGTAAAAGTTTAAGGCACAGAACATTTTAACTGTTTCGTTACTAGTTGTCTTGTCCCTAATTAAATCTGTTCAGGCACCTTGCACAGGCTTTGCAGGAGACTCTGAAGCATGTGGGTAAGACAGTGAACCAGATCACAGGCACACACACGAACTGGTCTTGTAGAGAATAACTTTTACTAAAGGTTAACGCATGTGACCAGCTGCTGTCCCAAGCTTAAGGTGACAGCACAATATATTACACTAGTTACTTGTTTCTGTAAACCATATACATACTTTGTACATGAGTGTCACTATGGATCACTCAGGCACTTTACTTAAAGGGATCTTGAAATACCACTTGGAACTTGTAACAGGGGTATAACAGGCACAATACTTAGTGAAACCGTGAGTCCCCCCCCCGAACCCATAAACAGGGGTTCTCAGGCACACACTTACATGGGATCATCCTGCCTTCATTCAGGTGTCCTAGGCACATGCTTGGCTGTAAAGAAACTTAGTGGGTTCATATTACTGTGGAAACATTCCCCACCCATCAACTTTATTAAGTCCATGCCTTCCCACCCTAACCCAGTGGTCGTGACTACCCTGCACGCACTCCGTAGGTGTAGATAAGGCAATGGGTCCTCCCCAAAGGCAGGTTGAGGTAGAAGTTGGAGTGAGGGGCCCAGCAGTCTTTCTGTAACCCAACTTTTTACAGTCACCTGACAGGGTTCTCAGGGTTGAGGCTTCCAAACATGAAATAAATGAACAAGTCCATCTCTGTGGACATAACTGACGGATGGGGTCACACCCTAAGTATCAGCAAACCGGCAGTCATTTAGGGGTGTGCCCAAAAACGGTGGAAAATCCCATCTGTGAAGGGGAAACCGAACCGGCATGGGGTTTTCAGTGCATGTTACGGTCAAACTTGGCCTTAGTGACTTCGTAAGACACATAATAAGCGGGGTGTGGTTTGTCAATCTTGCCTGCACTAGGGAAGTCCGACAGCAAGGTGAAATTTTTCTCTTTATCATACTTCCCACAGGATCTCACTCTGTGTTTGAGTACGGTGGGTCCAAACCACCACTCCCGGGCGATGTTTGCCAGATAGTCGACATCCTGATGACGTCTCTGAGGGGGTTTTGCCAATAGTCCTCCAAATCCCAGTTTTTCGTGCCTTGAAATCTCACCGTACAACCACTCATCAAGGTGTTTCTCCACTTCATCGAATACCCACTCAGGGGCATAGGGCATGTAGAATTGCCATAGCTCATAGACTTTATTATTTATTAGTCTCTGGACTCGCGACACTGCCCTATATTTTTCAGGGTCAGCACGGCCCGGGGCCACCCAGCAAGTTTCCTCTTTGCTAAAGGTGTATGATGGAGGTGGAGTACTTGACGAACAGCTTCCGTGGCCAATGGGGATGCACGAGAGAATCTTCAAGACCCAAACCCATGGCCAATTACTTTGTAGTATTTACGATCAGGCCTGCAGGTGCCTTTGCCTATCATGTCCGGCAGTGCCTGTCAGCAAAATTTAAAGTGATACGCACAGCAGCTCAGTGCCCTCAAAGTAATGGCTCCGGATTGAATATAATGGTTCAAAAAGCACTTTGGGCACCAAATGTAACACTATTTTGGCTATAAAGGGGTAAATCCAGGCTAGTAGATTATGTAGAGCATGTGTTACATGCAACACCCTTTCCCAGGATGGGCCTCCGCCCATCATTAATACATACACACACACATATATATATATATATATATATATATATGCATCAGGAGAGAGCCGGCACTCACGTCAATCGGGTCACAATAGCCTGGGTGCAGGTCCAAATGAAGAATTAGATACAGCAGTGAAGAGATCCGCACTCACAGGACTTATAGAATTAATCTGGTGTTTATTGAGAAGACTAACGTTTCGGCTACCTCAGTAGCCTTTTTCAAAGTGACTCACACAGCTAAACCAGTGTCTAATTAACATTCAGGGGCAGGAAAAGTGGGGAATAACATCATCAACACAAGTCAATCATTGGGGGAAAACACCAAAGTTGTGAATAAACAAAAGAATTTGCAAAAAAATAAAAATAAAAGGGAATATATACACAGAAAATACGGCATATAACAATATACAGGAGATTCTGAAGCACTTGTGTCTCAGGAAAGCGCAACATTGTATGCTGTTAAATGTAACAAAACACAGCTCAACTGGTGAGAAAAAAACATCAGCTACATCATCATAGATTTGTTGCAAAGTTAATTCAAGTACCTTAGAGTCAGTGAAGGAATAGGGAGTTCACACTAGGCATATGTTGCAATAATTAGGAGCGGTTACAATGTATTAGGGACTTACTGTTACAAATGTTACATCCAGTGTTGTAGCCAGATCCTGTCAGTGAGAGGCGGGAATTGTCCTTGCCCTACCAATTCTGATATACCCCATATACAGTAGTACATGGCCACAGCTTTTTTACAGGACTTCTGTCCTATATGAGAATGGGGAAATAAAGTACCTTAAGTACATTATGTCTTTATAGGATTCAAGAAGTGTTAATAACCATGTGATGGGTTTTGTACTTATCTTATAAGTATATCTTATAAGTATTATAGCTGACACTATAATGAAATAATGTGTTATTAACATCCTTACATGGATTATATGTGTCTGGCAATAAACTGCGCCAAGCATGGAGGGCACCAAGAACATGTTACACCATTAAAGGCATCTATTAAAGTCTTTATTGGATCTTTGTTTTTTCTGCCTGGAGATAACACTGCACTGATGCCTTTGGAAGGCTGTGGGTAACAGCATAAAAAAGGCAGTGACTTTTATCACAACACTGACAAGATATTTTCTCGCACAAATACAGGCCTCAGGAGACAGTTAAGAGGTTTCATTTCAAGCTGTCACTATGCAGCCAATTGTATGATGTCATCCCAACACTATATGCATCTACAGAACACTGTGCGGCACAGCTGCATCTCTTCTCAAGAAAGCAGAACCAAAAGGATTACCAATGACATAGTCTTTCTCAATTTCACATACCTATCTAAAAATACCAGTGCTTTGTTGAGGGCTAGCGTTCCTGTATCCAGTTCTTGACTCTTTGCAGTCTGGTTTATTCCAGCAACTGGTGAATACGCCGCAGTTATAAAAGCTATCAGGTATTTTTTTGTTTGACCACAGTGATACGTTTTAAATGTTAGTTTACCTGTTATAACCTCAAACTCTTCAATACATATCACCTGTCAAGGGAAAGTATGACATGCAGGTTCAGAGATTTACATCTGTTGCAACATGAGGACTTTCAATAGTTCCCAGGGATTAGCAAGATAACATTTAAAGTAACTGTGACTTCTTAAGGAAATGACTTATAGAACAGAATAAGAGGGATTGGACGGGTTGAAATTAAGGGCAAGCAAAGGCCTAACAAGGTCAAATATAACCACAGGCAGAATTAGCACAGAGATTGGACAAATGGTTGTTCGGGGTGTTTTCAAACATAGTAATACAAAGATGAGAGGAAAAACACTGTTTCAGCAAATGCAGCACTTTGGTTCTGATTTTTGATGCCCAGCACTACTAAAAAATCTACATCCAAGAAAAAAGCACTGATAAATAAAAGGGCATTGAGCATGGGCTGTTGGTTTTTCTTAGTACAGGTATAGGACCTGTTATCCAGAACGCTCGGGACCAAGGGTATTCCGGATAAGGGGTCTTTCCGTAATTTGGATCTCAACACCTTAAGTCTACTAAAAAATCAATAAAACATTAATTAAACCCAACAGTATTGTTTTGCATCCAATAAGGATTATTTATATATTAGTTGGGATCAATTACAAGGTACTGTTTCATTATTACAGAGAAAAAGGAAATCAGTTTTAAATTTCTGAATTATTTAAATAAAATGGAGTCTATGAGAGATGGGCTTTCCGTAATTCGGAGCTTTCTGGATAACGGGTTTCCGGATAAGGGGTCCGATACCTGTACTGCTAAGACAAATATGAGGACAGATAGTTGGGGCCCTTTGGAAAAACAGGGGCTACATACATGGCTCTGTTGAAGAAAAAGTTGTTTTAGAAATAACTATTAGGGAACAAAAAAATGTCAGATTCATTTGTGCATAGGTGTAAGTGTTCTGCTGAACCAAATCCAAACTCTGCTAATTCTGCTTATTCTGGAGAAAGTGCTGGGATTCAACTAAATCCAAAACATAATTCTGGATTTGGTGCATCCCTAAACCAAACAGCGGTTGAGCAAAGGGTGGAATTTCTTGGATGTGTTTTTATAACCTTGTTTGTTAGTGTGTTAAGGAATTAAATACATTGGGTTGCAATCTTTATTGCAATGGCCCCATAGCCACAAAATATTGTATCCATCTCAGCTGTAAACTACAGAGTGACTGGGCTGGAGGACAATCCAATAAAAAGAACTGAATGAATGATTTGGATGGCCTGTGCTGGCTAGTGAAATACTTGTTTAGGGTTAAAGTTGGGGACCACCATGACCAAATTTGCCCTGGGGCATTTGAATTTTCACACTATACAACCTGTAATGTTTGTGCTATAACTTCCGTCTGTCTTTCCTATTCAGTAGTGGTGGGTACATACCTACAAGTGATTCATGCATTTTTGCAGAAGGAAATTCTCTACAATTACACTTGCGCTGGTCTGCTATTCTGTATTGTGTTGTGACATTAGCTAAGAGATAAGAAACACTTTTCTATTTTAGGATTCTCCAAATGAAAATACTGCAAACTTCTCATTATGTTTGCTTTTATCATTGTTTCTATAGTTGTGTTGATTTTTGCAGCTTTAGTACCCAACAGAGGATGACAAAATTCCGAATGTTTGCCTCACATTGCTGAACTCTGTGACATCCACTTAGCTCCAATTGGGCCTTTATCATCTTGTACCTGTGTGAAGCTGCTTGATCTGTCAGAGGCTTTTTTGCCTGGAAGCAATGTCTCCATGGTAACTGCTGCTTCTGAAATGCTGAATGGAAAATACCGGTTAAGGAAAAAGAAAAAAACATTTTCAATCTAGGAATGCTGATTTTGCCCAGTGTCGGAGTTAAAAAACAGTTCAAAATGTCATAGCAACCAGGAACTAAAGGTAAACCGAACACTAATGCACTACACTAATGCATTATATAATATTTAAATATTTTGTAAGCTAAATCAGTATGTAATAAATAATTGTGCACCTGCCATCAAATCAATTTTGCAGCTATATGTACCTTCCATAGCTGTAAGAAAGTAGTCCCTCTATTCAATTTAGTAAAGTTATGAATATTTTTATTATATGCCGTTACACCATGCATTATAATGGGTTCAGCTGTTTATACTGAGATTTAATTGCTTGCTGATATTTACATAATTACTTAGTTAAATAATCAAGTAACAAGATTTCTTTTTTTTTTCAACTGTTTTAATTTATTTTTCACATTTAAAACATAAGCGCAATGCTCACAGAAAGTCGTTCATATGTAAACTTATATAGCAAAAGTACAAATTCATGCTTTCTAAAGAGAAGATAAACAAAGCAAAATATTTCATCATTTGAGAAAGTTAATGACAGTATGTGGTACATAGCTGGTAATATATTTAAGGTGCACCATGGTATTCCCTTTTGGGAGTGATATGTGCTTTTTCCCTTAGGATTTATCTGCTGGTGGTTTTACCCTCCCCTGAAAACACTGGAGCCCAACCAGGGGGATGCCAATACTGAAAGCTGTAGCAAGATTTCTTGATGTACAATTGCATTATTTTGCCTGCAGTGTACCAGAGTAGATCTCTATACCTTAAGTCTACTAAAAAATCATTTAAATATTAAATATGCTCAATTTAATATCTTAATTTGGATCAAGTACAGGGTACTGTTTTATTTTTACGGAGATAAAGGAAAACATTTTTGAATTATTTGTTAAAATGGAGATGAACTTCCTGTAATTCAGAACTTTCTAGATAATGAGTTTCGGGATAACAGATCCCATACCTGTACAAACATTTATATCAGGGGTCCCCAAACCTTCTTACTTGTGAGCCACAGTCAAATGTAAAACAACTTGAAGAGCAATGATAGCATCTTAAAAGTTCATGGAGGTGCCAAATAAAGGCTAAGATTGGCTATTAGGCAGCCTCTATGCACACTATCAGCTCACAGGAGGCTTTATTTGGTAGTAAATATTGTTAAAATAGAAAAAGAGAGACTTGTAGAAGATAAAGGAAAAGTGATTAAGAGATAAAACACCATGACATGAGAGAGTGTTGAGAAAATGAGAAACCCTCTGATGGGTCCATAGCACTCTAATTTGCTGTGATACCTACTAATAGTGGAAAACTCCAAATTCATAATGGGGTTTGGTGACAAGGTGCATTAGCTTAATTATCCATTTAAAACAGCACTAAACATTCACTAAATCCAATAGTTCACTTCTGTATGAATGTTTCCAGGGCTAATATATACAGAGAAAAATTACTCATTATTATAAAATATACAATATGCTTATGGTGGAAAACGCATAAAAACGAAAAAAAGAATGCAAAGTCTTGCGTTTTTATGCGTATTTCAGCTACATGAGCCTGCACCCGAGCGTATTCCATAAATTCCGGTGCAGGCACAGGTAGGAGCGTATGGCACATATTTTCGTCAAACCTTTTTTCAGCATGCCGAAAATATATATATACACTATGGGGCTGATTTACTAATCCACGAATTCGAATCCGAATGGGAAAAATTCGGATTGGAAACAAATATTTTGCGACTTTTTCGTATTTTTTGCGATTTTTTTCGTCGCCGTTACGACTTTATCGTAAATTGTCGTGACCTTTTCGTAGCTGTTACGACTTGCGCGAAAAGTCGCGACTTTTTCGTAGCCGTTACGATTTGCTCGTACATTGTTGCGACTTTTTCGTATTGAGCGCTCGTAACCGGCAGGCAAAACTTTCAGACTTTGCATGATTTTGGAAGCCTCCCATAGGACTCAATGGCACTCTGCAGCTCCAACTTGGCCCAAGGAAAGTCTCCCATAGGACTCAATGGCACTCTGCAGCTCCAACTTGGCCCAAGGAAAGTCTCCCATAGGGCTCAATGGCACTCTGCAGCTCCAACCTGGCCCAAGAAAAGTCACGATACTGAAGCTTGAATGAATCCGAAACTTTCGTACTCGGCACGAAGGCTACGAAAAAGTCACAACAATTCGCGTAAGTCGTAGCGCTACGAAAAAGTCACAACATTTTGCGAAACAGTCGTAATGGCTACGAAAAAGTCGCGACAATTTACGAAAAAATCGCAAAATACCGATCATTAAGAAAAAAACGCATTCGGACGCTTTGCGGACGTTCGTGGATTAGTAAATGTGCCCCTATGTGTGGCATCAGCCTTATATTTATATATAAACCGCACACCTGACGTTATTAAATGCCTATTATAACAAATAAGATAACTGCACTGCTTATAAAGATTTATCTTAAAGAACAATAATCTTGGCAGGCTGACCCACACTGTTTGTAATAGGTAAGTACACAGCCCTCACTAATGTATGTATTCATGATGTTGTCTTTCTTTTGCACAATTTGCTTTCTTAGCTCATCAGGTATCCCATTGCTGCACAGATTACACTGGCATTTTGAAACTGAATGTTCATCATTGTATGAACAAAAAGCCTCTCTACTATTTCTTGACTGTTGCCAGACTCCAGCTTAGTTTTCAGTGCACTTAGATTAGTTTATGTTTAATGTGGCACAAAAAATAAAAACACTTCCTTTCTTCCTTTCTGTTTGTGCATAATTAGAAAATATCAATGCATACAGGTCCGTAATTCACTCTGCTCTAGCTACTTGCCAACAACAACATTAAGTTTAGAGTATAATACATAGGCAGAAGAGCAGCAAGCAATTCATGGGAAGACATAAAATGCTTTACACCATGAGGCGACTATCAGATTTTTTTTTCTTTCTTATATTATAATTGTACTGGCTACAGATGTTACAGCTGTGTAGGCAGATATAAGTTACTGCCACTGTGGTATAAAAACTGTAGTTTAGAATTGCTACACTTTGTTTTTACTGTTCAGAGTGTCAGAAATTGTAGTGGCACTTTTTCTATTATTACGTTCTACTTTAATTTTATAATAGGATATATTCAGAAATCGAAACAATATCAATACACATTTGTTTAAAGAAAAAACTTTATTTTGTTGGAAAACAGTATTGACTTGTAAGCATCATCCAGAAATGAAATCCTCTTATTTTAATTAGCTGCACAGAATCTGTGGATTCTGGCAAATGCCAGGGGGGCTGCTGTAAGATGCCACAGACACAGTCACCATTTATTGGGCTGGTGGGGGCTGTTTGGGCCACTGTGTACTTGACTCTCATTCCAGACCTGGCAATAACTCCTAAAAAGGTTCTTATGCTTGTACCTTCGCAACAAGAAGGACCTATATGGTTGCATAAACTGATACTATAGTGTGGCCTATAATGCTCATACAGAGCATTGCTGCCTGGGAGAATGGCTGCACTGTGCATACTGCAGGCTCCCTTCATGATGTGTAAATTAGGGGATGGGTAGGTGAAGGGGTTTACCAAATGCCTTGCCCCTCTGACACCAAAATGGAGAGCAGAGGCCTGCAGCAGTCAGGGACAGAGGAATATATTGTGCAAAGTTAAAAAAAATGACCCTTAAGTAATTCACCCCTATGATGTTTTGCTGGGATCTATGCAGACACACACACCTATATCCAGTCAATTAATCTTGATGCCAGATGACTGAAACCCTGGTTAATGTGACAAGCCAAGCTGAATGTCTATAACACGTACAGCCTATGTTTGGCAAATTTATTTAACTATTTCAGATAAACTGAGAGAATCTTGTCTCTTATTTACAGAAAGATTTAGAGACAGCAAAACAAACAAAACTTCCACAGATTCCCCTTTAAACCACTTTGATGCTTGTAGTTCACCCAACCGCCCAAAAGGACTTCTCTTAATGATTTCAATGCAAGTCTGTAGATGTAAGTGCTTGGTGCCCCTGGGAGCACTCACATCCAAATTTTATATGCATATAAAATGCAGATGTACACAGCTTTTCAAGTATTTATTGATGCAAACCTAGAACACAAAGTTGCAGGCAGAGGGACATGCTGAAAAGTGTGAAAAACATGGCAGCTTTCTATGGTGGGCCCTAGGCAATCCAGCCAACCACCTTGCTTCCTACACGCGCATGTGCGTCACACCACGTTGAGTAGTGGCAGTGGAGAACAAGACCGTGTGGTTAGAGGTAGGTAGAAGAGGTACCTGCCTGGCGCCCCCCTGCGGTGCCTTTTCTGCCTACCCCTAGTTCCGGCCCTGGCAGCTTGCACCTGTTTTCAGCACTTTGCACCCTGCCCATCATCAGTAATTGAGCCCTTATATGTTTGTAGTGCTTATCTACAATATATAACCATTAGCACATATAACACATTTTTCGTTAAGTATATGTTTATCTGTTATTTTCTGAATAGGATGTACAGTTTGCTGTGGTAAATATCTGTCCTAATGTTAATCAGCTGCACACAGGAATTTTTTGATCTGCACAAGCTTTTTGAAATATTACAAGTTTTTGGTGACTTTAAATAATGATGTTAATTACAATATTTAAATGAGGTAACTTCTCATGGGTAACTTAATTTGTATTTGCCATGTAGCATGTTTAGGAAAAGCAATGTATGTGATAATTATTTTTATTCTATCCTGTAAATATAGGGGCAGAGAAATTTAAGGAAGACCTGTCCTGCATTCACTATTGGTGTCAGCTACTATGGGTACAGTCCTATAGTGCTAAAGAAAACACATTTACACAAGTGCAGTTTCCAAAAGCACACACTTAATAAGTATGTTTAAAGGAGAAGGAAAGGCTAAGTCACTTGGGGGTGCCAAAATGTTAGGCACCCCCAAGGGACTTAGATCGCTTACCTTTTACCCCGGGCTGGTGCCCCAGTACGAAGAGAACAGCACCAGCCCGGGGTAGCAGCGAGCGCTTCCTACTTCCTATTCGCATGCGCCGGCCCACGGATTTCGCCGGCAGAAGAAAAAGGAAGCGCTCATTACAAGTACCCTGGGCTGGTGCTTTTTTCTCCTAACATGGGCACCAGCCCGGGGTACAAGGCAAACATTTGCTACATGGCAAATACAAATTAAGTTTCCTTCTCCTTTAAAGTATGTTTGTAAAACATATTACAATGATGATGACTGATGATCTGTTCTACAGATTTAGTACAGGTATGGGATCCATTATCCAGAAACCCATTATCCAGAAAGCTCTGAATTATGGAAAGGCCATCACCCATAGACTCCATTTTAACCAAATAATTGAGGTTTTAAAAAATGATTTTTTTTTCTCTGTAATAATAGAGAAAATATAAAGAGATAATAAATCCTAATTGGAGATAAAACAATCCTATTGAGGTTATGTATAAATTATTTTTAATAGACTTATAGAGCAGAGATCCAAATTACTGAAAGATCTATTATCTAGCAAATCCCAGGTCCCAAGCATTCTGAATTACAGTCCTATAACTGTATACCAATGGGCATTTTAGGCAGGCCACAAAGACCCGGGCCTAGGGTGACAGGCATCTGACGTTGGCTTATATATTAGGAGCACTGGGAAACAGGCTCACAGGAGATTTTGACAGTAATTTGAATCTCCTCAGCGCCCTCTTCCCTGGGATTTAGGTGTAGGAACAAAGGATGCACGTGCGTATGATCCCGTAGGAGGAGAAGCGGCGCTGAAGGCTGCCAACCTCCAGTCATCCCGGTGCTGAGTGTAGAAAGTACAATAATGTGGATCTGAGCTTACATTTTTCCCAAAGAGTGCTGTTACTTAAATTACTATGTAACCATGTAGCTATAAAGCTGACAATTATTTTCCTTCTTTTAATGACTATGTATAGATCAGGCTTGGGATCAAAAGAATAGTTTGTATTGTTAAGTATTTCACTTTAATGAAAATTCTTCTACTGTTGCCTTTGGTTTGCTTATAAGAGCACTGTAATCTCATCAGTTGAGGAATCTCACCAAGCTAAACATAATGGGATTAAGAAAGGTGTGTTCTATTGCAGTATAGAGAAATATTATATCCAAGATTGTCCTAATAACCATCAGGCTTTTCACATATTGCATTGAAAAATGATTCCTAATTAGAAGTCTCCAGTTTGTAACAGAAAGGGATTAATCCTGGATCACTGGGAAGTCAGGGAAGTACTGAATCCACGTATCTGCCAACAAATGCCAAGTCTCATGTTTGTTGGTGGATATCTGCTCTGTGTGCCTGCACCCAGGCGGATTTAATGCTTCCAGTAACAGGCATAACTAGAAGATTTTTGCTGAGAATAAGCCCCATGCAGCATAGGCCTTATCCTTCAATGACTGCCTACCAGTTGATAAATGATGCTGCCACACACCATATTTCTATAAGACTGGGAGCATTAGTGAACTATATTTGAAAACATTTCTAGTGATGCACCAATGATGGTACTTGATTCATAAAAATTTGATTTTTACTTATATTGTGTGGCCATAAGATATTAACCTGTACCAGCAAAACAAAGGGACGCCCTGATCCCCTTGCTACATACCTGCTACACAGCTGGCATGCTTTACATGGTTCTTTTGAATAGTTTCTGAATTAGTTTTTCCTCTCACCATATAAAATGTCATGATAAAGGCAAAAAATGTACCATTGTAAGAAATTAAGACAGCAAAAATTAAACCCATTAACAAGGCAAATTTTTTGTATATCTCCTTGGATGAATTTAAGCAATATTATTGCTTCTTACATAATTGCTGGTGCTTAGTTTCTTAAATTGTCTGTTTATTATAAATGGCTGTTCATGTTCATTGGGGTGTGCATTAAACTGGCTTTCACATTTAAACCAGGACATTCACTTTTGTATATGCAGGGAGTAAGATGCTCCATATCTCAGGAGAAGGGGGACGGGGTTGACACAGTATGCTGTCCATTGAAAAAAAATAAAGCCACAACATTTAAAACGTGTGTGTTAAGAACCTGTTAAATGTGGGTATTGAAAGTAGAATAATAAAACACTGTACCAAAGAGTTTTCTAAAATAAATGTATTTATTTTCTTACCAAAGAAGCATTGTGTGTTGAAGGACAGTAACTTACACATTACCGCCCAGGTGACTTTAGACTAGTTTTATGCATTCATTAGCTGCTTGAAATAACAAAGGCACTACTGGGAGCAATAAATTCTAAACCATGGTACTATCAGGGCCAGTCTACAGAGGTTACAGAAAGTAACAGAGGTCACCTTTGGCCATTTGCACAGGGTGATGCTGCATTTGGAGACCTAAAAGCTGGGGTGCTTGTTCTTTAAGCTTTATTTACTAACATATTATAGTGGTTCCTGAGCATTAGATTGTATCTTACAAAACCCAGTATTCAGATTGCGTACCACCATCCAATGACTGAAAATAATATCTTCCTTTTGCAACAATTGTTGTTAAGCCTAATCATGCCTAATCATTTTTTCTAATCGACTAGGTGGTTTGGGGCTCTAATAACACAACTAGTTTGTCATAAAACACAATATATAGCTCTGCAGAGAATATGTCTAATAAAATGTGATATATATTTGTATTGCTAGATCCCCATTCTATATACGATAATGTTAGTACTCAATTAATATTGTTTTAGTTCACCTGGAAAGTGTCATATTTTGCTTGGTCCTACCCATCTGGGAGTTTCATGTTTGCGTTTGCTGCATGAAGAGTTCTTATTGTTCTTATGTGCGGAAATTTATATTTACCTTTCCACATATAAGTAACTCATATACTCATATATAGTACCAGGGCCTGAACTAGGGGTAGGCAGAAGAGGCACCTGCCTAGGGCGCAACAGTGAATGGCCTCTGTTGCCACCCCTAGTCCGGGATCTCATACCCCGACACTTCATTTCCTGGTGCTCCCTCCCTGCACAGCATCTGTGGCAGTGCTCTCTCCACTACCGGCATCCACACGTGTGTGTGCTTGAGTGCACGCGGTGGGTAGAGGAGTTTGGCGGCAGAGGGAAGTGGTAAGGCGAGGTGGCCGGCCGGGTCACCTAGGGTGCCCGACCGACTTGGCCCGCCTCTGTACAGTACACCTTGAGGGATTATTATTTGTAGATCGCTATTGCATCCTTTCATCTTCCCAATTATTGCTCAGAGATAATCTGATTTATGTTTTTATATGCATGTCATATTGTAATGAACCAGTGGGGTCAAGACAAAGATTGAACTCTAAAAGGGTCCTATGGCCAATGTTGGACTGACTCACCAGGGTACTTGTGTCATTGGGCCCTCTTGCTCACCCAATCATGTGACCTTATACTGTATGCCTATACCATAGTCATTCCCTATTAATGTATGAGAGAAAGGAGGGGTAATATGGAGAGAAGGACAGATGAGTGCATGTAATGTGAATAAAACAGGTGAGCAATAAGAGGAGGAAACATAGTGGGCCTGTGGTCCAAGGCTTCTTGACGGCCTTTGGCCCCCCAATCTAACACTGCATATTGTGTTATCAGATTAGAAAGGCCAGTAACAGTCTAGGTCAGTACTTTGTTTCAAACAGGATGTAATATGGGTCACAGTTGGTAAAGGCATAATAAGGTAAAAAAAATGCAAATCCCTTGCTAAGGGTCAAAAATAAAAAGACTCATACAGAAAGGATGAAAGGACAGGCAGGACAATAAGCAAGAAAGGAGCAATCAAGAAATGCAACAGGAGCAAGGCATACAGGAGAGTATTGCCTGTACTGTTTTAACATGTCCTTAAATACCCTTCGTGCCACATATTTTAATTTTGTTAGAAAATAGAGCTGCTGTATTGATTTTCATGTAATTTGTTATTCTCAATTCTCCCCACCCCCTTCTCATCTTTCAGACATGCTGTGATATATCAGAGTGAATGTGCTTTTTACCTATCTGCTCATGGACATGATGTCATTACAGGGAGAGACCAGACATACCAATGATTATATCATATCCCATATCATTGAGTGGTAAATCAGAACAAAAACTTCATTGACACTAAAAGTAGTCACAACACTGGCATTTTTTTAAATTGCTACATTTCTGCCATAGCAAGTGCAGCATTACCGTATGGCTCAGTTGAATTATTAAACTGGATATTGACATTAAACCGGGATGCAAGGAATTAGAGGCTTTACTGTTTGTGTACATGTAAGACACACCACTGTCTGGTACGTTCCCTTACCTTCAGATATGCCGGCCGGCCGGTGCGTTCTCCTTGTCTGCATGCATGTTCACGCCCCATCTGACATCTCTATGTAGCAACATGTACTGTTCTAGCACATCTAATATGTAAAGGCAGATCTTTTCCAGATCTTTTCCCGATATGTCCACCTAAGGTGGGTGATATTAGGCTAATTGAATTAAAATGATGGGTATAAGGGCTGTCAGACCAAGGACTGCATTGAGCTGATGCGGTCCGATGGAAAAATCAAACCTGTCCGATCGAGATCTGGCTAATTTTAGGCCAGATACTGATCAGGAGGGCCCCTCAGGGGTGCCCATACGCTGAAAGATAAGCTGCCAAAACGTTCTGAAGGACCGAAAGGCAAACTAAATCTTCCCTTGTATGGACACCTTAAGTAGGTTTTTCTGCTAGAACCACAGCGAAAAGCTCCAGGACCCAAAAAGGGCGTCGGTGAAGAACGGGGCTTGTCGGGTTCTTCCTACTTACGGAAGAGTCAGATTTCTATTGGCAGCCCTTCCTTTGGGTTTCTGTCTGCTAGAACTTATCAGTACAAGAACATAAGACTCAAATGCGCACATAGTGGTGCTGAAGAAGTGGCAGTCATTTTATACAACTGTCTCTTAAAAAGTTTGTTGTGAACATAAGGGCTGAAATTCCACATGCTTTCTTTGGAATGAATGCCATTTCAATTGAACAGGTGATGGAACCATGTGAAAAGTAAATATTTTTTTGAGCTAAGTAGGAGACATTTAAGATGTATATTGTAAATATTAAATAATATTCTGATGTTTTTATCTTATGCTACCTACCATCAACATGCATTTAACAATTTACAATTTAATAATTTACATTTAACTTATTGGCTAATAAATGTTAGGCTCACACCATAGTGTATCTCCAGTAGCAAGAGCATAATAGTAGAGACAAATAGATAATGACTGGAAGTCATGGTAGGGTTAAGACAGATTTAACAAACCCATAAGGAAAATAACAAAATGGAATGAAATGCAAGCTGAGAAACATAATGTCCAAAACCTCATCATGTGGTTAAGGCTATAGACACACAAAAGCAAGGTCTAGTATCAGGCTGGGTGTGGGGTATAAGACAGGCAAAGTCAGAAAGGTAGGTTGAGCTCTGGGCAGGCAAGCAAAGCCAGGAAACAGCCTGGAGGTTGGAGGTACTGGAGAACAGGAACAAGGAACCAAGCAGGGTCACAGGAACAAGGAAGGGATTCAAGAATCAGGCAGAGATACTCAGAAGTGGGGACTAACAGGCTGGAGTGAACTGAAGTGGGAGTTGCAAGGAGCAGGATTATAAAGACACTTAATTGCTAGATAGGTGACGTGTAGTTAGCAAGGTAGCACCAGTTCTAAAAGCCTCCAGTGGCTTAGACAAGTAATGCAGGCACAGTTCAGTACACAAGTAAAGGTTCAATCCCAAACAGTTTCTGACAGTGTCCATTAGATCTGATTATGGGCAGCACAGCAGGACAACTTAGAATCAATGTTTGGCAAAAGTCTTCCAGAAACACTCTCTGACCCAGTAATATCCAAAATGCTGCTGTAAGTCAGAGTGATGTTCATTTACAATTCATGGGCATGTTGGAGCTGAATTGCCTCCTTAACTGCCGATGTTTTACCTGTATTTTTTTTTGGCTGCATAGTGGTGCCAATGGAGCTAAAGCTTTCATGAACTACATAGTTTGTATAAGTAATATGAGAGCTAATTTGCAAAGTAAGTGTAATACAGAGTTTATTCACAGAATTTCAGTCCAATTGCAGACAGCAGCTGAGTAGCACCCACAAAAACTTGAATGCGAGAAGCTTTATGACTTAAAGGAACAGTAACACCAAAAAATGAAAGTATACAAAAGTAATACCAATATAATGTACTGTTGCCATGCATTGCTACAACTGTTGTGTTTGCCTCAGAAAGACTATTATAGTTTATATAAATAAGCTGCTATGTAGCCATGGGGGCAGCCATTCAAAGGAGAAAAGGCACAGGTTACTTAGCAGATAACAGATAAACCCCCATTATATGGGGCTTATCTACTAGTTATCTGCTATGTAACCTGTGCCTTTTCTCCTTTTTTTCAGCTTGAATGGCTGCCCCCGTGGCTACACAGCAGCTTATTTATATAGTAGCTTTTCTGTAGCAAAAACACCAGTTTTTTGCAGAGCAACAGCCCATTATATTTTAATTACTTTAAAATACTTTAATTTTTTGATGTTACTGTTCCTTTAAGCTTTTCTTATCCAGAGCTTCAACTGCCATTACCTTAGTCTAAGAATTTGAGAGCAAAATACAAAAATCTTCTGTAACTACCAAACCTGGTGCCACACATCTATCTCATAGAAATAACTTAGAGTACAGTAAAAAGTTGCCAGGTTTCATGTATTTTTTTACCTGCATAGAGCCACAAAATAGGCAAATTTAGGTTTCTAACATTGTTGGCAAAGAACAGAATTTTCCCTAATATGCTATCAAAGCAACAATAATGAATTCTCCCTATCGCTATAAATGACATTTTTAAGATCCATGCTGCATTTTACACAGTGCCTTTGGAGGTATAATGTAGTTTTGTCTTACGACAGTACCACTTTGCATCTAATGCTCAGTTTTACAGTTGGATTTTTGTGTGATTAGATTTTGCTTTCTATTTCTGTCTCTCTGGTTCAGCTAAATACATCTTGAAAGCATTTATATTACTACAATGACAGAAAGATTGTAATATCTGTGTCTACTTCACATAGATTCAGTAAGTAACAATGTGGCTCTGTGGGGGCATATCTGACATAAAACACCGCCAGGCTGCTGCTTGTTAAGAAGGAGGAAGCCGTTACAGCAGATATAATTACCTGAAATATTCTCCCCAAGCAAGCCAAACAAGCATCTACTCTTGATAATTCACCATTAGCAAAGATCACAGGCCATAACAGTTATTTCTACTCAACAGAGCATTTTATAATGTACACTGCCTGGTTGCCCCACTTTCCCTGTTGTATCTCTCCTTAATCCTTTTCCATTGCTGCACCTTCCCTGTGGAATGCCATCCCTGAATTCATCCATAGAGAATCTTCCTTAAATCTTTTCAGACCTAAACTCACAGACTACCTCTTGAAGCACTGACATAACATCAGACTTGTGCGTCAATGCCTCAACCACATGACTCAGGAGTCCAATAAGCCCTTTATACCCTTGGGCTAACCAGCAGCCCCTAGGTCTGCTTAACCTGTTCTTAGTGTACTGAAAACAGTCATGCAGGCCACTGATTTTCTTCTGCTTAAGTTATACAATTACTTTTTTGTTACAATGTTTTTATTGACATTGTGCTCAACTTGAAAAAAAAAAATATGAAAAAGACAGAAAACAAATTGATTCTATGTCAGCAGCAGGGGCAATTTTTAGCAGGGTAATTCAGGGATGCCTGCCTAGTCATGGGGTGCTGTTATGACCAAGTAGTATTGTTGCAAGCACACTATAGCACAGAACTTTATGAGGAGCAGTTCAATGGTACCTGCACTTAGGAGTAACCACGATCATTTCTGATGTTCGAAAATGTCACGAAAATTCTTTTCTCAGTCGTACGAAAATATTGTGGTTGCGATCCAAAAGTCAAAAAAACTTTCTGGCTTTGAAACCTTCAATGCATGATTTTGGAAGCCTTCCATAGGACTCAATGGCACTCTACAGATCCAACCTGGCCAAAAGATAGTCATGATACAAAAGCTTTTTTGTGGAAGTTAATGAAAACCACGAAAAAGTTAAATTTTAACGAAAATATCGTGGGCCTAAATACAGCCCTGCTAGGGATCATTTATATCTGAAAGTTCTAAAAGTCCAGTTGGCATTATTTGTGGCGTTAAGCAAGAGAGTGACATGTGCACATGAAGTGTGCTATGCCTACTGTCATTGTGTGGTTCAGGTGGCAGTAGTTCCAAGGTTCCCCTGCCTCCATCAACACTGCAGTGCTTGATTCAGAAGCATTTAATAATGTAAATTATATAATAATTTTGTGTACCTGGCTATGGAGACAATTGCACACCTACAACTGTTGTAAATAAATGACTCCTATCTGTGTTTAGGCTAATGCCACACATACTATATACACACTATATATATATATATATATATATATATATATATCAAAATAAAATAGCCAGCACCAAGGGTCTTTGACCCCTGGTGCTGGCTGTTTTATTTAGATATTTATATGATATTCCGTGCACAGGGGCAGCTGCAGAGCAGCGGATTTTGGAGTGTGGTGCTGTCGTGTGGACTGTTTTATATATATATATATATATATATATATATATATATAGGCAAAAAAGTAACTGCACTCGCTTATTAGAGTGTACGCCACAAAAAGAAAAAAAAACAAGTAAAGTTATTTTGTTATTCCAATAACTGTCTTCCTTGAGACCTTTGTCAAGGTTGATGTTTTCACTTACTATTAAGCCTCATGAGTGCCCTGCTTTATATGACACTCTCTCTCTCAGAATATATATATATATATATGTGTGTATATATATATATATAATATAAATAACTGTTTCTGTTTTTGTCCCTGTAACAGAAGGCTCATTAAAAAACGCTTAAATGTAATGCCATTGTCAGTATGTCCCTTCTTAGAGCCAGCATATAGTGTTGCAAGGATCAATGGGTGCTTATGGATTGTTCGATTTGTATAACCTGAATTACATTAATGTGCACACTAGTTTACCATTCTTAAGGGACCTTTGGCTGAATATACTATTCTGTGAGATGCTAGTGATGTATTAAATCAAATGACTTCCTCCTTTCTCCTGATGATACTTCCTCTTTATTCATCAAGAAGCATGCTGGCATTCCCAAATGGCTTATTCAACAATAGGTTTAAAAAGGAACAGAGTGTTGATATATCCAATCTATCACCCTTCTAATACTAGCTCTAAGATTGGCATCACATTAACTACAAGCTGAATTCTGCTGATAACACTGCTTAAAGGACTTTGTGAATAGGTGCAAAAAGAATACAATAGCACTCAAACATGCAATGTGAAATAGCTTTCAACTGCAAGCATGGCTGTTTGTTAGAGAGGCAACCACTGTGCACAGATATTGGCTGCAGTTTTTTTTATTTGCAGGGGGCAAAGGGTGATCGGGGATTAACCATGACAGTATTTTCTTTTACATTATACTCCATATGTAATAAAAGGCACTAAATCTGCCCCATCTAACCCATAGCAACTAATTTTATCTTAATAGATTAGGTTGAAAAATAAAATAGAGTGAAATCTTCAGAGACAACTCCAACTGACTTCTAAATAAACTCATCAGCTTTTACTTGCTTTTTATGCACATTTTTTGTGTTTTATTCCTTTAAATATATGTGACTGAGTTTCATACAGGGTTGGAGTGGGCCGCCGGGATACCAGGAAAAAATCTGGTGGGACCCAGCGGGCCAGAACTGATGCCTCTTACTGCCCCCGGTGTCCTCCCCTGACTTGTTTCACTTAAGCGTGTTCAGGGAAGTATGTCAGGAGGGTGGCGGCAGTTAGGGGGCGCGGAAGGGGGGGCGGGGGATGCGGCCAATGGGGTGGGGGCACCTTGGGGGGTCCCGGTTTTCATGTATAAAATATTTTCATCATGTTTTAGTTTCAAATCCTGGAAAAATCTAGATATGCAGTATGCATACTTTTGCAAACCCTTTAGTGTTTTTATTACAAAACACCATAAGAATGCTATCTAAGCAGCTGGATGTGCCTGCACTAACTTGCTTACTAACTGAGGGTAAGCCATTGTAAGTAATGATTTTTGTTACCATTATTTCAGAGAGATTAGTCACTCGTGGTAGTTGAGATTTATCACAGGCGACTAATCTCTCATTAGGGCATTTGCCTTACTTGCACGTCACTCATGTTGTATAAGTAAAAAGGGGTATACAATTTGCAACTTTACCAAACGAGGGGATCTTCTCCCAATATGTACACCTAAGGTGGGTCAAATTGGTCTAATTCGATCAAGGTGGGCAAAGGCACTGTCAGACCGAGGACTGACGGGAAAATCAAACTTGGCCGATCAAGATATGCCCAATTTTAGGCCAGATGTCAGTCAGGTCGGCCTGTCAGGGGAACATATGCACAGGCAGATAAGCTGCCAAATTGGTTTAATCTTGGACCCAAATCAGCAGCTGAAATCTGCCCATGTATGGCCACGCTTAGAATGTCTGCAGCTGCATTTGGAACCCTATACTTTATACCTTAGTGTATGGCTCTCTGAAGGTCACCATTGTGCACTCCTTATCACTCCAGCAATTGCACCTAGGTATTGTAATTTTTCTTTTAAATGTAGTGATGTTAGAATGTTAAGAAGGCTGATCTGAAGCATTTCCTTTATCTGAAGTTTTCTCTAAATATTCTGACCCTGTTGAAAATTCTGCTAACAAAGCTTTGGTTAAAACAAAGAAATCAATAAAAGTATTGGCATGTCCTTTAAACATAACAGATCATGCCAATGGATGATACGCTAATAAGGATGAAGTAGCACTTGGCAAAACAGCCAACTTTCTGTTTGCTGGGTGTTTGCAAGACTGCACTGTTCTGTTGTACTGCCATGCTTGCTTTGCTTTAATGAATGGACAACACAGTCAAGGTTTATAACATACTGTATCACAATAAAAACATGGGTGGACATTGCGGCAGCACATGCTCCCTTGTGTTGTAACATATGTCTTCTTATTCCAATGGGCTTACTAACAGGCTGGTGGCTGACTGAATCAACTGCTTTTTCAATTCAACAAAAAAAAGGGATAAGTATTTTTTATTAACTTTATTCAGAATCACTGTGTTTTCTAACTGTTGGGTTTAAATTTTTTCAAAAGTATTTGCTCTTTTTGGTGCCAATTTACAAAGTTTGGTTAACTATAAGGCTTACAGCAGGTTTGCCAGAGTTACATTCCTTTGTAATTACCCTCAGTTTGAGGGGGTGGGGTTTGATTAGTTGACCTTAACAGACTGTTGAAATAGAACCACTGGCACTCCAGTGGAGCTTGCTCTGGTGGTAGGTGCTCTGTAAGTGATTGCTCTTTAAGTGGGGGCTCTATAAGTGGAGTTATAATCACAGGAGTTAGTGGGGGCTCTGTAAGTGGAGTTATAATCACAGGAGTTAGTGGGGGCTCTATAAGTGGAGTTATAATCACAGGAGTTACAAACTAAGGGAGTTAAAACAAGGTTAAAAAAAAAAAAAAAAAAAAAAAATTTAATAGCCTTTTTTCACCAATTTTTGTTTAACTGTTTCTGTAACTGGGAGAATGAGTGGCAGCAACATTGAAGGTATGACACAGTGCACAGCCTGCCGCATGTATGCAGTTGTGGAACAACAGTTCCAAAGTGCATACCTCTGTTGTGGATGTGAGCGAGTTGCCACTTTAGAGGCTCGCGTTAGAGCACTAGAGGAACAAGTTGCAACACTGCGTTCTATTGACAATCTTGAAAGAAGTCTCTTGCTAACTGAACAAGAACTAGCGGGGTCAGATAGTATGGGGGGAGGGGAGCAAGGAAAGGATGATAGGGCAGTAAGCTGGGTGACAGTTAGAAAATCGAGTGTGGGGAAAAGAAAAAGGGAGGCTGCTCCAGGGTTTGCGCATCCCAACAGATTTGCCAGATTGTGTGAAGAAGATGGGAGTGTGAACTCTGGACTGGCGGTTCTAGATGAGGCTGATCTCTCTAACAGCCGGGAGACCAGTTTCTCTAGTAGTGGTGGGGAGGAGAGCAGAGCTAGGCCTAAACAGATGGTGGTTATAGGGGATTCAATCATTAGGAAAGTGGACAGGGTAATCTGTCGAGCGGATCGCTTCAACCGGACAGTTTGCTGTCTTCCTGGTGCCAGGGTTCGGCATGTGGTTGATCGGGTCGACACATTATTGGGAGGGGCTGGGCATGACCCGGCTGTCTTGGTACATATCGGTACTAACGACAAAATGAACGGTAGCTGGGGGACCTTAAAGAGTGAGTTCAGGGATCTAGGCTCTAAAATTAAGCAAAGGTCCTCCAATGTAATTTTTTCGGAAATTTTGCCGGTGCCGCGTGCTAGTTTAGGGAGACAGCGGGAGCTTAGGGAGCTAAATGCGTGGCTAAAGTCTTGGTGTAGGAAGGAAGGGTTTGGGTTCCTAGAGCACTGGGCTGACTTTTCTTTGGGGTACAATCTATACAGCCCTGACGGATTGCACCTCAATGGAAGGGGGTCTACTGTGCTAGGGGAGAGAATGGTTAAGAGGCTGGAGGAGTGTTTAAACTAGACAAGGGGGGGGTTGGTAAGCTAGATTCTTATGGGAGAGCTAGTGTAGATGGGGCAGTGGGACCAGTAAAGGGTTGTGGGGGAGGAGTGAGGGGGGCATATAGTTTATCAGATAAGGAGCTTCCATTGTTACAAGGGAAACAGACTAATTTTCACCTTAGCTCTAACTGTCCTTTAGCTAATGTAAGCTGTAGAGGAAGAAGTAGTAATCTCCGCTGCATGCTGGCTAATGCGCGTAGCTTGTCGGGAAAAATAGGGGAGCTGCAGGCTATTGCATGTATTGAAAATTATGACTTAATTGGTATCACTGAGACCTGGTGGGATGAAAAATGCGACTGGGCAGTGAATTTAAATGGGTATACGCTTTTTAGGAGGGACAGAGGGATTAAAAAGGGTGGAGGGGTTTGTCTTTATGTAAAGTCAGATTTAAAGCCATGTAATAAAGACATTACCAATGAAAACGTTGAATCTCTTTGGGTAGAAATTTCAGTAGGGCTGAAGGTCACAAAGAAAATGATCATTGGTGTATGCTATAAACCACCCCGTATAGATGAGGGGGATGAGGCCCAGCTACTTTTGCAAATGGAGGAGGCTTCAAAATTGGGTCAAGTTGTTATTATGGGGGACTTTAATTATCCGGACATTGACTGGAGTAATGGGGTGGCTAAGTCAGAAAAAGCTAGTAGGTTTGTAAATATGCTAAATGACAACTTTTTATTTCAGGTGGTTCAAGAACCTACTCGGAATGAGTCTATTTTGGACCTGGTAATATCTAATAATACTGAACTTATCTCTAACATTTGTGTGGGTGAGCATTTGGGGAACAGTGATCACAACATGGTCTCCTTTGAGATAATGCTACAGAGACAGCTCTATAAGGGAGTAACTAAAACGCTCAATTTTAGACGTGCAGACTTTGCCAGTTTAAGGGCATCTCTGCAATGTGTCAACTGGGAAAGGCTTTTCATGGGGTTAGACACAGAAGGAAAATGGAACATCTTTAAAACATTGCTTTGCAGGTATACACAACAGTATATTCCCCTTGTAAGCAAGGAGAGGCATCGCAAAGCAAAACCCTTATGGCTGAATAAAAGAGTTAAGGTCGAGGTTGGTAATAAAAAACGTGCTTTTAAAGCATTCAAGTTAGCTGGGACAGCGGAAACTTTCATCAGGTACAAGGAAGCAAATAAAGCATGCAAAAAAGCTATCAGGCAAGCTAAAATAGAGATGGAAAGGGATATTGCAGCTAGGAGTAAAAAGAATCCAAAATTATTTTTTAATTATGTGAATAGTAAAAAAATGAAGCAAGAAGGGGTGGGAACTTTATTATCACGGGGAGGTACGTTGGTTGATGAGAACGGGGAAAAAGCTGAAATTTTGAACTCTTATTTTTCATCTGTCTATACATCTGAGGAGCCAGATAATGAAGGCTTCCCTTTTAATATACCCAGTGCTAGTAATTTAGCTACTGGCGCATGGGTCACTCAGGAGGAAATTCAAAAGAGACTTGAACATGTAAAGGTAAACAAAGGTCCAGGACCGGATGGGATTCATCCCAGGGTATTAAATGAGCTGAGCGCTGTGATTGCCAAGCCTCTTCACATAATTTTTCAGGATTCGTTGAGGTTTGGCATGGTGCCGAGAGACTGGCGGATTGCTAATGTGGTGCCGTTATTTAAAAAGGGATCTCGTTCTCAGCCTGAAAACTATAGGCCTGTTAGTCTGACATCAGTAGTAGGAAAGCTTCTGGAAGGGGTAATAAGGGATAGGATAGTTGAATACATTGCAGTTCACAATACTATTAGTTTGTGCCAGCATGGTTTTATGCGTAACAGATCTTGCCAGACTAATTTAGTTGCCTTTTATGAGGAGGTGAGCAGGAACCTTGATGCTGGAATGGCAGTTGATGTCATCTACTTAGATTTTGCTAAAGCGTTTGATACAGTACCGCACAGAAGGTTAATGATCAAATTGAGGAATATTGGCCTAGAACATAATATTTGTAATTGGATAGAAAACTGGCTGAAGGATAGAGTACAAAGAGTGGTGGTAAATGGAACATTTTCTAATTGGACCAGTGTGGTTAGTGGAGTACCGCAGGGGTCAGTCCTTGGTCCTTTGCTTTTTAACTTGTTTATTAATGACCTGGAGGTGGGCATAGAGAGTACTGTTTCTATTTTTGCTGATGACACTAAATTGTGCAAAACTATAAGTTCCATGCAGGATGCTGCCGCTTTGCAGAGCGATTTGACAAAATTGGAAAACTGGGCAGCAAACTGGAAAATGAGGTTCAATGTTGACAAGTGCAAAGTTATGCACTTTGGTAGGAATAATATAAACGCAAACTATCTACTGAATGGTAGTGTGTTGGGGGCATCCTTAATGGAGAAGGATCTAGGGGTTTTTGTAGATCACAAGTTGTCTAATTCCAGGCAGTGTCATTCTGTGGCTACTACAGCAAATAAAGTGCTGTCTTGTATAAAAAAGGGCATTGACTCAAGGGATGAGAACATATTTTTGCCGCTTTATAGGTCCCTGGTAAGGCCTCACCTTGAGTATGCAGTGCAGTTTTGGGCTCCAGTCCTTAAGAAGGATATTAATGAGCTGGAGAGAGTGCAGAGACGTGCAACTAAACTGGTAAAGGGGATGGAAGATTTAAGCTATGAGGTTAGACTGTCGAGGTTGGGGTTGTTTTCTCTGGAAAAGAGGCGCTTGCGAGGGGACATGATTACTCTGTACAAGTACATTAGAGGGGATTATAGGCAGTTGGGGGATGTTCTTTTTTCCCATAAAAACAATCAACGCACCAGAGGTCACCCCTATAGATTAGAGGAACAGAGCTTCCATTTGAAGCAGCGTAGGTGGTTTTTCACGGTGAGGGCAGTGAGGCTGTGGAATGCCCTTCCTAGTGATGTGGTAATGGCAGACTCTGTTAATGCCTTTAAGAGGGGCCTGGATGAGTTTTTGAACAAGCAGAATATCCAAGGCTATTGTGATACTAATATCTACAGTTAGTATTACTGGTTGTATATATATAGTTTATGTATGTGAGTGTATAGATTGGCTAGTATAGGTTGTGTGCTGGGTTTACTCGGATGGGTTGAACTTGATGGACAATGGTCTTTTTTCAACCCTATGTAACTATGTAACTATGTAACTATGTAATGTTTGTTGACTGGTGCCATTTCCATCTAATACCAATTTGTAATCTTGATTTTAAGTAATATGTACAGCTGTAGTACCATTTGGTGCCTAATTTTGCCATATGCTTTTGCAGGCATGCAAAGTAATGTCCTACAACACTATTTAGTGAACTAGAATTTTATTCAGCTCATGACAGCTTGCCATTTGGCTGGTCTGTGATATCTAGTGTGGAATTTTATTCACATGTTGAAAATTCCTAAGTGTACTTATGAACCAGTTCTAGTCTATAATGCAGAAATTAAGATAAATAAATAAAAGTAAGATCACATGCAATGTGTGTAAGCTCTTGCAAGTAGGGTCCAATTGTTTGTAATTATTGTAAGACCCCTGTTTTTTATAATTTCATGTAAGATGCTGCATAACTTGCTGGCACTATATGAATAAATGACTATGAACCCAGATCTTTATCTGTAATATCTTATATACACATAAAAATTATACTCCATATGTAATAAAAGGCACTACATTTGCCCCAACATAGCAACCAATAATATGGCATTAAATCTGCCCCATCTAACCCATAGCAACTAATAATGTTTTACTGGTCACCTGGCTTGTATGGAAAAATATGGTTATATGGATTCATAAAAAAATAAAATAGAGTGAAATCTTCAGAGACAATTCCAATTAACTTCTAAATAAGCTCGCCAGCTTTTACTTGCTTTTTATGCACATTTTCGTGTTTTATTCCTTTAAAAAAATGGGACTGAGTTTCATACAGGGTCGGACTGGGCCACCGGGATACCGGGAAAAAACCCAATGGGCCCCAGCGGGCCAGAGCACTTGTTTGTTAAATTATTGTAAGACCCCTGTTTTTTATAATTTCATGTAAGATGCTGCATAACTTGCTGGCACTATATGAATAAATTACTATGAACCCAGATCTTTATCTCTAATGTCTTATATATACATAAAAATATCTGATAAAAAAAAATGTTGACTGAACTGGAAACTTTTAATGCCTTTGTCATGCAGTACAGTGGAGGTATTAATGAACATGGTGCATTCTAAGGAACTTACCTTTTGTAAGCACATTCTTCCCATTTTGTTATTTTATACCTTTTTGGAGATTATGTTACACAGTTTGCTCTTGTTGTGTCATTTCCTGTTTGCATTATTAATACTGGCAACCAGCTCATGTTTTGTTGGCCATGTTGGCCTTTGGCACAGTGACAGATTTCCAGCAGTCATTGTCTTGGAGAATGCTATTTTCTGACTAATTGGACTATTTAAGCCCCTGTCTGAAATAGCTCATTGGATAAGCAAAAGATATTGCTATGTTGTGTGTTGTAAGGGCTTTTGCTAAACACCCTTTTCATAAGCTTGGCTAATAGAAAATGTAGCCTTTTTTTAAACACTACTACCTGCCCAGATTATTGGCATGTCTGAGGACTGTATTCTGTCTGATACATGTTTTTGTCAACAAAAATGTCTTTTGTTGTTGCTTTTCTTATTACTTATAATTTTATATTGTGGGACAGCACTAATTTCTGTGCGTCCATCCAGAATATATTTTGTATGTATGTTTGGATCATCTACACCAATCCCAGTCTAAGTCATAAAATACAGTTTAATGGGGACAACTTTGAAGGAATGCATCATTACTAACATATCTGTTGTACTTTTGGGCTATGGTACCCCCAGTGCATCATGTAGTGGTGCAGCATTTTTACATTAATACTCTACTCTAAAACTCTATTAATAATCTTGAGCTTCAAATGGAATCTAATGGGAAATTAAACCCAAAAATGAATTGTAAATGAGATGTAAGCTTAGAATGACTCTCTGAGAACTTTTGCTATTTACATTATTTTTTTTAGTGTTTTCTACCTTTTAGTTAGAGCTGTTGAAACAAAAGCCTGATATTAACATTCTAAGACTGCAAATAACCAAGAAACCACTAAAATTTGTAAATGCAAAACAGCTCAGAGAATAGAGGAATGGGTTTACCTCAATTCATTTTTTGGGTTTAGATCACCTAAAGGTGAAAAATAGTATTTCTCAATGATTTTATCCTCCATGCATCCTACATTAGTAGGCTTATTTTTTACCCTACAACCCTTCTTAAGGAAGATGTGTTCATTGTATGACAATGGGTTCAAATTAAATTATAAGGGTTGATTAAACATTTTTTTTTCTTATTTAATTATTTTAATGATATAGCACATGTACCAGGAAATTTGCCCATTTTGCCTGAAGATCAGATAGGCTTCTGAAGCTTCCAGGAAGTTGCATTATTCAAAAAGAGTCTACTTTTTATTTGAAATAAATGACTGGATCATCCTCAAGCTTATGCACAGCTATTTAGTTTAGGAACAGAAAAGTGCATTAAGCTTACAACTCTTATTTTGATGGAAAAATCTTTGAATTTTCACAAAGCAAAAGTAAATGACTGAAGTTAAGGATTACATTATTTCCTTGGGGTTTGATCACTGGCCTAGTTTCCTCCATGTTTGTACAGTTTGAAAGCTACAGCCTGAAGCATAAAGTGTCCTACCAATAGGCAGCGTATCCCCTCTCTAAGCAGCACAAACAACTTGCCTACTTGTTACCAGAAAAGCACAGAATATCAACTTCCACGGGTGACCTGCAACAGCAACCATTGTAACATACTGCAAAGTAATATTCTTGCTATATTCAAGTTGTTTGGCACCTGTTCCTGTGATTCTAGTCTCTTACTAGTCTTCAAAAAATTCACTGGTCCAGGGTATTTTTTTCTTTTAGCACTCTGCCACCATATTCCCCTGTGTCTCAGACATCCCTGGGGTGGTTCATGTGCAGTAAAGGAGCAATTTATGTATTGTGCATGCACACAAAGGATGGTGCAGATGATGGTGGAAAACTGGAACAGTGCATTTCTTGAAAAAGAGGCATGCCGGCCTTTTGGAATTAAGTAAGTAGAAATACAGAGGAGTGCCTAAAAAATTGGAACCATCAGGGATTCTAACTTTAAAGGAGAAGGAAAGGTGAAAATTAAGTAAGCTTTATCAGAAAGGTCTATGTAAATACAGCCATAAGCACTCACAGAAACGCTGCACTGAGTTCCCTGTCAAAAGATTAGTTGTGTTTTTTTCCCTCTGCCAGAGACATTCAGCTCTTTGCTTTCTGCTCTTTCCTGCTCCCCCTCCCTAAAGAATGCTAAGAACTCACTCCCCCCCCTCAGGAATGTGAATCTGAGCCAATCAGCAGGAAGCTGACTCATAGGGGCACATTTACTAACCCACGAACGGGTCGAAATGAGTCCGATTGCGTTTTTTTGTAATGATCCGTATTTTGCGATTTTTTCGTATTTTTTGCGATTTTTTCGGCTTCTTTACGAATTTTTCGTTACCAATACGATTTTTGCGTAAAAACGCGAGTTTTTCGTAGCCATTACGAAAGTTGCGTAAAAAGTTGCGCTTTTTTCGTAGCGTTAAAACTTAAATGGTGCAAAGTTTTGCGTAAGTTTTAACGCTACGAAAAAAGCGCAACTTTTTGCGCAAGTTTTAACGCTACGAAAAATCGCCAGATTTTACGCAACTTTCGTAATGGCTACGAAAAACTCGCGTTTTTACGCAAAAATCGTATTGGTAACGAAAAATTAGTAAAGAAGCCGAAAAAATCGCAACAAATACGAAAAAGTCGCAAAATGTTCGTTTTCAAGTCGGAACTTTTCCAATTCGGGTCGGATTCGTGGGTTAGTAAATCAGCCCCATAGTCTTACTAACTGAGCATGTTCACTTGATCTGGGTGTCTGCGCAGGAGTGAGGCATTATGGGAACTTTCTTTACACAGCTCAGCGTTTTTCTTCCTGTTTGGCTTCTGATCATCTGAACAGTAGAAATATGGGGAGACTTAAAGGCACTATTGAGACAACTGAAGGTATGCCTGCAGCTTGAGATTAACTCTTTATTAGCCTTTCCTTCTCCTTTAAGGTGATGTAAAGCAGTTAGCAATCTGGTTTTACTGTATAAAAATTATTTCATGGGATGCCTGAGGTGGAATCAATGGTGTACTTGAGGCAAAGGGAAAACCCTTTTTATATGTTGAAATTTGACTCCTTTTGTGTTGAGAATGCAATCAGATTTTTGCTTTCATTGACGATCTGGTAGTAGACTATCTGGTAGAACAAAACTATCTGTGGATTGGTTGCCATTGGAAATTATTGTATACTTTGGCACCTGTGTTAGTAAATGAGCTTAACTGCTTAGGACCACAATCCTGTGCGGGATATTTTTCATTAGAGCATACATTTGGGTTGATTCACTAAAGTACGATAAGCGTTATTGCATGATTTTTTTAGTTAAAATTGATGCGAAAACAAAACCACACGATTCGCTAAAGTGTTATCGCATGCGTTAAGTCACATATTGCGTGCATTAAATAGCACGCAACCAAATGCGTTAATTTTACCGCATTGCGTTAATTCTCGCGTAGAAATAATACTAACGCATGATTCACAAACACTTAGACGCGCTAAATATTGCATTAGTATATGCGAAAATTAACACCTACTTGGGGCAAGCGGTAATTATAGAAAAGTACAGTTCATGAGCTTTTGGCAACACAGTATGGACTTTGCAGTGTGATTTATTAAAGTATGTGTTGGCCCTAGAGTGATGCAGCCTCCAGTTTGCAGGGAAATGGTCATTTTCAAAAAAAGTAGTTTTCCAAACATAATGATGTATATGGCTAATATGGCGTGCGCGCGATAAGTAGTGCACGTGCGTTAATTAGTGTGCACAGCAAGTAGTGCGCTGCATTAATTAGTGCGTGTTGTGTCAAATACCACACAAAACTAGTCTTCGCGACTTAAATAACGCAAAGAGCATCACAAGTATCCTTTTAGTGAATCATGCGTTAAGACGCGAAAAATAAAACGCGATAAAATTTTTAACGCATGCTATAAATAGCGCTCATTTTATCGCACTTTAGTGAATCAACCCTATAATGTTGTGTAATACACAGATTTCTACAAGCCACATGACATCCCAAAGCACTGTCTATATAGATATATTTGACAGGTTATTTGGTATTCATGGATTTTGCCATATTTTGGAATATTTTTTTCCACAAAATCCTAAAATGTCCTCGTGTTCTGTTATTAGCTTCCATGCATTATGAATATTTTTCCCTATAACTAAAAGAGTGACACTTCTGAATGATTGAATATCATACCGTTTATTTAGATCTGTAACCTTACAGAGGTAGAACCACATTCACCACTCACACAAGTGACAGAGACAGACTGCTTACATTTCAACAATGCAAAGTTGTTTTCTATAGGAAGACTAGGAAATTAGTTGAAACACATTACACACACTCTGGTATATTTATCTTATGAAGGTCCCAAGAGAATCTGTGAGTCCATCTCTATATCAATATCTCTCATACCTTTTCGAATTCCACCATCAGCAGCACAAGTAAAATCTCCAGAGCTCAGCAAAAAGCATGAGGCCCCAGTCTTATTTCTGTCTTTGGCACTGGCACGTCTTATTATTCGTTTCTCATCTAACGGCATGAACTGCAGGGGATCTTCATGATCCTCGTCTGACATTACGGCATTGGCATCTCCATTCTGCTTGGAATCTAAGAAGGAAGAAAGACTTTACTTAGAAATGCAAACCTGGAAGCTCTTCCCTTTAGAAAACTGACTAAGCACTCACAGATAGTTGTAACTAAATACTAAACTGTGGCCATGCCTTTAGAAAGCCCAACAGTCTTACATGCATGAATTGTCAAGCAAAAGTTTGAGAAAAACAACTCTGATTTCTTCCCATAAAAATGACCAGAGCACCACCCCTTTAAAATGGAGGAACAGAACTTTTATTTGAATCAGTGTAGGTGGTTTTTCACAGTGAGGGCAGTGAGGTTGTAGAATGCCCTTCCTAGTGATGTTGTGATGGCAGATTCTGTTAATGCCTTTAAGCGGGGCTTGGATGAGTTCTTGAACAAGCATAATATCCAAGGCTATTATGATACTAATATCTACAGTTAGTATTGATGTTGGTATATATAGTTTATGTATGTGAGTGTATAGATAGGTCAGTATAGGTTTGTGTGTGCTGGGTTTACTTGGAAGGGTTGAACTTGATTTCAGTCTTTTTCCAACCCTATGTAACGTGTGCAGCCCTTCCTATGTGCTCTTTAAGCCATCATAGTTAGATCTGTGTACTGTGCGGTAATTACAGCACTATGGCTAAGATAAATAGACCACTCACAAAGGGGCTCTGAATACAAAAATACAATAAAGAATCTGTTGCTGTTCTACACAAGTGAAAGTAATCTTCTTTGGCTGGCCTCTCTATATATTTGTTGCGTTGAGTCTATTTGTTTGTGTGAACTGACCACCTGCACAGCGGCATGTGTACAAAAATTGAAGACAAGCAAGAAGAATAAAGGGCACAAGGGAGCTTCTGATTCAAAAAGATAATGAATCCAAGTTATAGGAAAAAAAAAACCAGTTTGGTTAGGAGACATTTATTGAAGATTAGTAAGAATATTAATAAGGCATAACTAATTAGACTTAATCCTGCACAAATCTTCAAATCCTATAAAAATGAATCCGTATTTGGGGCCCATTATCATTTGTTATAACAACATGATTCAAAAAGCAAATAGTGGAGATTTATATTCAACTGGAGGTGGTGTAAAACTAGCCCTGTAAGTCTCTAAATCTACAGTTTTTTGTTCTTTTTGTATTTTCCTATGTGAAATTATTAATAGCTAAATGTTTATGTATTTGTCATTTGCTTTAATTTTCTGCATATTTAGCCATGCCTAAGCAACCACCGTCTCACTGGCAGGCTGTTTACAAGCTCCATATCTCCTCATACAGGTGTCCTTTTATGTTTATAATCCTATTACAAGAAACCAACTTTGCGTGTCGTGCCAAGGTGGCATGTTGTGACTTACAATGTATCTTTTTCCAATTATTTTTGACAAATTTTTATAAAAATAAAAAAGGATTTTTATAAAAAAAGTGATTTTTATAAAATCACTTAAAACGTGTCAATGTGTCGTAGAAGTAAATTGGAAGTGCGTCTTCAGCATTCAAGCAAGCTGAATGCTGTGGGGTTATTTTTCTGAAATTTTGCATCACAACCTCATTGAAAATTCATGGGAAAATGTAATTTGCAAATTTTTTGCAACTTTTGATTAACCCATTTGAAATTTTAGATCAGTTGTGCAACTTTCCACATATTCTGCTCTATCTGTACCGGTATAGATACAGAGCCATAGCTCCCAACTGTCCCAGCAGTCCCTTTGATCTCCTGCACTGAACACTAAAAAAGATACAAATTTAATTATAAAGTAGCTTTTGGCAGAGAGCCCAGAAAGTTAACAAGCTTCAGCTGCACTTAGAAACATTGGGGTTGATTCACTAAAGTGCAATAAAACAATCGCTATTTATAGCATGCAGTAAAAATTTTAGTGCTTATTTTTTGCGACTTAACGCTCGATTCACTAAAAGGACAGGCATCATAAGTAAAGGAACAGTAACACCAAAAAATGAAAGAGCTTTAAAGTAATATAAATATAATGCACTGTTGCCCTGCACTGGTAAAACTGGTGTGTTTGTTACAGTAACACTACTATAATTTATATAATAAGCTGCTGTGTAGCCACGGGGGCAGCCATTCACGCTGGAAAAAAGGAGAAAAGGCACAGGTTACATAGCAGATAACAGATAAGTTCTGTAGAATACAATAGTGTTTTATCTGTTATCTGCTATGTGCCTGTGCCTTTTCTCCTTTGAATGGCTGCCTCCATGGCTACATCGCAGCTTATTTATATAAATTATAGTAGACTTTCTGAAGTAAACACACAACTTTTACCAGTGCAGAGCAGCAGCACATTATATTTTAGTTACTTTTATACACTTTCATTTTTTGGTGTTACTGTTCCTTTAAGATGCTATGTTCTTTGCATTATTTAACTCGCGATGAGCATTTTTCTTGTGTTAATTCCCGCCACTTGCGTTATTTCCCGCTGCGTGTGACATATTTTGCCGCTTGCTATATTAGCACACGATTTTACGCATGTAACCTTTACTTTCAGAAAACTACTGTTCTGAAAATTAACATTTCCCTGAAAACTGGAGGATGCATCACTCTAGGGCCAACACATACTTGAAAAAATTGGTCTGCAAAGTCCATGTTGTGTTGCCAAAAGCTCACGAACCACAATTTTCTTTAAGTACCACCTGCCCCAAGTAGGTGTTAATATTCGAATTAATGCGATATTTAGCGCATTTAATGCTTCATATGTGTTTGTGAATCATGCATTAGTATTATTTCTATGCGAAAATTAACTCAATGCGAGGTCAATTTTTTTTTGCGCATGAGATACGCATCTTAACACATGCAAAATGACTTGGGACTTAATTATTTCATGGTTTTTAACGCAAAAAAGCATGCAATAAGCGTTATCACACTTTAGTGAATCAGCCCGATTGTTTCTCACATTTAATTAAAAAGTCGTTTTTGGCAGAGAGCCAAGAAAGTTAACAAGCCACACCTGCACTTGTACAATTGTAACTAATAAGCTAAACAGGTCTCTTGGGGGAACTGAGACTTGCAGCCTAAAGGGCAATTTCAGCTTTTTTAACAAAACTGTAATAACACATAAAACAAGACCCCAAAACCCCCCAGAAATATGTTCAAACTTTAAATGGGGGTGGTATTTAGGGGGTGTGGTTGCAAAAATGTGCGCAGTATTTCTTTTTGTCCCTCTTTCCATTTTCAAAATGTTGGGAGGTATGCAGAGCATTGAAAAAAAATTAGAATTTTGACCAACTCTCTAATTTTGTTGTTTTTATAAACAATGGTTTAATTTGAAAGCATTAAAACTTTTTTTTTTCATGTGATGGGTCATAGTAGCAAAAAAAAAAAAAAAAAATCTAGACAAATAGAATAGTACCAAACCCTCATTTGGAATAATTAGGGCTTTGACTGAACCACTTAAGGACATCCACCTTTTTGTTTTTGACCCATTCCAGTGTTATTTTGGCCTTATGTTTGGGATCATTCTCCTGCTGAAAGATGAACTTTCACCCTACGGGGTTTTAGTATTTGAAATAAAAAGATTTTCATTTTCTCTGTCAAAGGTTTTTGATTTACTCCTATCATGTCACCTATTGTATACTGTAATTTTCTATGAAGTTACCACTCTGTCAGGAGACCCCCCAGGTACCAGGCTCATACACCTCAATAGCTGATCTTTCTCTGCCATGATTCTCTGCCAGTACCAAAACTGGATTCTAATACTGTTCAGGATAAAATTCAAATTAATAAGCTTCACATTTATGCTTGAAAAAAATCTGATATTTGTGGGTGCACTCAAAGCCATTGCATCAGGCAGGGTGCAAGCCATAAAAAAGCAGAATTCGGCACAGAACTGCTTGTGTGTTGCACTAGCCTAAAGCAGTTCACAGTTCTGCTGCACCCTACATTTGACTTATCTCCAAGTACAAATCACAAGTCTTTATGCTCTTCTAAATATCGACTACGGATTTCACTCATTACCGATTCAAATACATGCATTCAAGACTTTGCTTGTGTTTTGCACTTTCTATCTAACTCCCAAACTTTTTACCTTTAACATTCCAATAAAACACATTTTTTAGAGAAGCTTACCCAACATAGTCTTGCATTCCATCATAATACCCTACCCATGCCAGTACTTTCTGCTAAGTGCAATGCTCAGTGCCACATCTCTAACATTGCTAACTCCTGATTTTGCTCTTCCCCACCCCTTCTGCTTCATAACCTCTTTTCATTTTTAGACTGTAAGCTCTACTGAGCAAGTTCTTCTTTACCTCTTGTATTGGTTGATATTGTTTTCAGATGGTATACCAAAATATCTTTTTTAATAACTGAATTTGCTCATTGTTCTCTCTCTTGTGTTACCATTAGCAGCTGAGTTACAATAGTTGTAGTACATTTCTCAGTAGTATCAGAGGATCAGCTGACTTTAGTAAAATGCAGGCCGTTTAGTAGGGAAAGCTTAGATACTCAGTAACCCTTCTTTACAAGGTGCTTTGGGAAACACAAGGGGGTAAATATTTAAACTTTAGAAATAAATCTTGGAAAAACAACCAAAAATAAAAAGAAAGCAAATGAGTAAAAAAATCTATTCTTAAATGTCATTACACACCTGGGATGGAGGGTGCATTTGAGGATGCAAGTAGAACGGTGCTTGCTAAGATACTGCCCAGTTGCTGTTCCAACTATTACATTTAATTTCATAATTCTTTTTGGTGTGACTTCTTCTATTTAATAAAGCTTGCCTTGCCCTCGAATCAACAGAACTAATAGTAATGAAAGGTATGGATAACTCCCAGACTATATATTAATAATTACAATTTCAGTGATCATCATTTCCTAATAACATGGGCATAACTACAGAGGCCTGGGTCAACCCCCTCGAAAAAAAAAAATAGTCCCCCTGCACCCTCTTGTCACCTACCATACCCCTCCATCCATGAAAAGGTGATTCAAGCAAAAACATGGGTCAAGCCACAGTGACTCACCCATGATCCCCTGCCGGGTCTGCTGGGTCCCTCCAGCATTGGGATCTGCTTTCTCGGTAGCTACAAAACTTCCTAATAACACTAAAGGGGCTCTTCACCTCTTTTCTTTTGCATAGCTGTAGTAAACTCCTTCACTGCCTTGCCAACAGGGGAAATTAGCTGGTTTTCTTAACATTGCCATTGCATTGTAAGTGCATATCCGACACGGGGTGGGATCTGCCCTATTCCACTGGGGGTTGCACTCCTTCACAGTCTTTGGAGGTGTCAGTGTTCCCCCCAGAAGAGGCGAGGAAGAGTCAGGACAACATGAGCTTCAACAACCACACATGCTTTGTCTCTTCATCACTTATTATTATCTAAAGACTTTTATCCTTTTTTTTTTGGGACCCAAGTTTGAAAAACCTGTACATATTCTATGGCTACAGTATTTGCACAAAGGAATATTGGCTCTTAGCAGCATAGTTCTTTTTTAAACTGCAGCAGTTTCCCCAATAATTTCATATTTATAAAATATAAAAGGAAAGGCACACACAAAATGGAAAAATCACTACATGGTATGTATATTATTTATATTATTCAGATGCATTTTATTGTGACAAAAGAAGGTTTGGATGCTTGTGAACAATTTATGACTTTTACATTAACAATAAATGTAAAAGCTAATAACTAGAGTTCTCTAAATATATATATCTCAAACTATATTTTATATATGTATAAGAAACTTTATAATTCTGCCTTTCAGTTCAATTAAAGGACCAGTAACACCATGCTTTGAGATATTAGGCCTCATTTACAATTCAGGACGCAGTTTGCAAAAGCAGGTGGCAGATTGGTTAATGGTGAGGGGCTGGGGGGGTAACGTATTGTCCTCCCATCTTTTGCGTCGTAAGGTAGGGGGAGGCAGAAGACATAGTCCATCACAGTCCAGACAGGAAGCAAGGAGAGAGCTGAGCTGTTCCTCCTAACTGCACTGAGTGCTGGATTTTTGATTTAGTGCTCAGTTCAGGGACCTACAACCCTGTTATTGTGTCCATTAGCGCTGCTGCACTTGCGCTCCCAGGGTAAGTAACTGACCCCTACAATGTACTCTAAGGCTAATGGTACACGATGCAAGTAAGTAAAACCACAGCACATAAGAATGTGCCATTTTATGCAAGGAAACATACGTAAAGAGACTTAAACTCTTAAAGGAACAGTAACACCAAAAAATGAAAGTGTATAAAAGTAATTACAATATAATGTACTGTTGCCCTGCATTGCTACAACTGGTGTGTTTGCCTCAGAAAGACTACTATAGTTTATATAAGTTAGCTGCTGTGTAGCCATGGGGGCAGCCATTCAAAGGAGAAAAGGCACAGGTTACTTAGCAGATAACAGACAAACCCTCATTATATGGGGCTTATCTACTAGTTATCTGCTATGTAACCTGTGCCTTTTCTCCTTTTTCCAGCTTGAATGGCTGCCCCCATGGCTACACAGCAGCGTATTTATATAGTAGCTTCTCTGTAGCAAAAACACCATTTTTTTGCAGAGCAACAGCACATAATATTTTAATTACTTTAAAACGCTTTCATTTTTTTATGTTACTGTTCCTTTAAGCTTCGTTAGTAGAATTTCCTTTAAAGAAACTCTGGAACAGGTTGATCACTGACAGAGCTGAAAGAGGCTCTAATTTAGACTAGATCTAGTACAGACTAGATCTGTGAAGCCCCTACAATTTCAATAAACTGCCCAACATGTATTATTGAATTCTAACTTCTGTTCTCACATCAAGGGGTGAGTTCTAGGTAATAATCCTTTATTTGGGTATCTGGACAAAAGACCACATATACTGTAATAATTTAGGCCAAGTATCCGTCAACCATTAATTCCACCCAGGGCACTATCTACAAAGATGTTTGTATGTTCATCCTGTGTTTGTGCGGGTTTCCTTCCACACTCCAATAATATACAGGCAGGTTAGCAGGTAAAATTGACCCTACTGTGTGTTAAGCTGGCCATATGCCATGACAAAGAGTGCAAGACGCCACTTTTCTTTGTGTACGTGGCAGCTGGACTAGCCCTAGAATCAATCTGTGCTAAAAGCTACCCTGCATTTTCCTCTTTAAGGCTATCTAATGTATCTTCCTGTACAACCACCTCAGGGAGAAAAGTCCTCAACTTCACTGTAGAAAAAACCTTTTTGAATATTATAATAATATTTCCTTCTTTCCTTTTTATTTAAATGGATGCTGTCATGTCTGCTGGAAGGATCTACGGCTAAATAAAGCCTCAAGCTTATTGTAATGTCTCTTATAGATTTAGACATACTCATCATATTCATGATATCTCCCTTTATTCCCTTAACCAGCCTTTCTTCATAACAAAGACTTTCCATACACTAAACCAGTTTTCTTGCCCTTATTCAGACTTTAATTCAGTTATATCCCCTTTGAGCACTAGAGAACAAAATTGCACCCTACCACAATTGTATATCTCTATCAATATAGCTCAAACCCTTGAGCTATGGGCCCTATTATAATGCTTCACTTGTGTGTGTGGCTTGACACAGGTCGCTGTGGGAACCCTGAAGCTACTACCTGGGAGGAGTGGTAGCTCCAGGTTCTTTGTATCAATAGGAACAGCTGTAGGACAGCCTTATTTAGACACAAACGTTTGAACTTAATGCACGTGCCTTTTTTCAACCTTATTTACTGTGTTAAAGGAACAGGACGAAGGTAGCGATGCCATGTGCAACTATACAAAAGTACATGGAGTGTAAGCTGACACAAGTACCTTAAATTAATAGGTTTTTAACTGACTTGCTTGGCCAAGTAGGTAAGGTGACCAGATCAAATTCCCAAATTCAGGGACAAGTCTAATAAAAACATGTTGCAGGACAACACTGATTGCATTCCAGGAGGGAGCTAGTGATCCAGTCTCATTTTTTGGACATGAATTCCTCTTCACACTAAATGATAACATAAAATAAGGTCTCAAAAAGGCCCGGAGAGGATAACTGTCTCCCTTGTGACATAGGGTTGGTTGACAGCTCTGGATCTGTTCACCCTAAAATATGGCATAACTCTGTAAATGTAGCTTTGTTGCTGGATGCATATATTTCTTTGTATAAAAGTTTTTTCTTCTGTCCAATTCTAGGATGTTCCACTTGTCACTGCACTTGATATCATATGTAATAAATTCTTTGTGATGTGCTGTATATCTTGAATAAAACCTGTAATTGCTGCCAGATTAAGGGACACTGCACTGACAATGTATACAGTTAGAACACAATAAATGTTTTGTATGGCTTTTCTTACTGATTACAAAAGGGATCTAAATAGAAATGCTTTGTTCTTTATTGCACAGGCACATTACTCAGCCTTATTATATTTATCACAATGTTTGGTCAGATTGACTATAGTGTGTCTTTCACTTATAAGTACACATACAAGTATGCAGATAGATACTGGTCCCCTTGTAGAATAATCTACGAAAATGTAATTTTCTAAACATTAATGGAACATAAAACAATTATACCAGCCTTCTTGATTTCTAAATCATTAAGTGGGGGCTAACATTGTACTAATTTCTTCTCCACCATTAACCCAAGGCATGCTGTAAGCCAGTGATCCCCAACCAGTGGCTCGTGAGCAACCACCCCCTTTCATGTTGCTCCCAGTGGCCTCAGAGCTGGTCTTCATTCTTGAATTTCTAACTTCAAGGCGAGTTTTGGAGGTATAAAGACCATGGGTATTACCAAACATCATCTGATAATGAGCATACAAAAATCAGTTCTCAGGTCACAGTCACTGCAAATTATTCACCACTTGTTTTTAAACAGCCTTACTGAATACAGTATATTGTATTATGTACCCCATACCTCTCACTATGTTCATATAAATAAGCACTGTTATGAAAAGTGAAACTTGAACGCTTTTCAGCTGCACAATGTTAAGGCCTAGTTACGCGCAAGTTGACCTCCACATAGCAGTGCAGTGTGCCTACTAACGCAGGGAAAACTTGGAGTTACTGCCACCATCAATAGACAATACAAAAGAACTGGGACATTATTCTGACATAAAGTGATAAAACCAAACATGAAGATTTTTAGTTCAACTTCGTCCAATTGTGGTGATGGGCAATCGCAACTATGTGCATTTTTATTGATTGGTCACAACTGTGTTAGGCACAACAGCACTTTACAACCATTATTATGATGGAATTATGAGGCTGCACTGTGGATGGGTATCAGCAGGTGGCATTTACTGTTTGAAAGCAAACATCTAATTGGCTGTTTTTTGTATTAGGCCTCTGAGCTGTACTTAGGTCTGGTGCTGTACTAGGACAATGTCCTTAACCCACCCCCTTTTCTCAATGATCAGCACATGAGGTCCTGCTGTCCTGCGCACGTCCAACTGCAACAAATGGATTCCCCCCAAAGCCCTGTGCCAGATTTAGCTGTAAGTATCCAGCAGTGTGCTACGAAGATTTTTTTGGTTGTGTGCTTTATTTATTAAATAGGCACCTGAGCACCATTCCCCTAGACAGGTCCTGTGCCAGGTGCAAACTTTGCCAGTATAATTACATTCCTTAATAAATACTATGCATGCTTAGATACTGACTAATCATAAACTAAACACTTTATCAGTAGAGATTGAAGGATTGAAGGAAAATTGCCAAATATATATATTGATCAAGTCTGCTGGAATGAAAAAGGGATATTCCAAAGCCCAGCACTGTCCAGTGACCCTAAAATGATTGCCTTCACACATGCTCTTAACTGATTATGTGATATATAAAACAAGCAGAGGGAGGAGATTCATCCAATAACACAAGCTCTGCCAAAAATCTACAGACCTGACAATATAGTGGAAAGAAACTGACACAGACGAGGATCTTTTTCTAGACATGTATTAAACGCTGAATAATTCTGTATCCTCCATATGAAATAAAAAGGTTTAGTGGTAGAAACTGCTGATGTTTTCATTTGAAGTGTAATTGCAAATTGCAGAAGCTCATTTTAGGTAGCCCAAAGCCAGAGCTAATATGCTTAAACTGCCTCATGTGCTTGTGCCAGGCAATAGCTGCCTTTGTATGTGTTCCTGGCAACTACTGATTGGCAAACACTTGCACAAGCATTTGTCAGAAACTTTTCCAAGTAAATGTATGGGAGTTTGGGTGCTTAAAGGGGAACTATCATGAAAAATAAATTGTCTAAATGGACAGATATGGTGAAAATAATAATATTCTCAAATGTATTTGTTTACCAAAAATGCTTACTTTTTAAAATAAAAGGAATAATATTACAGACTGTCAAGAGCCTTTCCCTGAGAGCCAGTTCAAGTGATCGCTGAATGGGAGGGGCAACACCTTGCTGTGATGTCATAAAACCAGTAGCAATGTCCCGCCCTCCCACTATGCTGAATGCAATGCATCCTCCCAACAGCTGCAGGCACTGGAATCTCATTCTAATGGTGGTGTGTGGTTTCTGCATTTTATGGCACGAGAACCCCAAAAGTACACATTTGGCCAAATCCAAAATAGGGGCCACAGGAAGTACAGCTTCCACATGTCTGCTGCTGTCTAGGGCAACTGCATGATTATGATTATGCCCAAAGACCCACTTGTTCCCTGATTAAGCCCATTGCCTAGGGGCTATGTGGTACCTAGAGAATTTGATCCACAGAAAGTTCTGCAGCACTTAAAGGGTTAAAGTTCAACAAGATGGACTTGCAAAAAAAACTAGTGGTCAATATGAGCAAGGAGGAGATAGGAAAGAAAACACTATAAAATGTGATAATAACTGTGGAAAAATAAAATATGAAAACTCTATAATGAATAAGGCATAGTTTACCAAATAGTTTGCCAAGAAGCTAATTTTAGGTTCAGAGACTTATAGTTCTGTGGTAGTTTAAACACTACAGTCCAAATGCTTCTATAACAGAATGAGTTTTCTGACATCATATCATCATTTATTGCTGTTAACATGCTCTGCTGGAGAGGTACCTAGTGTTTAAACTATTGTAGAACTATAATTCTCTGCATCAAAAATAGTTTTGGCACTTTTATGGAGTATACTTTCATTTTAATAGTAATATAGTTTATCTATTTTATTTTTCTACAATTAAGCTAAGTACTAAACTATAGTTTACTTTACTATCTTATCCTTGTTCCTACACACACATTTCCTTCTTTGCCCCCTAAAGTGGAAAGCCAGCAGTATCTGTATTGAAGGAAGTTTAAAAGCATCCTAAAGAAAACCAAACTCCTACTCTCCCCCTACCCCAAGAAAGACATAGAAAATCAGTAGCTCACTGCCTTCCTTCACTGTTCTCTGCAGCACATTCCCTAGTACTTATGCTGAGACTCTCAGGTGTTGCTTGTGCAGGGGGAAGGGTTTGATAAAGCAGCAAGCCGAGTAAAAGGAAGTGGGGGGGCGGAGTTTAAGAGCAGGAGTTATCAGTGCATCGGCAGAGGGAGAAAGAAGCTTTAAAAGTAACTTTACTACTGACTGACTTTACACATCTCATTCTTGAGAGAAGGGGGGCATCAAAGGGGAGAGAGCAGGAGATTTTTGTGCGCTCAGAAAACTAAGAAGAAAGGCTGTGAATAGGGAGGGTTTGATTGACAGCCCAACAACCAATGAGGTTGAGGGCAGACTTGTCATGCAAATGTACCCGACTCCGACTTCAGAGCTGGCTAGAAGCCGGGTAGGAGAAGTGCAGCTGCAAGGGGGGGACTGTATAACAACTCATATATCTTGAAAACTATTTAGAATTTGTAATACATTATATTTGGAGAATTTAAACATTTGTTGTGATTATTAATTTTAGAGATTATTAATTTCATGATAGTTCCCCTTTAATGCTCATAAAATAGCCCGGTCTGCCATTACCCTAACTAGCATTTATCACGGATGAGCTAGTGCACCTCTAAACAATGTTGTCGCCATCCATGTCGTGTCCCCTTATCTGGGCAAAAAAAGCGACACTGGATAAAGCTGGCCATACACGTGGCGATCTGACGATGTTTCGTACGACCATCGGTCGCACAAAACATCATCAGATCCGCCACACACCATTCAGGGCTGAATCGGCAGGTAAGGAGGTAGAAACAATAGGATTTCTACCTCCTTCTGCCGATTCAGATCTGAAGGGAGAATTTTGGTCAGGCGCCTTCTATGGCGCCCGATCAAAATTTTCAAACTGGTCCGATCGGCGAGTCGGACGATATCAGCAGCTTCCTGCGATATCGGTCGACTCGCCGATATACCATACACGCACTGATTATCGTACGAAACGAGGTTTCGTACGATAATATCGGTGCGTGTATGGCCACCTTAAGGTGTTTCAGTATCTTCCTGCATTGCATGCAATATAAGTCTGAGTATAACCCCCCATGGGATCAGAGCCCAATTGTGGAACTTGCCTGGGCTTGACCCTAATTAAACCTCTTCCCAAGAGGTTGTGTTACAGTGGTTGTCTCAATAATTGCTGTATGTAGGTCATCCTTAGTGGTGTAGTAAATCAATAGAATCAGTTAATCATTAAATTATTTTCAGGAAACGATGGTTAAAAAAACGTTTTGTACAAAACAAGTTTGATGTGTGAGCAGCATTTGTATTGTCTTCTGTCCTTTCCTGCTCTTCAGTGTCCTTTTCTGGATTGTCATATGCCATTTAAGGATATGGTGAGAGCTTATTCTTTTTTTTATAGACGAAAGGGAATTAAAGCAGAAGAGACATGAAAAAAAATTCCAGAAGCAATACATATCATATCATACAAAATCAAAATATTTCCCCATTGCTTACAATTATCTTAGTGAAAAAAATGCATACATTCCAAATACTCCTTTAAGAAAATATGAATGATAAAACAAGGAGGAAATTTAGATTCAATTACTGATACTAGTCTAAACATTATGTTAAAGTGGCACTTAATTATGTTTCAGGAATGAAAATGGAAAGACAACATAAATGTTGTTTTATGCCATGCCATTAATATTTCTAGTTATCACTTGGCATCATGTACAATTATTTACATAACCTCCATTCCCTTTTATCTGGTGTATAGCCCTACTCATATGTAATACTGGAAGGAATACAAGATACCGGGATGCAAAAACTTTAGATCCCAGCTCTTTTTAAAAGTGTACCTTAAATGTTGGACAGCATGCCAATGATTGTATATGAGGCTAAAGGTCCCCATACACGGGCCGATAGTAGCTGCCGATATCTACTACAGCAGAAAACTCAATTTACATTTTTTAAGAGACCAGAAAAAAATGGTGTAAAATCCGGGAAAGTGTAAAACCAGGGAAATTGATTATGCATTATATATTGGTGGGACCACAAAAAATGGTAAAAAATAAGGGAGCAGGTTATTCAGTCTTTTGAGGTCCATAGCTGCAAGTTGGTCTAATTTTATGTACAGAATCTTCTGCTTTGTTTGAGCTAAGATTTAATTTACTTATAATGTTATGTATAGTTAAAATACTTAAATTAGGGCTTTACAAACACAGTTCCTAAACAGAACATGCTGTTGGCCATGGGGGCAATCAGCAATTAGTTTTGATCAGTCTACTAACAGATGCAATCTGACAATGGGCTATGGGCAAATTTGGCACCTATCGTCGTAAATCACGATAGCTACAGTAGTTAAAAGATTTATACATACAGAGCATAACTCTACATAGCTAGAATGCTGCTAGAACAAAATATTGATTTGTAATACAAAAGATAGTAGCCCCATATATATTTCAGAATATATGGATTAATTCACAGAAAAATTAATTCTGCTAGTAAAATATTCCAGTTTTTACAAAAAAAGTGCAATGAACAAAGAAAGGAAGCCAAAATAATATTGTATCACAAATGTTTGAAGCCCTAGGCACTGATTGCATAGCTCTGTAATCATATAATACTGTGAATGGCTGCCATTTATATAACTAGATGAAGAAAGGTAAATTCAGATTTTAAAGCCATTTTCACATTTGATTATTGCACACATTGGTTTTTACTTTTTCAAATCAGCATATCCAGTGGCTCTGAGGTATCAAATTGCCCTTGACGGTTATTTCTTTTCAGATAATGGTCTCTTACCTGACCTCTTTTTCTCTGTTAACTCCTCAGCAGCCAATGGGCAGGTATCACTCTGGGTGCTATTTCGATGAGAGTTGTCCTCAGATTTTAGCGTTGTCTGAGAGTCCATCTGGGAAGTCTTTGGGACATGCTTTTTTTTCTTCTTTGGAAGCTTTTGTTTAGCCATAGCCAGAGAATAATACATTCCAAAATTATTTACAATAACAGGGACTGGCATGGCAATGGTGAGCACACCAGCCAAGGCGCATAAGGCACCCACCAGCATACCAGACCAGGTTTGCGGATACATATCTCCATATCCCAATGTGGTCATGGTCACGACTGCCCACCAAAAACCTATAGGGATATTCTTGAAATGGGTATGATTGCTTCCACTTGGGTCAGTGGGATTTGCACCAATTCGTTCTGCATAATAAATCATGGTGGCAAATATGAGCACCCCCAAAGCCAAAAAGATAATGAGAAGGAGAAACTCATTTGTGCTAGCCCTAAGTGTATGTCCCAGAACCCGCAGACCAACAAAGTGCCGCGTCAGCTTAAAAATACGCAAGATCCGGACAAAACGAACAACCCGTAAGAATCCTAATACATCCCTTGCAGCTTTAGAGGATAACCCACTCAGGCCCACCTCCAAGTAAAATGGGAGGATGGCTACAAAGTCTATTATGTTCAGAAGGTTCTTCACAAAGAACACTTTGTCTGGACAGCATATAATTCGAACAAGAAACTCCAAAGTGAACCAGAAGACACAGACCCCCTCAATGTAAGTGAGGATGGGTTCTGTCTCCACCTCCCTCACCACTAAAATCTCTGTCATGTTTCCAATAGTCACTGTCTCTGTAACATTTCTGTCCACAATAAATGACTCATGGGTCTCCAAGCAGAATGTTGTAATAGACATAAGGATGAAGAAGAGGGACACAAAAGCTACCACCTGTAAAAAAAAGAGAAAACACACACTGATCAAATAATCACTTGTGCTATTCATTCTATAGTCACAGACAAGACTTTTACATTATGACTGCTGTCAAAAACACTTGGGCAATTAAACATGTTGTTCTTTGTTGTAATGCCAGACCAACATTTAGCCTACACTTTAGATTGTGTATTGAAGTAAAAAGAATGTGTTTATTAGGGATTAGACAAACTTTTTGTCATTATAATTCACATGAGCCATGAACAACCTTAAAAATATATCCATATAAACAGTACTTAGTAATGTCATTAATAATCAGTGCATAGTGGAGTTTGTATCACACTTTGGGGTACATTCTTTTCTATATAAATGTTTCTTTTTTTTTTTTTTATAACATTTTATTGAAGTTTTGCAATAAACATGTAGGATGAATAATGACAAATTATTTAAATATAGGTTGTACAACAATAGTCACATTCGACAGTTTGTCCTTTAAAAAGACAAGAAATGAAGAAAATAGAATGCTTACAGAGAAACAAAATAAGTTTAAATAGAGAAAAACAAAACAAAAAACAAATTAACTAACTATGCCCAGTGTATAAACTATAAAAAGAAAAGAAAAGTTTCCTAGAGAGCAAAACCAAGGATAATTTTGCTTATATGTTTGTGAATTATTGAAATAAATCTATATATGCAGAATTTTATATATCTGATCCTTATTACTTATATCTATAGCATTAAAGAAAAATGACCATGTATTTTTAAAAGGGATCCTGGATTTAGGTTCACTTGTTTTTGCTTTGATGGCCTCTTGACAGCTAAGATGATTAAGATAAGAAATAATTTCTGTTATAGGAGGGGTTTCCTCTTTTACCCAATAATAAAATAATGCCCCAAAACACAAATCATCATTAAAAAACACTTCAACACTTAGTTAGCTTTGCTAAGCAATACATTTTGAATAAATTCATTTCACAAATAGGATTACACATATAATAATTCCATAATTATTTTTAAAGGCCCTTGAAGATAACTAATACTCTTGCAAAGTCTTGCAGAAGGTTAAACTCTACATCACGAACTGTAATTGTTGTGTGCTTACTTTGTGTACATTGTTTTAACTGTTTATAACTAATTTGGTTATAAGTTAGTAGAAAATTTGGCAGCTTTGGAGCTGTTTAGGTACGTACATGCACTTTAGATGGCCATAGATCCGCTCGTTTGGCATGATCGCTAAATGGGTGGATCTTCACCCTAGGTCTAAGCCAGTGGTTCTCAACCTGTGGGTTCCCACCCCTTTGGGGGTCTAACAACCCTTTCACAGGGGTCGCCTAAGACCATTGGAAAACACATATTTCTGATGGTCTTGGGAATAATTTTATGGTTGGGGGTCACCACATCTGTATTAAAGGGTAAAAGGGTAAAGCCCACCTATGGTGGCCAATATTGGGCTAATTGATCGAATTACGACAGGAATAGTACTGCAGCAATGAGCCGATGCAAACCCCAATCCAAAAGGAAAATCAAACAGCTGGCGGATTTTCGGCCAGATAACAAGCAGGCAAGCGGGCTCCATACACAGGCAGATAAGCTGCTGAATCTGTCTAAAGGATTCGAATCAGCACGTTAGGCCACCTTTACACAATACTGTGCATCCAATTAAATGGGAGCCTGCCACTATGGTAAAATAACTGTTTAAGTTGCTCTTTTTTCTGGGTTTCACAACACTAAATTATTTGATTAGACAGCACCACAAAGGATATAAGCTGAGGAAAGATCTAAACAATCACTATCCTTTTGTGGCACTGAATTGTGTGTTTGCCTGGCAAAGTGTGGTGACTTTCAGTTGAACAATGACACTTAAGTTCCTACACTGAAACCCAGACATCCCTTTGAAAAACCAGACTAATGGCAACCCTATCCATGTCACAGAGCTGTGATCTCCAGGAGTTGTTTTCCTGGTAGATTGTTGCTGCGCTTACTGAATGTGCCATTTGGCATGTGCATGCTGCCAGATGTTACATCATGCATATACACAATTGTGCCTTGTGACATCACTAATACTCACTGTGTGTGCACAGTTAGTGACCAGGAGATTATCTTCATCATCGGCTGGGAGATTATCTTCATCGTCGGGATACCGGGGGTGGGTAGGAAGTGATTTTGTGTAACTCCCAAGGTTATTGGTAGCATTGACAGCTCTGCAGTGCAGTTTTAAATAGAGAGTTTTATGTTTTACCTTTTTTAACCATAATTACTGCCATTCCATAACATTATTTTTTACAAAATTAAAATCAAAATTATACCACCTAAAGGTGCAACAAAAGTCAAGCAAATTGAGTTTTTTTTTCTATGATTTTAATCCTAGTCATGATTTTCTACCATGAAAAAAATGTAAAAAACACTGATATTGACTTATTTATTAAAAGATCCATATATAAAAAGCATGAACAAATAAAAATGACGAATGAGTCAGAATATGAAAACCTTGAAATCCTCATTTGCATAAAAATGTTCATGCTCTTACAAACAAAAACCACTAAAACCACAAATTCAATAAAGATTGTTACAATAAGCCTAGAGAAGCTCCTATTAACTTCTACATGACTTAAACCTAAAGATGACCTAAAGAAGAAGGGGGGCCAGGAATGGCTGGCTGGCAGCCTGTTCTCCACCCATCTGCTGGCAGCCATAACTGCATGGACGAAGGGGGACAAGAAATTTGTTTGGCACAGGGACATAGTTGTCCCCTATAGTTTGCTAAAGCCAAAGGGAACTTCTGGATTTTGATCCTCCTAGATTTATCATCTGCATTTGATAATGGTGACCAATATGTTTGAGTGCAAATTTTTCATTTTCTTCATGCAAATTCTTCATTAGCTTTCTAATCAGTAATTTTGTCTCCTGTGCTAACAAACCCTGTCACTTTTCCACTTTCTGTAGGGCTTGCCTCATTAGACAGTGCTGTATTCACGAAGAGAGGGATGAATGAGGCACGTAGGCACAGATGCACATGTTATGGAATGGCAGTCGACGCAGGTCACAAGAGGACCCTGTCTTACATCCCACCTTATTAAAGGACAGGGCTGGCCTGTCGACACTGTGCTTTGCACCTTACAACAGATTTATTTTTCAGTATTAGGTGCAGGGTGCAGCCGGATGTGGGCAGAAGTGACTTCTGCATGAGCACTTAGGGCCCACTCTTGAACCCTTTAGTGGAGCTGTACTACTGTCTGTGTAAATGGACAATGGAGTCATCCTCTTATGCTAAGCACTAGCTTAGAATCACAGAATGGGCATTATTGATGTGCAGGTTGGCCCAAACCCTTAGATAAACACAGGGGGGTTTGGACTGAACTCCCACCCCATCCATAATCTTATTATACCCTGCTTCTACCCCCACCAACAGCCTGTATTTATAGGCAGGCACCTGGTCTGCCCTGCCACTGTCAGAGACAGGCTGGTTGGGCACAGGTCATATATAAATAAGTGAAATTGTGTAAATAAGTGAATTTCCGGGTCGGGTTGGGTGCGGGTGAGTTTAGGGTCAGGTGCATGTGAACTAAAAATGCACGTAAATGTGACCTTTCCATGTCTTTAAAGTACAAAGTATGCCATGCGCCATTAATTTTAGGCTATTGCCACATGCAGTCCTTTTGCCAAAGTCTAGAAATAGATGCACAATACCATCGGTGCAGACTGAGGTTTTCTACATAGGCAGTGAAAAGGCCTAATCAGCTCCAGTCCACCATATCTTTAGTATATACTGACAGGCATGAGTTCAGCCTCTCCATGCACACCCAAGGCAGTTTTTGGCAAGGAAATGCTTAACAATGCCTTTGACCTTAATGTATACATAGATGACTTGCCATAAAGCACAACAGGACTACTGTTTCCTTGAAAATGTCCTAGAGTACCAGAAAATCAATTTCCCAAGCAAAAAATATTTCTTTATATTTTTTGTAGAAAACAACACTAATTAATATATAATTATACATTGGACATTGTTATTGGGTAGAAGTAATCATGGAGCCCCATACTACTAAATTAGCAGGGCGCTCCCTCCAGGGGCCCCAATTATCACCCCCTGGGTAATTATACATACAAGTAGAATTAAAAAAATTCCTATGCATGCATGGTAACCTGCTCCTTATATAACTCAGTCAAGCCCCATAATGCCAAACTTTACCTACTTCCATGCAATCCATGCCCCTTTTGGGGCCAATTTGCCATGGGGCCCCTGATTGCTGTGTCCCCTTTATTTCCATGATAGCAGCCCTGTCTGCACACACCATTAAACCAAGAGCATATCAGTATCTAGCCAAGCAATGTCAAATGTGCAGGATACATATACAATATATACACTTTTTTCAACCTGAGCAAAATAAGCAAAATTTAGGCTGTATATACAGTCTGGCTATTCTTATATAAAAATGTTTTAGTTGTTGTTTGGCTTTATTATGAAGCAGTAACAGAGAACTGTTTTACTTTCATACTTACCTAGTTTAACTAGATATAATGAGCTTTATATAAAGCTCTCTTCACCCCTTTGTTTCTACTGTTTTGGCTTACAGAGAAGCATAAGTCCATTATGCAGTAGAATTGCAGTGGACTGGTTAGCAAAGTATCTACCTATAAAGCCCCTAGTAATTGAAAAGCATGACCTATTACTTGAACTTATGCTGTACAAGGGGGTATACTTCCCCTTTAACCCATAAACTGGCATTTTGTAATTCTGCTGTTTACTTGCCATCTCCAAGAGTTTTCTGTTGACCTGGACTCTTCTGAGAAGTATACGTTTAAGTACAGGTATCGGACCCCTTATCCGGAAACCCGTTATCCAGAAAGCTCCGAATTACGGAAAGCCCGTCTCCCATAGACTCCATTATAAGCAAATAATTCAGAATTTTAAAACTGATTTCCTTTTTTTATGTAGAAATAAAACAGTACCTTGTAATTGATCCCAACTAAGATATAAATAATCCTTATTGGATGGAAAACAATCCTATTTGGTTTAATTAATGTTTTATTAATTTTTTAGTAGACTTAAGGTATGGAGATCCAAATTATGGAAAGACCCCTTATCCGGAATACCCTTGGTCCCGAGCATTCTGGATAATGGGTCCTATACCTGTATAAGCAAGGTAATTTGTATAATTATTTATAGACAGGACCCAAAAAGAAGGACACATGAAAGTCCTGCTTGAGGTGGTTAAGTAAGGACTGAGAATTGAGCGCCAACTCTTAGGGGTTAATTGTGCGCCAACTCTTAGGGGTTAATACTGGAAGTACTTTAGGGATTAGACAGAAGAAGGCAGCTCAAAGGTGCACATTTTGTATATAAATTTAAGATAATAGATAAGTTAAGTTTATTGTCTACTTTTTTTTTTTTCTCCTTTTTTTTCTCTTTCTTCTCTCTCCCCTTCCTCACACTGGTCCTTCAGTAATAATAAATTTACTTTGTCCCTGAATTTGTTTGAAGCGCTGATAAAGGTTACACGTGGTTAAGTAAGGAGGACAGAGTGCTCAAAAGCAGGACTGTCAAGCCTAAAGAAGAAGTCTGGCCACCCTACAAACTTGAATCCTGACGTTGACCTCGGACATTACATGTGTTACATTACGTAACAGTTTAAGAATCCATGTTTTGGGAAAGGTGTCTAAAAAACATTTATGGCTAAATATGTATGGCTAGATATACAGCAATAGGAAAAAATGTGTTTTTCAGCATTTGAGAAATATGTATTATGTTTTGTAATATAAAAAAACCCCAAAAAAACAGCTTTCCCCTGCAATTATACAATTGGTAGTAACCTGCAACCAGGGGTTACACAAATTTACTGGCCACTCCTTATCAACACTGACAGTAATGCTTCAGCATATATATATGGAGCAACACAATATTCAGGTGCAAGGTGGGCTACTCTTCTTCCAAATGCTTGAAATTAATGCTCTTAAAGTATGTGGCCTACTATGTGCCAGATTGCTATGTTGCTGCAAATATGTGTCTGGATCTGGAGCAGCTCTGCACTGCTGCTTTTTCCAAGCACTTGGACTGGTTTAAAGGTGATAACTTATGACTTGGTCTTACAGGTGCAAATATCTCTGCACTAAAAAGCTTGTTTATGGCACTATGGGGAAATACAATGAGGAGAAATGTATCCTGAGAGCTACATATGGGTTGAATTGAATTTGCTCCATGTCTAGCACTCTGTGGCAATCAGCGCGTAGCATGTTTAGCTCACCAATAATCGAACTGGTTGCTATTGGTTACTGGACACAGTGCAAACTTTGCCACTGTCTCACATTATGATGGGGGATTTTGCTCCAATGCCCTCTCCTGAGCCCATAAAAAAAAGCATTCTGCCTTTGTGAAGTGGCAGAGTAAATGGTATTGGGGGCTATAATAATGCACACAGAGATTTCAAAACCTCCCTGTTAGGAAGAACAGGACACAAGGCCAAAAGAGCGGGAAGCACTGCCTGACGCTGGGAAACTCACCCGAGCAGCCCTGGATGAATAGGGATCTTCGAATAGAGCCCACATCTTGGGTTGCCAGACTTTCCAACAGCCCCTGGACCTGTCCGTCCTCTCCTCAATGCAGAGAAGCTCTGGGGAGGAACCTTTATTCTCCTCTTCCCCATCCTCCGGTTCCACGTTCTCAAAAATGTCCAGAGCCTCCTCAGCATCCCGGTGTTGGCGGTAAGTCATCCAGCAACAGGGCTCCACGTCCGTCTCATCTATCCCCCAGAAGGCTAGCTCCTCCTCGAACAGGGGGCCGCAGATATCTGCCGGGCAGTGCAGCTTGCCTGTGCGGTAGTAATTGAGCACATAGGAGAAGATGCCTGGGTGCCTATCAAAGAAGAATTCGGTCCGCTGAGAATCAGATTCCGAGTTACTGGCGGTGTCGGGGTCTGCCAGCCATGCCAGGCGTGTGCCGGGCAACGTCCGTAGGGTGCTCTTGTAGGTCTCATGCCGAGTCCCCCCAACATTGATGGTTATCTTGCCAGAGTCTTCCCCCTTGGCCATCTCTTCTTTCAGACATGTTTTTGAGGGAGGTTTGTTCCCAGACTTGCGCCCACGATAGGATGATACACACACCGAACTAATCATAGATTTCCTCGGGTGAGCGGCCGCTACAGTCTAGGGGCCTGGCAGAGACACGGCCTGGGGGGCCCGACCTCCCAACAGGTGACAGAGCGGGAGAGACGCAGAGAGTCGGGCGGTGCGGGGAAGGGGAGTGACTGGGATGTGGAGAAGCAATTGGCTTCGACAGTTGGAGAAGTCTCTAAGCGTCAGGGGCAGGGAGGTAAACAAACTGTTATTCTCAGGTGCTCCTGTCTGACAGGGTCCTTCCCTGCTGATGGGGAACCTGATTATCTTCCAGCCGACTGCCCCTGTCCTTCTGCATTCACCCTTTCGGTACTGGGCAGAGACTTACTGCTGGTAATGATCAGACTGTTCCCATCCCCGTCAGATAACGGGTACTCTTTTAATTCTCGCAGGCACCCAGCGCCTGGCTAATTGGCTGATTTCTTTTTTCTGGTATTGACCTAGATGCCCTCTTCACCCTGGCACTGAGCAGCTTCCTTCTCTCTCTCAGATCCAGCCCAGTGTGAGGGCAGGTTACCTGCCAGGGTGCGTTCTGTCTCTTCTCTCCCGGCTCAAATACGAAATGCGCTTGTTGCTCCACAGTTAGATCGCACCTTTCCTCAGGCTTCTGAATCAACAATTGGGCTCCCGCAAGCAATCAGAGGGCTAAGGGTAGATGCAAACTTACAGAATGGCAGAGCATGGGATACACAGGTGTTTCCTACGATTCCCCAGCGGGTGTACTTGGTGTCGGACTGGATCAACGACAGCTGGATTAGGCTGATCAACTTAACAAAATGCCCGATCGGCTGCAGATGTTTTCTCTGGTCACCCAGCAACAGAGGGAGACGGTGGGGCTGCAGGTCTCTCTGATCTCCCCCAGTAGGAATAAGGGCGGCGGAGATTCCCTGCCCTGTCAATGTCACGCTGCCTGTGGTGCTTGAGAGATGGGGGTGCTGGAAAAGCGTCACTCACCCCCAGAATTCGGAGAAAACGCGCAGATTGTTCTTGCGATCGGGACTTCGCGGTGAAGCAGCAGCAGCAGGTGGAGGCAGGCGCTTCTCCCAGTAACCCTTTCAGCCCCGGCGTTTGCCATTTATGTACACTGGGCGGTGGGAGGTACATGCGAAGGAAATCGATACAAAAAGGTTAGAGTGGCAGATATTACCTCCTGGGCTTCACAAGTTCGCAAAGCGCTAATAGGCAGATGCAGTTTGGAGGCTCCTCACATCACACACCGGGGCATAGGGAGGCCGCGCCGAGCATAAGGGCAACACGGAAACAGCAAACTCAAACCAAATCCAATGATGGTTTAGAAGATAATGGCATCCCAGTGGCACCCCAGGTTCTACTGCAATATCCGTGCCAGGAGTAAGGTCTGCAGTTATACCAATTTCCCTCGTTTTATAGCACAATAATTAGCGATCTCAGGTAACGATAGAACTCTATAGAACGAGACAATAAGGATGGGTAATATCATTAAGTAATGCACATGTACCTACAGATCTGCTTTAAATTCAAATACTTCTTTCAGTTTCCGTCCTAAAGGGTTCAAGCCACCGCAGCTTTTGATCGCTAGTTTTTAAAAAGCGACTGATCTGCACTGCAAATTAGAGCAATACAGTATGTCTGTAAATATTTTCATTTATTCATAATATAAAGTATCTAGTAGAAATAAGTCTAAAACAACTGGACTCCTTGTTTCTACTAGGTGTTCCAGTAAAGCACTGTGAAAATAATAGAAAATCATATTCCATGAGTGGGCCTATAAAGGAACATAAAAAAGAAATAGGCATTATGGGTGAACATGATGGACGTATGTCTTTTTTCAATCTACACTTACTATGTTACTATGTAGATGCTACCAGACAGGAGGATATTAAATAGTTTCTGCTGATTGGTTGTATTGCATTACTGGAACAGAGAGAATGTTGCTCTGATACCCCTTTAGACAGTAAATTGATTAGCTTCCATTAGGTTCCGCCCTTATAGGCAGATTGCAAAGCTTTAGGAGGCTTCTGATTCTCCAATAGTGACTGTATGGAATGTACCACCAAGCTGTGAATGTAGCCCAGGCTAATTGCTAACTCTGCTTTTTTATGAAGCACAAGCCTGAACTGGCAATCTGTGTCTTCTGGCAAATGGCAGAGGGGCTGCTGTAAGATGTCATAGACAGTCACTATTTATTGGGCCTGTGGGACTGTTTGGGCCTCTGTGTACTTGAAATGCCAGAACCTATTTGGAATCCAAGTCCTGCAGAAGTAAATGCCCACTCAGGAGTATAGGAATCATCATGTACCTGCTGCTTCATGTGTATTGTTTAAAGTTTCAGTGATCAATGTTTCAGATCAGCAACCAAATGATTCTTTTCTGACCCCTCATGATGTTCTTTTGTAACAATGCTGCTACCAAGCTTTTGCTGAATGCAGAATTTATTAAATAAAAAGATAAGAATTATGTTGCAGCACTGTATGCCACAACTAATAATATTAATCATGTTTAATTAGGGTTGCCATCTGCCAGGTATTTAACAAGCCGGTAAAAATGAGGCTTAATGCCAATTTTATTAACAGGGAAGAAACAGAGATACTGTATAAAGGCCAGTGTGCAATTAATGGTAACCGACCTGCAGTGATTCCCCATATCCCCTAGGTAGAAAAGTTTGGCTGCAACTGTATATTAGAGTGGTAAGCAAGGTAATTGACAGTAATGTATAAAAGGGGAATTTCACCTTTAAGCTGATGTAATGTATACTTCCCATATTGTGCCCATGTAAACTTTTCTGTGCCCCCTGTTAATGTGATAAAAGTTGTAAAGTTTTCACCAAAATCCTTTTCTAAACACAGTGCAGAAGTCCCTTTCCCCAACTGATAATCTAAACTCTCAAAGTGGCTCCTGTTGCCCTATGCTTTAGGGCCCAATGCAAAGCTGTTATACAGGGGGGGCTGAAGTGTTTAGCCCCCATTTCTGTTATTGCCTACAAGGAGCATCCACAATGAAAACTGACATGTATCCTGCTCAACTCTTCATTGGGACCTAAAGTACAGGAGTACAAAAGCCCCTTTAGGAGTGCCAAAAGCACTTTGCTTAAGTAGGTGGTATTACTAGGGCATGTTGTAATTATACACATAACCGACTTGCATCTAATCAATCCCACGCCAAACTGGAAATGACACAATTTACGTCCTATTGATGCCAGTAAAATGTTAAAGCTAATTCATTACCCATGCAGATGCTAATTTACTTAGTGGGCGTTTACTTCTTATAATTATTTTGTTATTCTTGGGAAAATGCTGCATTGTGGGAAAAATCATAGCCATTTGCTTGACTTTTTTGCAGATTGTACGTACATCATAAATGAGCCAATATGTATAGATGCCAAATTGCAGAGAAAGATTGTTCAGACTACAACATTGATTTATACTTTCCTTAAAAAAAAAAATATTTTTTCTTCTTAATTAGGAAGTCAAGTGATTCATAAGGTTCACAAATACTTTCCATTAGCAATTTATTTTATCCATGCATTTTTGCCAAGGGTGCCACATTTTAAATCCTTCAAGATGACATGATATAACCTCATTCACATTCCACTACAGAACTGCCTAAATACTGGTTACATCTATTTTATATATAATTACCTTAGAAGCTTTGGATGTGAAAAAATGAATTGTGCAAGTGTTTCTCTTTTTGATTTGCTTTTGAGAAAAATGTTTCTCTTTTTGATTTGCTATTGAGAAACTTATAGGGAGCATGGCATTGTTTCCCAGCCAGACCAGCTGCAGAACATTGCCCTCTAGTGCTCATCTGGATTTTTATTTCTGGAGTTGAAAATTTTTGGAAAGAAACCTAAGAATGCATAAATCAGAGCTGATTATTTATGACTTTAATGGGGTTATGTATTAAAAGGCACTAAGTTAGCCCAGGAGCAGTAACCTATAGCAACCAAGAAGATGTTTTGTTTTTTTTAAACAGGTGAAGGTATAAGGGTTGATTCACTACGAGCGCTATTTATAGCATGCATTAAAAATTTTATCGCGTCTTAGTTTTCGCGTCTTAACGCACGATTCACTAAAAGGATACTTGCATTAAATTAGACGCGATGCTCTTTGCGTTATTTAAGTCGCGAAGGTATTTGACGCAACACGCGCGCTACTTTTCGTGCGCGCGCTAATTAATGCACATGCGCTACTTGTCGCATGCACGATAATTTACGTGCACACGGTAATTGACACAAGCAGTACCACATAACTAGCGCCATTTTGCGCATTTGCGCTGGGAGATGGAGCGATGGAGAGCAGTGTGGGAGCCAGCAGAGGGAAAAAGGTGACAAAAAGGAGGGAACACCTTGCAAGTGTTTTCCACCTTCTGCCTCCAGCAGTGACCCTGAGAGAGTGAGGCCTGGCTTGATGAGCAGCCCAGATGTGGCAGATGTGGAGGGCACTGACAGGGATTATCGGCCAGAGGAAGCCAGTGGAGAGGAGAGTGAGGAACTTCCAACCCACTTATCACAAAAAAGGAAAAAACAACAGGAGAGCAGGCACCGAAACGTAAAGTTTTCGGAGTTCGAAAATGAGGCTCTTGTGGAGAGCCTGGATTATTGGCAAAGCATAGCAGGGACATAGCCAGGGCCGGATTTAAGTTCTTGGCGCCCCAAGGCCACCCCTACCCCCGCCCCCCCACAAGTGCGCATGCGCAATCGCGCGGCGCCCTCTCCCCCCGAGTGCGCATGCGCGATCAATGCAGTGGGGAGAGGTCCTGACTGCTCCGTATGGGAGCCAAATTTAAAAATTCTGTTGCGGCGGGGCGGCATGCCACCCCTAAACTTGTTCCGCCCTAGGCCCGGGCCTTTGTGGCCTCTCCACAAATCCGGGCCTGGACATAGCAGACCACGTAAACAGCATTGGGGTCTGTCTGCGCAGTGTCCAACACTGTAAGACGAGCTACCAGGACATAAAGCGGGTCCTGAAGAAAAAGCTGTCAGAGGACTCCAAAGCTGTGGAGTAGAACAACAAATTAGGACAGTAAATAGGGGGGTCATTTAAGAAATATTTCCCAAAATACTTAATGCCCTGTACTCTCCAAGGAGGATTATTGTGGAAGTATTGTTTAATACAGAGTATAAGGCAGAGCCCTGGGAGTTAGCAAGGCCACTTAGCAGCAACTTGCAGCATTTTCGTAGGGTTTGTGTCAGAGCATGCCTTAGTATTGCTACACTTGAAAGTAAAGGGAATTGATTGGGGCAACAATGAGTAACAAAAAGTGACTGCGTTGTTATGGCTTGCTTATTGGAGCCAACACAATAAAAGCATTCATATATTTTATTTAGATCTGAAACTGGAGGTGGCCCTGCAAAGAAAGTGTTTCTTGCAAAATATTAGGAGCTGCTCCCTTTTCTGCACACAGAGAGCGTGATTGGTGTGTCCGGCACCTTCAATTCGGACAGGAATGTTGGCCAAGGTAGGTGTAATGACATTAATACAAGTGTATTTACTCTTACAGAGACGCTTAATATTAATGGAATACAATGTTTTCTAAAACAGATTTATCCTTACCACCACCTGGCACAAGCAGACTCAGACAATCGTCATCTGCTCCGATTCCAAGTATTTTTGCTACCAAATTTTGTTGGACCTGTGTTTTGTGTTAGGCTTGTGCAGTGGCATAATAGTGAATTGTGTCTGTGTATATTGCAGGTGTTTCAATTACAGAAGTGTAGTGTATTGCTAATAAGGTAGGTGTGTTATTGGACAAGTGTGTCTTGCTGGGTTAGGTGCAGTCAGTTCATCTTGTACTTTTGGACAGTCAATCTTTTCAACTTGATTTTGCCCTTGCACTCTGTATGGCAAAACATTTTACGTTTTTAGCTCATTTGGAAGGAATCAATGTCCACAAATAGTTTTGCAAAATAAACTTGTTCATGTTTTAAAACAAATGACAATCATTATTGTCCAAGAAGTTTGTCTGGCATCATGAACATAATAACAAAAAAATTAAATAAAGTCTTATTCTTTTTTCTGCTGAACTCTCCTCATCTCTGCTCCACTTCCCACAATGTGATCCTGCAATTGAAGGGAGAACTTTTAGTGGGGAGGCAAGTGAGAGAGGGTCACACGAATGTGGCAGCGACGTGGCCTTGTTTTCAGATGAGGAGCTGGCTAGCATTCCCCAGCACCAGGTCACAACCCAGGCCAGAACCAGCACAGCTAATGTGGCCCCCCAGGAACCTGAGAAAGATAGGTTCCACAAATCCCTAATGAGGCCTAATAAAAATTTAATGAAAAAGTTCATTGCATGTAGACTTGTGTGTGGCCACTAATGCCTACAATGCCAGTCAAGCACGCCAAGCTGCACACGAGGCTGCCATGTTAAGCCTCCAACAGGCGAGTCAGGCACGCCAAGGTGCACACGAGGCTGCCATGTTAAGCCTCCAACAGGCGAGTCAGGCACGCCAAGTGTTTAGAACTACAACATCAAAAAGTAGCATTGTTGGCTAGGCAAAATTTGCTCCTAGAGCAACAAATTGCCTTGCAAGAAAAAGCACAAAAGGCAATTCAGTAGAGCTAGTGGTGAGAGCTCAGCTACCGCTCCTGCAGCTCCCACTAGGCAGCTTTGTAAAAGAAAATAAATGTGCCTCATTAGGGATCTGTGGAACCTATCTTTTCTTAGGCCTATGTTGTTTGTAAATATTTCTTTCTGTTTTTTCTATTTGTGTTGCGGGTGGGGGAATCACCTGCTCAAAGCATTTCTTTTGGAAGTGGGAAAATAATTTCCAGGTAAATAAAACCTTTTTTCTTGGAGAAGTTGTTTGTTATTTCTTGTTTAGGGGATTGAAGATTTTAGGTACTTACAGGAAAAGTAATTGGTAACGATTTGTCCTCGGACTTCATTCCCTCTGGCATCCGCACCTCGGACAGGATCTTGGGGATGTATGGGGTCATCCAGATCCTCAGCCACATCGCCTGGTAAGCCATGCCGGTTTGCCAGATTGTGCAGTACAGCACACACAGCCACAATTTTGGCAACTTTAGATGGGCTTACATTAGGCTGCCTCCCAACTTATCCAGGCAGCGGATAAGTCGGGAGGCAGCTCAATCACAGACTGTGTTCTGACATGTGCTTCGTTAAAAGCACACTCAGTCCGTGTACGCGGCCTGTGAATGGGTGTGATGAGCCACCTAAAGCATGGGTAGCCAGCATCTCCTGAAATAAAATAAGATGCAATAAGATGCTGCAAACAAATAAGCTGCTTCCAGTCTCCCTCTGTCAAAACACGGCCCTTTTGCAACAGATGTGACAGTGTGAGACTGACAGGTGACACTACAAGTAGCTGCTTTGACTCTCCCAGTGGCAAAACAGGGCACTTTACAAATTGCAAAACAGGTTTATGGCAGGCAGGGCCTGGTTTGACAGTGGGAGACAGAAAGGAAATGTGGGCAAGTTGTGCTAGACATGACACAAATACTTACCTATCAGCCACCCGTAAGGCATTTGTCCTGTCGCGAAAGCATTGTAAATTGCGGACTGCCTTAGGATGTAAGCATCGTGAGAGGAGCCGGGAACCCAGACACGATGCTCAGGATATTCATGTGTGCATCGCACACCACTTGCACATTGAGGGAGTGGTAGCTCTTCCTGTTCCTAAAGATGTGCTCCCTGTCTTGGGGGGGTTGGGTAAACCCCCCAACCCTCTGGAAACTGCCAGTGGCCAGGTGCAGGGAGCACAGCAGTTTGACCATTCCGGGAACGGCACGGCTTCTGTGAGTCAGTGGCTGCAGGGAAGGCTCAAGCAGCTCATACAGGCTGGATATTGCCGCACTATTGAGCCTGTAGCGCCTGACCACTTCATCCTCGCTTAAGCCCTCTAAAGTGGCCCTTTCCTGAAAAAAGCGAGGCCACATCACTCTGGAAGGCTCAGGGACTTGATGTTCCTCCTCCAAATCGAGCAAAAACTCCATTGCAAACTCCATCTTGCCTTTTTCCACCAAAAAATTAAAAATGTGGTCTGCACAACTCCTCCCCCAATTAGGCGCTAAAATACGGACAGATTTGCGCGCTAATTAAAGCATTTAACACTTCATGCGCTTTTGTGAATCATGCATTACTATTCTTTCATTCGCTAATTAACGCAATGCATTAAAATTAACGCATTCGGTTGCACGCTATTTAAGGCACTCAATATGCAACTTAACACATACGATAATACTTTAGCAAATCAAGCGTTTTTTTCACGTCTATTTTAACACAAAAAAGCATGCGATAACACTTATCACACTTTAGTGAATCAACTCTATAATGTTTAACACTTTTACATGCTCAGCAGCATAGAATCTAGGACACTGTCAGGAAAGGGCCAGAGCCATTGATTTTACATTTGTGTGTTTAAATTTGCCCTGTATCATTCCATGTGTTGCCAAAGATCCTAACAAGATGGCACATCGAGGGTTACAGGAATCTCTCACCTCTATAGCATATACTCCTGCTTCCCTGCAAGTAGATCCAGCTCTACAATCATAAAATTGTAGAGCTGTAGTAAATGAAAAAAAAATTGTCGCCTTTGGTGCTGGAAATGGAGCAGGTTTTATTTTGCATTTTAATAAAACAAATAACTGCAAAACGTAAGCATAGGGATGGTGTACTTTTGGCATTCATGACATACAAGAAAGTGCAATAAGCCATAAGTGCTGGTATATCAGTGCTGTTTGTAAGTCTTCTTGGATGTTCCCATGTGCCACATTTTGTATGAACTAGTCTCTTTTGCAGAATTAACTGCACTCAAAGTAAATGTTGCCTGATTAAGGACTCTTCTTCTTCACACACCAGCAACTTGCAACAGCTTCTGCAGCCTCTGTTCCAATTCTATGGGCCACCTCTGATCTGTCCACACTTTTGATGTTTTTCATTTGCTTCCTAGGCCTCTGTTAATCACTTAGATTAGAAGCTGAGGTGGCCGTGCATACTACTGTGGTATGTGTATTAATAAGAGGGGCAGAAATGTGCCAGCATTCAAATGGACCTAGCTTACAATTACACTTAACAATGAATTTTAAGAATGTATATTCTTAGATATCACCAGGACTACAATATTACTCTGGGTTTGAACTAGGGTTAGGCAGCAGATACACATGCCTGGGCCACAATGGGTACAAGCACCAAATGGATTTTAATGAATATATTTATGATATAATTTATAGATGGCTTTTTGAGTAAATAATGGATAATTAAAATAGGTAAGACTGCTTTTCTGCAAAAATGTCCCATAAAAACTCAACATTATCAGTAGCACAATGACAAAATAGCTAAATTAATCACATTAGATTGCTGCAATTGTATGTTTATTCTATTTCTGTGCTGCATTCTCTGCTGACCTGTGGAAGTCACCCTAGGGGGACTTATCTACTGTATAAAAACTGGGGAAATTTGCACCTGGGCAGTAACTCCTGGCAATCAAATTCTTGCTTTTATTGATCAACCTGTAGCTGGCTAAATAAGCAAATCACTAATTGGTTACTACCCATGGGCAAATTTGTCCAGTGCTTATAAATAAGACCCCCTCCTGTGTTTACCTTATTGTGGAAAAGAAAAGGCTTCTTAACTATAAACAGTGTGTGATATGGTAAAGTCACCCTAAGTTCAGTTTGGGCACCTCCCAAGCTAGAAGAGTGTTTCTAGGCAACATGTTTTTGCTTAACAAAATGGGGAAAAATAAATTCTATGCAGCTGGAATTCCATTTACCCCCTATCCCACAATACAAAAGCTAAGTGGATTTGAATATGGTTGTAAATATGTCATCTTACAGTAGCTTTCTTGTTTTGATATTCTAAATTTAACTCTTAAAAGTGGATATTATCGTGCAACTGATATTTTGTTTTTTTTTGCTAATTTAATGATGGTATTTGGCCAAAGCTATTGATGAGCAAATCTGTCCCGTTTCGCCATAAAATTCACGAAGCGACAAGAAAATTCGGTAAACAGTGAAAAATCAGCGAACCGCATTTGTTGCTCGACTTTTTTGTCCCGTGTTTATTTTTGGCATGACCGCGCCCGTTTTTGACATGACCACAGCTTTTATTGACGTGTGACAATTTTTTTTGCGCCAAATTTTCAGGGAAGCTTCATGAAACAATTCGCCAATGCTGAAATGCGGAAATTCGCTGCAAATCCGCACCTGGCAAAAAATTTGCTTATCACTAGCCACAGCTTTTCGACTAAGGGAGTTCTGTCACTATAAGAATGCATATAAGAAAACTGATAAATGATATGCAAACCATATTATAGCTTGCCAGACTTGCTCCACTCCGTCTGTTTGTAGTGAATCATTCATTCACTTTTCTAATGGAGACTCCTGATTCTTACTGTATCTCCATATGAGATATAATTAGAAGACCACCTGGTGTGAAGCGTTAATACAAAGACAATTAGGATTCTCCTTTTAGACTGCAAATCCAGAACCATTTTTGATAACCATATCTGAAAAAGAAAGATACTACTTGCAAAATATAAATGCCTGGGTGCCAGTAATGTAATTCTAAGCATTTTTTCAATATGTTTCCTTGGCAGAAGAAAAGTGCACCAAGCCTACCAAAAGATGCACCAGATGCAGACAGAAAAGGCACACCTGAGAGGGCATTTATGAACCATAACTTCTGTCATGGTCATATAAAAATGTCTATCATTGCAAAAATTGACACCAGTCACTAAAGCATCCAAAGCCCTGCATAGTTGCACTTGGTGCAGCTGTACCATCCCAACCCCTGTTCTGAATTATGGGCAAGTGTGTCTACTGACATTATGGAATCCTGGATCTTTGGTGGTAGCTTCAGTGTTCCCACAGTGGCCTACTTCAGTAGACACAACATGTGCCTGAAGAATCATGCATAACAAATTCAATTCATAAACAAACCTGAGGGTGACTTTTTTTGTTTGGGGAGGCTAAAGATGGGCCATGCAAAGACTGACCTACAGCTAATGTGAGACTTAGGGGCTGATTTACTAACCCACGAATCCGACCCGAATTGGAAAAGTTCCGACTTGAAAACGAACATTTTGCGACTTTTTCGTATGTTTTGCGATTTTTTCGGATTCTTTACGAATTTTTCGTTACCAATACGATTTTTGCGTAAAAACGCGAGTTTTTCGTATCCATTACGAAAGTTGCGTAAAAAGTTGCGCATTTTTCGTAGCGTTAAAACTTACGCGAAAAGTTGCGCATTTTTCGTAGCGTTAAAACTTAAAAGGTGCAAAGTTTCGCGTAAGTTTTAACGCTACGAAAAATGCGCAACTTTTCGCGTAAGTTTTAACGCTACGAAAAATGCGCAACTTTTTACGCAACTTTCGTAATGGATACGAAAAACTCGCGTTTTTACGCAAAAATCGTATTGGTAACAAAAAATTGGTAAAGAATCCGAAAAAATCGCAAAATACCGATCATTACGAAAAAAACGCAATCGGACTCATTTCGACCCGTTCGTGGGTAAGTAAATCAGCCCCTAAGTGGATTTGCTGCTGGTGTAAATAATTAACTTCCCAACTACCTCTTGCGGCTCCCACTGACTTCCAGGGATACTGTGCAAAAATGCGGGGGGGGGGAGGGTTTTTAACCCTAAAATTCTTAGGATGTAAAATGCACTTCTGTGAGGGGTTCTCCATCCATTTGTGTTTGAGATCAGTTAGCTTAAAGGGGTAGGTCACCTTTAAATTAACTTTTAATATAATGTAGACATTGATATTCTGAGACAATTTGCAATTGGTCCTCTTTTATTTTTAATGGTTTTTCAGTTATTTAGCTTTTTGTTCAGCTGCTCTCCATTTGGTATTGCATCAGCTATGTGATTTCTAGGGTCTCATTTATCCTAGCAACCAGGTAGTGGTTTAAACAAGAGATGGGAATAGTTAAGGGGCCTGCATGGAAAAATAAGCAATAACAAATTACAATAATAATAACATTGTAGCTGTACGGAGCAATACTTTTTGGCTGCTGGGGTCAGTGGCCCCCATTTGAAAGCTGGAAAGAGGCAGAAGAAAAAGGCAAATTATTCAAGAACTATAAAAAAATTAATTAGGAAGACCAATGTGTATAGAACATGTGTATTGTACCTGTGTATAGTACCTGTGTATTGTACCTATGTATAGCACGTGTATTGTACCTGTGTATAGTAACTGTGTATAGCACCTGTGTATTGTATCTGTGTATAGCACATGTGTATTGTACCTGTGTATAGTACCAGTGTACAGTACCTGGGTATAGTACCTGTGTATAGTACCAGTGTATAGTACCTGTGTATAGAACCTGTGTATTGTACCTGTGTATAGTACCTGTGTATAGTACCTGTGTACAGTACCTTTGTATAGTACCTGTGTATAGTACCTGTGTATAGTACCTGTGTACAGTACCTGTGTATAGTACCTGTGTATAGTACCTGGGTATAGTACCTGTGTATAGTACCTGGGTATAGTACCTGGGTATAGTACCTGTGTATAGTACCTGTGTATAGTACCTGGGTATAGTACCTGGGTATAGTACCTGGGTATAGTACCTGTGTATAGTACCTGTGTATAGTACCTGTGTATTGTACCTGGGTATAGTACCTGGGTATAGTACCTGGGTATAGTACCTGTGTATAGTACCTGGGTATAGTACCTGTGTATAGTACCTGGGTATAGTACCTGTGTATAGTACCTGGGTATAGTACCTGTGTATAGTACCTGTGTATTGTACCTGTGTATAGTACCTGGGTATAGTACCTGTGTATAGTACCTGAGGGAGTGGGATGAAATCTGCAGCAAAAGTTGAGAGTTGGTTCTCAGGTAAAGTTTACAGTCTGCAGATTCTTATTTTCAGTCTTCATTTCTGCACTGCCTTCAGTTTGGTAATCAGCTTGAAAACGGAACTAAAGTGTTCTGACAGCTTGCTATGATTATCTTAGTTAGCCAATAAAGGCATCACCTTTATGTCACTTTTGTTATCTTTTATTTCAAAAGGGTTACCTTGTAAACATTTTGCAAAATCTGTGCTTTGATTGGTCAATTTTACTGTCTTTCAAGAAAGCTGTGCTCTGATTGGAGAATCCACAAGAAGAAAGATCCAGTCGAAACTCAGCAGAATCAGCTTGCAGGAACAGAAGATTTCCAGGTCAGTGCAGAAACGGAGTGAGGTTTTTTTTTGTTTTGTTTTTTTAAGGTGCCAAGCAGGTTTGTGGAAGCTTAGCCTCCCCTAGCCTTATTGAAAATCCGCCTATGATTATTGGGACCCAATCTCTGTCCCAAAATTGCAAACAAATTGAAGATCTTTGTTCAAAGAAACCAGTAGTATTAAAGGACATGTAAAGCCTACATTTGCCTACAATGTATATCAGTTGGGCACGTCTCCCCCACCCAAATGGCATCATTTGTACTGAATATATCCCCTCCGTTTGCCAGCACCATCACATTTTCCTAAGGCAAATAGCAGCTTTCACCTGGCAGCCATTTCTCCTCTGATACATAATTGGATACATTTAAATCTGCAAACAGCATACACACACACACAGACCCTTATTCAGCATACATACAGCTCACACAGGCAGAACTGTAATTGATAAAAGTTCTGCTTTGTTTGAGCTGAGCTCAGGCAGCAATGCCATCTCTTCACTGGCTGCTAGATTAGGGGGCGTGTTTAGTAATCTGGCTTTAGAACAACTGAGCATGCCCACAAGCCTACAGCCAAAGCAAATCCTGAGGGAGGGGGCCGAGTGGGTTACAGGAGGAGAAGCAAAAGTGATTAAGGGGATGCTGCAGCCTTACTATTAACCTCTGGACAACCAGAGTGGCAGGTATTGAGAGATTTCAAAGAGGCTGTTCACTGATTCAATTTTTGTGTGTGGGGTTTACATGTCCTTTAAAACATGGGGGTCATAATAATACTGCTGCTGGGAAACCATAAAATAAATCCTTGAGACCCCCATCAATAGGAATAAATATAACTGTGGGAGCCGTTTACTAAACATAGTTTTATGGTTTAAAATAATAACTAATTTTTTGGGAGAATGTAGATCTGGACTCTCTCTTTGGTTGTTTACAAGTGTGTCTCCATTTCCTCTATCCTTTTCTTGGAGCCCTCTAGGAGCCTTAAAGCCCTCTAGGTCAGCATTATACAACTGGCTTAGTTTTTTGGATATATAGGTAGCAAAACACAAGATTTTCTTGGCCCAAATTATATTATCACTTGAGGCGAAACTCTTTTAAAGGGCCAGAAACACAAAAAAATCAAGGGTTTTTCATGCATTAAATCAGGTGAACTCCAGGCGCTGCTGGCACCTGAGGCTGCACTAATAGGCAACCCATTATTTAATATGATTTTATATATTATTATTTTATGTAACTTTAATCCTTCCTCCCCAAACACCGGCCCACTCACCGGACCAGAGGAAGAAGAGGCTCCTCCATTTCCTGTTTCCCTCTACTGCTCCTCCAGACTGATCTGCCTGTCTGCCAACCCCAGGTTTCCCTTTCAATGAGGCATAACATGTCTCAAGTATTGCAGAATTCCAGAGTTCATGCACATGTATAACATCAAGAATGCTTCCCACTGAAGCTTCCTAGATGCAGGAAAAGGTGATGTACCGTGCTAGCCAGTCAAAAATGTTTACAGGGTAACCCTTTTGAAATAAAAAATAACAAAAGTGGTATAAAGGTGATACCTTCCCACATATCCAATGCAGGACAGTCCCTCTTTTAACAGCTCAGCCCGCAGTCCCGGATTCTTACTGAAGTCCCTCATTTCCCTTTGATCTCCTGCACTGAACACTAAAAAAGATACAAACTTAATTATAAAGTAGCTTTTGGCAGAGAGCCCAGAAATCTTAACCAGCCACACCTGCACTTTAGATAACATTGTACCTAATAAGCTAAACAGGCCTCTTGGGGGAACTGAGACTTGCAGCTGAAAGGGCAATTTCACCTTTTTAGCAAAACTGTAATAACACATAAAACGACCCTAAAACCCCTAGTCTGGGGGTTTTGTGTTTGGCCAAACCCCTGAACCCACACTGATAGATTCTGCCGAATCCCGAACCGAATCCTAATTAACATATGCTAATTAGGATTTAAATTAAAAAAAAAATTTGAATTTTTTCCCCCTGACCATTTAACCCTTTCTGAATGCTAATAAGCATATGCTAATTTATGCTAATAAGGATTCAGTTCGGATGGGACCGTGGATTCGGCCAAAACCGAATCCTTCAAAAAAAGCCGGGATTCAGAGCATCCCTAATTTTTAGCCATTTTATTGTATTTTCAGTTCTGGTGTTGTTTCTGTCCATAAAAATTATTTGGCTAAAATAAAATATTTAAACTGTTTCATATTGTTCTTTGTTACTTGTTTGTGGGTGCCTCTGTATGCCAAAATAGATTCAAATGCATATTGAGCATTAAACTGTTCAGTATACCCCTGGAATTCATATTTAGAATGTTTGATGCTGGTAAGTTATGGGGTATATAATGGCCACCTTTATTCTTGAATACACACTTTTGCCATACATCTTACAATCCTATCACACCTTTTTTAGTACTCTGGCCATAAAGGCCCGAACCCCTGTAGCTGGAATCACAACATAGATTTTTATTGACTTATTCACAGTCTTTTAAAAAATAATTCATACATAAAACTTTTATTGTAAGAACAGAGTTTATTTAATGTACAAGAGTACAGCTTGGAATGTTTTACTGTGTAACTAACTAAAACAAAGCACAGACTGGAGACTAGAACATATGGAAAGATAACAATAATAGACACAATGAGCAGCAGACAGTCTGGTTGTGCTGAATCAGTACACAGTATTACAGCATTTCACAATATTCCATATCTACTAGTATATCTCTTCCTGCTGAGCTCATATATATCAGTGCAAGAAAACATATTTCATATACTTCTATAGTTTCTATTCATAACATTTTTTTTATGTATTTCCTTGCATAAAGATTTGTAAACCAAAGGTTCATGTCCACTGAATTGTGACTTTATTATTATGCAAACCCATTATATGAAATACTTGTACAGTAATTTTGTGGGAATATATGTATCATATGTGAAAATATTTTTCAGTAGGTCTATATTCTACATTTTAAGCGCTATATGCATTTTTAAAAATCTATTTGAATAAAAGGACTCTAGTGCTTATATATTGTTTTCTATGTCTATTGTGTTTAAAGGTCACACAGCTATTCACAAATCACGAAGCACAGTTTGTAAAATTATTGCTAATAGGCCTCTCCAATCTCCTAATTATTCCACTTTGAGCCAGCTTCCTGTGTGCCATAATTATTGCTGCCCTTCCTCTCTCCTTGTGATCTTTTAGCCCCAGCTGTACATGACACAGAAACAGTTAGACAACACATGTATACTACTGATCTGGTCTGGCAGTGCACAGCTCTACTATACATGTGCTTCTTTTATCTGGTAAAAGCTCTGCTTTCTTGGATTCCTTTGTGCTTCTCAGATTATATTCTGTGCTATTTTAAAAGAATCTTTTCTTAGGTTGGATTTGATATCAGCTAAAATTCTCCTCAGAGACTGAGGAGGCATTATATTATGCTCTGGAAACCTTCTAATTGGCCTATTACACTGTTTGGCTCTAAACCAGGCCATTAATGTTACATCTTTGCAGATCGGGTGACAGAGATGTGGCTGAACATTTTTCCTTTGTACGCCACAAAGTAGGCTGTATCCGATAGCTGTACACCAAGAAATACATTCCAAATGTTGCTGCAAATGGTGGACAGGTACACAAAAAGATCTAAACTTAACACATAGTGTTAACTACCCCTAATGGGAGCTTAATAAGAAGTACTAAGTGAAGCACACATTGCACAAAGCAACAACTAAGCGGTTCTGTTTCAAGAACAGGAGGTACAATCACATACAAGTCACTTTAAAAAATTAGCTTTTTTATACAGTGTACATTGCAAAGTCATATTTACAAAATGAAAAGGGGCATAGTTCACATATTACCTGAAGGACAAAATTTACACAGACATGTACAATTAAATATACAATATACACAACAATATAACAATATATAATTATACATATAGTTAAATTATTTAGGATTTTCAAGTTTTATTGGCTTTCATAAATAAAGAAAATAATCTCTTACTGATCTTTTCTAGATCAGTACCAGGTCCCTAGAGAGTGTAATGTAACATGTTTTGTATCTGGTTCCAGTCAAGAGATTTCAGAAGAGCATTGCATTTTATTCACAGTTCTCAAATTGGCAACTGTAACCACAGACATGTTCTAAACATGCCTTAGATCACCAAGCAGCTGCCATATGGAGACAGACTTCCATTACGCAGATAAAAATCACCACAAATACTGATATGATTTCACACCCTTAATTTCCACAGTGTTTTATTATGTGGTTTACCAACACAACATAGCAACCCTGAGTTATAATATTTCTAGCTCCTCTAAAGTGCTTAATTAACCAGATATATTAACTGATGTAAATGACATTGTTTAACCACATATAAGTTCAAATATGTGTAAAAATTCTAGTATAAGTATTCTGTGGATTCCCTAAAAAAAATAGCTGGTTTGATAAATTGGCTCTTGCCAATTACCTAACATTAACTAGTATTAATGTAGGTGCATTTGTGCTTAAGTGCAGAGAAGGGTGCTTTAAACCAGAAATATAACCACACACTTTAATTCCCGCCTTCATTCTCTATATTTAAAATCACATGAAATCTGTAAAGACCAGCCAAATAAGATTGCCTGTATGCTATTTTATAGGGACACAGAATTTAGAAAAGAACTGCTTTACTTTTTTGTCTTGTAAAAACTGGCCAGCAAACTTTTTTTTTCAGCACACAGAATTAAGTCACCTATTTAAAAGCAAACTTTTTGCTTAGTTACTATTGGTTACTGCACTGCACCTGGGCAAACTGACTTTTATTACATATGGTGGTAACTGTACTGCAGCTGGTCAAGTACCAACAATGGGTTATGAAACATTATCAGGCGGCTAAATACAGGAAAGGGTAAAGTTGGGTACAGCATTTTGCTAGCTCCATTGCCTTTCACCTGCCCTTGGACTAATTCCCTTCTGTTATTATGGTGATGATGTACTTTTGTCTTTTAGTGCAGGTGGTGTGTAGGGGAATATTTTAAGGGGAAAACAGGTCTGAGTGTTTACAAAGATGGGCCCACTGGCTGGTCGATGACCCAGTTAGACAACTGCTGATCTCTGGAGCAGAGGATGACCCATTTAAGATGGCTTGTACAGGCACAAATAAATGTTATACTATATATGACTGGGGGAGAAGGATAGGCTTATTTCTAACAAGGGATATCAGTTGCTGATCTCCAAAAAAAAAGGAATTCAATATAACCTCAGGCACATTTCAGCTACTGTTATTGCAAGTAGAGAGGAGATTGACAAGAAGGATTTGTGGTATATATATATGCTCATTCTGAAGTGTTTCAATTGAGTGCCTAATTTTTGTCAGCACATGATGGCTATATCAGCATTCCAAAACCCAGTAGGTAATGCCACATTTTATCAATGGTATTTAATGTTAAACACATGCAAAAGTATCACAGGTCTGTATAGAAGCATTACAAATTATTGGTCTAGGTCTATATAGGTCTAAAAGCCTTATCTGCCTTAAACCTGTGCTACCCATTTTTAAAGCTTTATTGATTATGAAATTCACATATATTCTTAAATTATATACTTGGAAATAAGAATTTACATAATGGCAGATTCTGAAAGTTCATAAAGCAGCTAAACTTTTCCAGTCAAGGAAAGACAAACAAAACAAAGTTCTTTCAAATTAATACAAGACTGCATTCTCTGCAGTATCAGAGAATAAAATTATATTATCATGGAGACATTAATCTTGAACCCAGTTATCAGTGTATTTATAAGACTTCAAAGGGTGATGTCTTGTCTTGTTTGCTAAAAAAGAAAATTTGCATTTGACAATGTTGTAAAATAGCCAGCGGGCTAGATTACAGTTCAGACTCAGGGGTTGTTGCCAGCAAATAGCCACTACCATACCTTCCATTTGATGCACCACCCAGATCTAAAGGTGATGCATTTGCTGGACCCAGATATGAACGGTGTGTAGGCATAGGAGATGGTGTCTCGCTAGGAACTTTGCTCAGAATAAACCGAGTTTCATCATTATCCTCCAAGTTAGAGATATCCTTCATCATACCTTTTTTATAAGACACAGACAGTTTGTTGGATCCATCTGGAATGAGCTGGAACTGCCAGAGAATGAAGATAACTGGGACTGGAAGGATAGCTAGTATTATCAGGGTGATAAGTAAAGAAAGAGCCCACGTAGGATACAAGACAAATTGTTCTGCAGCCTGAAAGGGAGCAAAATATTAAAAAGCAATATGTAACAAAGATTGTAATATAATATAAACACCTACAAAAAATGTTAAGCTTGAAACTTGCCCCAGGCATAACAATTTTTAGCACTGCAGATACAATATTCTAGAATTCTAACTCCCAGCATACCCTCACACCTGAGCTGCTAGATTTGAGAAAAAGCACAAACAACAAAAAAAATTGTTGCATTTTTTTGTACAAAACTTTTAACATGATGTGTGTGACTGTGTTTTCTAGGTAAAAAAGGAAGAATGTAAAGTTACATAGTTCTAATGCCCACCAGTCAAGATTCTTTATTTCACTATTACACTATTTATGTACATACCAGTTCTCTGATCCATGCACTGTAACCTGGGGGACTTATTCCCAACTGGATGACGCTAGCTGTGAGAAGTATTGCCATGAAGATTGGGGAAACATATTTCCATGAATAAAAGTAATAGCTGTATGGGCGAAATCCCAGCATTTCTGTTAGCTCCTGCATGAACCTGTATATTTAAGGAATAAACCATTGTGTTTACTGAAATAACACTGAAATTATAAAAGGACAATTAAAGCCTTTAACACAATAAAGAGATATGCAACAAAAGACATTTTGACACTACCAAGCATTACATCGGTCCCCAACATGCAGTCAAAGAGCTGCTGTCAAAGAGCTGCTGACAGGAAGAGCAACTAACAAGCATTAAATAAAAGGTAATTGAGACACCAGCTGTATTTGTATACAATCACAAGTGTAAAACAAATCTTTACATTCAGTACATAAAATGGAATCTCGATCGCTGATTAATTTCCATTTAGCCAAAAATGAATTTGGCCAGTTGCACTTGTAATAAATCAGGTGCCATTCATTTAACATATTTTATTGAACTTTTGCGATTACATGTTTTTTTTTGGAAACAGTGTATTCATAGATTATCTCATCCAATTCAAATGTCACTGCCATACCTTCATTACACCACATTGCCTGTACCGATATGTACAAAAAAAACATTTTGGCTAAATGTTTCTCTTTTTTTTTTTTTAAAACAAACTACCCATAACTCTAAAACCAACATATAATGCTATTTAATCTTGTGGAAATAATTCTTAAGCATTCACAACACACTGTGGCCATCTGTGCAACAAAAAGGCAGTTATACCTATAATGAAAGTCAGTGACAGGTCCTCCAAAAAGCTTTAGATAGGCTAAAAGTAACTTGCACTAGTAGGGGATGAAAGGGGTGGTTCTTCTTAAAATTAACTTATTATATTATAGACAACTTGCAATTAGTTTTTTAAATTGCTTTGTGATTTCCAAAATATTGACTTTTTTTATTTTGCAGCCCTTAGACTTGGAATTTCTATCTGGTTGCTAGGGCTTAATTATCCCAGCAACCAGGCAGTAGTTGGGATGTTATAATGGAAGGTCAATAGGGGAGGTCCTAAATGTAGCATAAAAATAACAATAAAATGCAACACTCAAAGTTGATATGTTTTTTAGTTGCTGCGGTCATTGATCCCCTTCATTGATTCCTTGCAGTGGGGCCTAGCCCTTTATGCTATGCCACTGTCTATATGGCAAAAATGATTTAAATAAATAACTGCAATATTCGTCCCTATCTCAATGGATTGTCTGGACAGCTTATTTCTATAAATTTTAAGTTTGAAAGGGATGATTTTGAACTCTATATTGCCAAGCAATCTCTGTTAAATTGGATACGAAACAGGACCGTTCATAACTTTAAAGGAAAAAAAAATAAGATTGGTGCTGAATGGATGAAGAGAATCTATACTATTTTTTTAATAAAGGATGTTGTAAATTGTAATCGTTTTATGTCTTATGTCTTGATATGTCTTAATATGTGAAATAAAAATGTTGTTTTGGTATTATAAACCTATAAAACCAACTTTAAAGGGGTTGTTCACCTTCAATGTCCAAATCTTATTAAACCACCACCAATGCTCTCAGTGTGGTAGATAATCCATTTTCCATAAAAAAAAGTTCGAAGGCCACTGTAAAAGCTACTTTTTATACCTATAAAATGAGTCCTTCTCCTGAAGGGAGATGGGAGTGGCCTATTGTGAACCTGACACACTGAGAACTTCCTATATGCTTACATCAGGGGTCCCCAACATTATATACCCGTGAGCCACATTCAAATGGAAAAAGTGTTGGGGAGCAACACAAGCATGGAAAAAGTTCCTGGGGGTGCCAACAAAAGCTATAGCTCACATTTAAGACTGTTCTATTAATTACTAATCCACTGCACAACATGAGCTCTTCATAGGTGTCCAGTTTTAAATGGATCATTTAACAGATCTATGCATTTAAAATTCAGCTCCAGTTAAACTCCAGTGCAGTCACGTATGCATTACAGTGTACTACTAAATAAATTAATTCATTAGTTAACTGATGTTAGATTTAGTGAGGCATTTATTAACATTTGATTTTTTGTGGTTTGAAGTTGTTTAAAACCAGAACTAAATTCATTCCCACGAACATCGTTCAATTATCAAAATATTTGAATTGAAAAAGCACAAACAAAAAAAAAGATGCAAAAACCGCATCACACGAAAACTTTTTCATAAAAGAAACCCAAAAAGCTCTAAAATCATCTGCCATTGGCTTCTACATGATTGACAGGTTTTAGATGGTGTATTTTTGCTTTCCTGGGAAAAAAAAAAACGTATTTTGGCATAAAAAAAAAATACGAGAATTAGTCAATGCCCCCTTTAATGTATGTCGTTAAACTTCCACATCAGACTAAGGGGCATATTTACTAAAGTGCAAATGGTAAAACTTAGAGAATTTTCAAATTATCTTCACACTAGCGAACATTCATGCCTTTTCGTATGTAATTTCACATGTCGTTTTCATATTCACCAATTCACTAACACCACAAGAACATCCCACATGTCATTTATTTATGCCATAAAGTCTTGAGAATGTTCCCCACTACCATTGAATAGGGAAAATACACAATTTTATTTTACTAAATGTGAAAAAATATGTAAAAAAAAATACATAAGCCCTTCCCACAATTATAAAATATAAGACAGTGTCTTATATTTTTTTAATCTCCAAAATATGCACTAGGTCTTATTTTCAGGGGATGTCTTATTTTTCCATGAAGAAGAATACAGTACAGATTTATCGCCCAGCCCTAGGTGGGTGTCTTATTTTTGGGGGGTGCCTTATTTTCCGAGGGGGGTGAAAAATCAGGGGGGTGCCTTACTTTCGGAGGATGTCCTATTTTCGGGGAAACAGGGTATAAGCCTTGCCCACCAACTCTTATTAGCTTCACCCACATTAAAGCAAAGTATTTTGCTATTTCCTTTTAATACACAATTAGATGCCCAGTATGCATAAAATTACCAAAGTATGGAGTGGAGTGTAGGGCCCCCAAAATGGAAATAGTACATATTAATTTTCTTGGTTGGCAATTCAGCTTCTGTAACTACAACACCCTGCCTGTATATTATGTGTTGTAACCCCAGCATATTCTATATTTCCCCACATTATTTAATATAAATGTCATCCTCGTACCATTCCTCAGTCTGCTGCTGTATGCTACCTTTATTTTATCTTTTTGTTATCCCTATTTTCTTCTTCTCTCCTGTTGTCTATACCCTCTCTGATGCCTACACCTTCTTCATCTGTATAACACTTCGACATCTCTCTCATCTCTACTTCTTTCCCAGCAATCTTATCGCCCCTTGTACTCTTTATAACTTCTCCATCTTATTTGCATGCTTCAGTGGATATGCATGCTCTTGGAAATAAGTCTTATGAGTCAAAATTTCAACAAAATGTGTTGATTAAGAATGTTGTAATGGCACCGGATTTAATAATATTTCCCTAATAAGTGGAATGAAAATGTTTTGTTATTATCAATCCAGCTTTAACATTTTCCCTCTTTTATGCATATTTATAACTAATTATTGTGAATAAAATGAAAGCAAGAAAAGCAACCCTACTATAAGTGGAAAAGTAGCAGTCTGAACAAGCATGTTGTGGTAAGATTCTTACTTCTTTGTGCCATACACCCATGCTACTGCAATGTTTTCCAGGATGACCACAATGGTGAGTGGCAGTGTGGCAGAGTAATCATCAAACATGTTGACGAAATAATTTCCAGAGCGCTGAACAAAGATCAAGCCCAGCAGGAAGGCAACGATGCAACAGCTAACTACAATTTTTAGCAGAAAGAAAAATTATACAGTGAAATGATGTGTGTGCAGTCAGTAGCATGACAAATGAGCATAAAAGTACAGGAGCGTGCATTATTCCATGCTTTCAGCAGTGGATCAGGGCGGTTTGCCAACATCCCGTGAAATGTCGGCTGTACGCTCCAGATCCAAAATTTTTCGGTGAATTTGTAATGGATCTATATTTCTAGATTTGTGCACACCCACAAATATTTGCTGGACAACACCAAGCTACTTTCTTAACACACATTTTATATTAATACAATAAACCAAAATAAATTGCAGATAAGCAAGAGATTTTATTTGATGGAAAGGAACAATAAGTACAGCACAGACCACTTTGTTTGACAATAGTGTATCTATACTACTAAACTGCAATGGACTGTATGTTCTCTCTCATTTGACCAAGAGGTTAAACACTGATATCTACTATTTTGATACCAGCAAGTTTAAGCAAAACACTGTCAAACAGACCTAAGTTATCTTATGCAACACTAAAAAAATGGCACTTTGCTACTTGCCCCTTTTAGGTAAATCAGGTGTATTTATTTTAACAATTGGCCTAGTTTCTCCTTAATACTTATTCATCTTTTTGCTAGCTTTCTATCTAGCAGAAAGGGAAAATCTTTGTCTATTGTATATTGATGCTGATAAAAAAGGTAAATGCTACCTCCCTCACAGGTAAATTTTTATGAAAATATTTTATGAGTGGACATCACTAAAAATCTCTGTTATTGTTTTCTGCTTTTTGGTTGAATACTTAACATTAAATTTCTATCAGTGTAAGAAAACATTTTTTTAGTTATTATATGGATCACAATGTTATATGGACCTGAAATCTAAACATTCTCAAGTAGCAAAAAATTAAAGTTATATCACTTCTGCATAAGGGAAGGTGCACTCAGCAATACTACCAATCACCAAACCAGGCAACTACTTACCTGTCAGAATTTCCTTACGTACTTTAAATGTATCTATTATAGGTGTGATGATACCCGACATGGTCCCAATCATGCTTCCAAGTCCAAGATTAATCAACATGAAGAAAAACATAACAGACCAAAAAGGTGAGGCTGGGAAATGTGTCATAGCCTCTGTAAATGCAATGAAAGCCAGTCCTGTTCCTTGGACTGCCTGTGGGACAGAAAACACACACACGTAAACATAAAGGTAGATATAAAATAAAGAGATTTTGAAGAGATCAAATGATTGAATAAATAAATGCAGTCATTGAACTATATTAATCAGCTAATGTCAACAACAAAGCAACTGCAGAAATGAATGCTCACAGTCAAAAGAAAGCATGTAGTGCAATAAGAAAATATTATAATTATTATATGAAGTGTTTCATAGTTTGAATTCAGTCTTTTGGGTGCAGTATGCCAAGCCTAGGTTTTTATTTCATTTTCTTCTAAATAACCTACTAAGCTCTGTATACAGCCCCAGTCCAGGGTTATATTTAAACTTTTTAATACATTTATTTGCATGCTGCCTTCCTGATTTAAGGAAGAAGGAAAGGTCTTAGGGAAGTGATTATAATCTTTGGGAGTTCCTAACATGATTATACATTTCCTTCTCCTTTGCAGTAGGTCTCTGCAATCTATTTTGGAGCACAGAGACCGAGCATGCAAGCTCATCCTCTTAGCTCTTACATGGAGCACTGGGAACAGGACGCAGAGAAATCTCCATTGTACCAGACCACAGTGCTCCGGATTGTGAGCAAGTTCCAGGTGCAGCTGGGAGGCATGCCTCCCCTAAACTGTGCCAACCTAGGCTCAGGCCAGGCCTGCAGAGACCTGCAGCTATCCCCATGAATACAGTAGCCATTCAAGCTGGAAAAAGGAGAAAGGCACAGGTTACATAGCAGATATCAGATTAAATAACTGCCCCCATGGCTAGAGTAGCTTTGTTTATATAAACTATTGTAGTGTTTCCACTGCAGGGCAACAGTACATTATATTTAATTACTTTGATACATTTTCTTTTTGGTGTTACTGGTCCTTTAAACATTCAATAAACCCAATAGGATAGCATTGCCTCCAATAATGATTAGTTATATCTTAGATTGAATCAAGTACAAGGTACTGCTTTATTAGTAGAGAGAAAAGGGAAATCATTATTATTTGCTTATAATGGAGTCTATGGGAGATTCGTAACTTTCTGGATAACTGGTTTCTAGATAACAGATCCCATACCTGTATATTACAAGTAAAGTTAGCTTCCCCTTAATAGCGGGCATATTAAACATATTAGAGACTGACCTTATCAAGTTCATCCTCCAGCACACATGCATCAAGGTGCAGGTCTTGAAAATGATCTTCTTTTACTGTCTTGATAACTTGATACATTTTAGCATAGTCTTCCGTTGTTAGGTGGGAAAAGTTCACGTGTGGCGGTATCAGACTATAGTCTATATCATGAGTATTTATATATCCAAGAATTTTCTCAGCATTTCTTGGGAATAAAACAGGTTTTAAAAACATGTCAGTCTAGTGAAATAATCGAAAAAAAAACAAACTATTTTAATTCCCCCCTTTTTAACAGTGTTTCTAATGATGCACCAAAAAGTCATAAAATGGAGTTGAAGTCGCATCATTAATAGCTTTTCAATAACATCAATAGAATATTCAGGGGCCCTCCTGCCTTGAGGCAAGGTAAGAACCTATTTACAAAAAGTTTCTCCTGGTAATTTCAAAAGCTGAATTTACAGTTATGAAACTGGAATTTTCACTCTTCTTCCACAGAGAGCACAATTTAGTCTCTGCACTAGTGATGCACTGCCCCCTGGACCCCTTCTGGCACAGTAAAGATGAGCACAGGGGGTAATGAAGTGGAGCAGCATCACTAGAGCTGCTTCAGGATGGCTCAATGGCTAGAATTGCTCTGAGAATAATAATATTAATGACTTCTTTCATTTTTTTTTTGAAAAGCATTCTTTGCTACCCCACAGTTAACAATGGGATTTTTTCCAGTCTTAGCTTCAGAAGATGAAGTTTGATAAATAGGCAAGGTTGGAAAAACTGGCAAAATCCACAAAATTTACTTAAAATCAAAATAGATTCATGATTCCTTATAATCTAAAAACTATTAATTTTCTGTTGTGTTTTAGTGCCGAATTTTGAAAGGACACAATAAGTTCATTTCATTTTAAGCACAAATATGTACGTAGGTAACACTGTAGTTTTTCAAAAATGACATAATTGTAGTAAAGTATTCAAAATTAACTTCTTAAAGGAATTCTGCATACAGCTGTCTTGTTTTAAAATAAATAGAAAAAGTGTTTTCAAAACAATCATTGCAATTATCTTTTGGAATATGCTTTGTCTATGTCTTATTTACTTTGATGTGGCGAAGTACATTAGCAAAAGGGAAGCTTAATTCCCATGCAGGCTCGTCCCTTCCCATGCAATAAACAGCATGGAATCTGGATACACCTACCCTGGATATAACAATTCTACACACCCCTGCAAAATGGCAGGTTTTTTGGTTAATAAAAAAAGAAACCAAGATAAAACAGTTTAGTGAAGAAAAGGAAAAAAAGAAACCACACAAAAACCTGGTTGCATTAGTGTGCACACCCACTAAATTAATACTTGGTTGAAGCATCTTTTGATTTTATTATAGCACTCTGTCTTTTGGGTAAGGGTCTAAAGGTCTAAAGGTCCCTTGGACTGATTCGGCAGCTTATCTGCCCGTGTAGGGGCAGAACCGAGGGGCCTGGCCGACTGATATCTGGCCTGAAATTTGCCAGATATCGATCGGCCAGGTTAGAAAATCCAGTCGGATTGGGGACCGCATCGGCTCGTTGATGCGGTCCCCGAACCGACTGCCCCATTGCAGCATTTAGAATTCGATCGTTTGGCCCCAGGGCCAAACGATCGAATTTGCCTACATGCCCCCCGATATCGCCCACCCGTAGGTTGGGATATCGGGTGAAGATCCGCTCGCTTGGCGACATCGCCAAGGGAGCAGATCTTATAGTGTATGGGGATCTTAACAGTGCAACAGATCTGTCAAATTGTGTGAGTGCACAGGTCTCTTCAGGTCAACCCACAGGGGTTTAATCAAATTAAGGTCTAAGTTCTGGTTGGGCCATTCCAGAATATTAATCCTCCTTAGGTGAAGCCATTGGTTTGTTGATTTTGAAATATGCTTTGGGTTGTTGTCATGTTTGTGACAAAAATAGACTGACTAAAGCACCAGTTCCAGCTAATAAAAAGCATTTCCAAAGCATAATGCTGCCTTCACCATGCTTCACTGTGGGTATGGTGTAATGATGTGCTGTGGTTTTTTTCATGCCAACATACATTTCATTATTATGGCCAAATAGTTCAACCTTGGTCTCATCAGACCATAATACATGGTTGTGGGAGACTGGGTATACCTTTTTGCAAAGTGTAGCTGGGCTTGGATGTTTTTCTTTGTGAGTAAAGTTTTTCATCTTGCTACCCTACCCCACAACCCAGAGATATGAAGAACGTAACAGGTCGTTGTCACATGCAGAAAACAACCGGTACTTGCCAAGAATTCCTGCAGCTCCTTTAATGTTGGGGTATGTCTCTTCTTGCCCACCCTGACATAGGTGAAGGGTGATTTTTTTATTTGAGGAGGCTAAAGTCAACCATCCGCAAGCAAACTGAAAATGGTCATGCAGGCTAAATGGTAATTTACTGCCTAATATGGCCATTCACATGTGTATTCTTGTATATATACTGTACAAATGCTTTCATTATTGTGCTGAGGCACACATTATATGGCATAAACATCAGGACACAGATAACCTAAAGGGGTGGTCCACCTTTAAGTTAACTTTTATTATGTTATAGAATGGTCAGTTTTAAGCAACTTGTCTTCATTTACTATTTGTTATAGTTTGAATTATTGGCTTCTTCTGACTCTTTCCAGCTTTCAAACAGGGGTCACTACTATTGTTCTCTGAGGCTACAATTTATTGTTATTGTTGCTTTCTAGTCATTATTTTTCTCAGGCCTCTTCTATCTCCCAGTCTCTTAATCACACCACTGCCTGGTTGCTAGAATAAGTTGGACCTTAGCAACAAGATTGCTACTCAAAGTAAAAACTGAAGAGCTGCTGAACAAAATGCAACATATAATTCAACCCCACCCCCCCCACCAAAAAAAAAATGAAGACTAATTGCAAATTTTCTCACAACTTTACTCTCTACATCATTGATCCCCAACCATGGAACATGACATGGATGTATCAGCTGGTATTTGAAAAGAGCTAAGTGATCAGGAACTGCTGGGACTTTGTGCTCCCACCTTTAAATGGGTTTGCTAAGTCCCTCCCTCTGGATCAAAAACTAGTCACTGAGGGCACATGCTGCAGGATTTTTTCATTACATCTTTTATTTTTTTTTGTTTTTGCAGATATCAGGCAGGTTTCGGGAGGCTTAGCCTTAAAGGGATGTCCTGATCTTGGTACAGTCACCGTTGAGCCACATTTTATCCAGTTGTTGAAAATTGTCTTCACCATGCTCCACTGAATTTTGAATGATTTGGATACTTTTTTGTACTCCTGTCCTGATTGCTACCTTTCAATGATGAGATCTCTTCCATGTTTTGAAAGTTCTTTGTGGACCATGGCTTTTTGAGAATGAGACCAAGTAAAATAATCCTACAGAAACAGCAAAACTTTATCTGAGCTTGATCAGAGGAACTTCAGTTCAAGTGTATATTAAATACTATTTGATATGAAACTGAATGTGATTGGTCTGCATGCAGCCCCATCCTTGATTGTTAAACTGTGTGCACAGTAATGCAACCATGTTTTTGAATGATTTTTGTTTTTTCCTCTTTTACTAAATGTTTCTGATTTGTTTTCAACTTCTTTGTATAGATGGCAATTTTGCAATAAGGTAGAATAAGTTCTGACAGGATTTATTTCAGTTGCTTTTTTTTATTAAACAAAAACCTGCCATTTTGCAGGGATGTGTAGACTTTCATATCCAAATTCAAATTTCAATAACCACAATACCTAAGCAGGTGTAGTTGAACAAGAACAGAAAAACATGAAAAAGAAAATTCTGCACTCCACTAGAGTTTGCACAGTTATGTAAAAGTTGCCCTATTAACAATTGTTGTACAAAGTGAAACCTCTTATATATAAGGTGAATAGTGCATAAATAGACTAAAATTCATGTCAGTAAAAATATAATTAGGGTGAAAATTAGTGGGTAATTGTAAAGGTGAGAATATTCCAAATGACTGCGGTATGTTATACAATAAATCAGTAAAACCAATTTGTGACTGCATGGGATCAATTAATCCATGACCATCAATTTATTAAAAATTATAGACTGACTGGAGATATCCCAAAGAAACTCCTAACTCAATTATTGCTGCCTAGCCCCTAGGGATACTGCTTATGGAAAAGGCAAGGGCTGTGATCTCATTTGTACCTCCCATAACTGGAAGAACTATATAACTATATAACAAACCCTGGGTACCTTAGAGCCAGAATAGATATACTGTAGGTTCTTAGAATTAAAACAAAAACAAGATAGGCCAATTAAAAACAGAGCACAAGTACCAACTAATACCCAAGAAATAATGTCAAAGTCTGGCCAAAACCAAAACTGAAAAATATTTTTTTAAAGGGATTAACTAATGATTCGTCCAATTAAATGCTTATTTTCAAATAGCTGACAAGTAATTGCTGCCTGCTAATTTTTTTATATGGGTTACTAGGGAAGTAGCAAGTATAAGACCATATATTATGTGAGCCCCTATTAGAGTTGCCACCTTATCGTCGCAGGAGGCAGGGACGAGATGTTGGTGGGGTGGGATGTGGTGCCACGTGGGCAGGGACAATGACATGGCGTTTGGGTGATTGCCTCCTCAATTTAGGAGAGTCTTGTCTGGTTTTCCAAAACTGGGCAGGCAGTTTTGATCCTGACAGCCTTTCTGATAAACGGGCTGCCGGGTCAAAACTCTAGCCCCATATATCTATGTCATATCAAAAATGTCTGTATTCTGGTAAATTCTTATGTAAAAGTACAAATTGGTGCATGCAATAAAATGGCATGTATGTGTGTACTTACTGCACCACGCATTTCTCATTCATTACGTTAGCTTTGAACCCAAGCACTGCAAAAACAACCAGCGTAGCCAAAACTGAAGTAAAGAAGTTTATAAAAGAGACAAGAGCAGCATCAAACTGGCAGTTATTGTCCTGCTTGTTGTAACTTGAAAATGCAATGACCCCTCCAAAGCCAAGTCCCAAGGCAAAAAAAACCTGTGTTGCAGCTTCTCTCCACACCTGTGGGTCCAACATTTTCTCAACCTGAAGTGGCAAATGCAAGTAGTCATTAAAATTAGACTTCTTAAAATAGCTAACTGCATTAATTAATATTCTTTGAAAGTTAAATATCTTTACCTTTGGTGTTAACATATGAAGTATTCCATCAACAGACCCCCGTAAAAACAAGCCACGGATAAGGAAACAGATCAAAACCACATATGGGAAAAGGGAACTGAAGTACATTACCTACCATAGGAAATAAGGAATATTAACACATGCAAAAGAATAACTTTAAACATGTAGATCTCAAAATGTGCAAACTTTGACCAATTTTAACACTATTATCAACACTTGCAGCAGAATATTTTTGTATATATATATATACACAGGTATGGGATCCGGAAACCCATTATTCAGAAAGCTCTGAATTACTAAAAAGCAATTTCCTATAGACTCCATTATAAACAAATAATTCTAATTTTTAAAAATGATTTACTTTTTTCACTGTAATACTAAAACAGTCCAGTGTATCCTACATAATGAATCCTCATTGGAGGCAACATAACCCCACTGGGTTTTATTAATGTTTAAATTATTATTTTTTTGGAGATCTAAATTATAGAAAGACCCCTTATAGGGAAATCCCGAGGTCCTAAGCATTCTGGATAATGGGGTCCCATACCTGTATCTTAAAAACCAAAACATAGGGCAAATGCATGTACTTGTACATGTTAAGATAGGATAAAAATCCCCTATGCTGTCTTCTGCCATACTAGCCCTCGCAGAACTAAATTTTAAGTTTAAAAATGGCTAATGTTCTTTACAGTTCTTAAGCCATCAACAAACATATTTTTGCCCATACTTAGCAGAGCATCAGTAGGCCAGTTCCACTTGATTTGATGACCTGGGTGCAAGGTGCAGTGCTCACATATACAAAGTAGTCCAGAAATTCAGCTATAAGGGGTCATTTGCAAAGTAGAAAGTAGGATGCAAAGACCAAAAAAAAAAAAAATTAGATGCAATATGAATTTTTTGCTCCAAAGTGCAAGGGCAATTGCATTAATTTTGATGCACAGACTGCAAATGCATCAGGCACAATTCTCCCTGGTGAGAGCAACAACGCTGGAAATATGGTGATTGCATAATCGTACCTTGCTCACTGCACTTGCAATTGTATATGACTCCTGCTAAGTTTGTGGGGGACTGAGAAACCTAAGAAACCAATTTCCTTCAAAAACAGGACAGTGCTAAAGAGGGAGCAGAGAGGAATATGCAAATTGGTGCTTCACTTGAGAGGCTGCCTGCATATTCAATTAACTCTGCAGCTGCAGACCAGACCAGCTCTGTCTGAAAGCCAAATCTTAGCATATACAACTGGCATTTTCTTTAAAACAACAGAAGATAAAATATTAAAGGAAAAGGCAAAATAAGTTAAAAAAAAGGGGTGGGGGGGAATATTTACCAAGCGAACTTCCTTAAATAAGAAAAGCTTCATCAGTTTTTAGGTTTCCTTTATGGTTGCTAAAGCCGAAAAGCTCAATGTCTGCCCAGCCAGATATTGGTTCCCCCAACCAATATCTGGCTGGTGCAGACATCTATCAAACAGAGTTTAAAATTCTTTAAATGTTAACGAGGGTTGAAACATGTTCTTTAAACGTATGGCCATTTTTATATATTTATGTATATGACAAGAACGTGCTTCTCCACTTTGGTAGTAGTCACCCTCCAGCCCTTAAAAAGTCCCTACCCATCTCACAATTTTGTAGGGTTTTGAGGAATAACTCCGATGAGCGCATAGCGGAAACCCAAATCCTTGAGATGTGGGGGCGCTTTGATGCAAGGGGTTACCCAGTTTCAGTTTTAACGCAAGCTCTATCAACAGCTCGCTCTCGCTGTAATCTCACTAGCAGGGGTCCCAAGGCACATCCTGGTGTGGTGTTTTGTACTACTTTTAATTCTAGATCTGGCCACATCAGAAATACGATTGGTAAAAATTGGAATATTCTTCAGGCCGACCATGACTTTAAGAAGGTGTTACCTAATGCCCCACTTGTTAGCTACAGAAGGGGTATAAATTTACGTGATCTCTTAGTACAGAGTGACCCGATAGCATGTTACCAAAAGAAATCTGGTTCATGGTTGCGTAGCAACAAACCTGGATGCTTTAAATGCCCCAATTGCACCTCTTGTCGGTATATGACTCCAGGGGCGACTTTTTTACATCCCCATACGGGTAAGCGTCTTAATATAAGACATCATATCACTTGTACTACATCTTTTGTCATTTATTTGATTACTTGTCCCTGTGGTTTGTCCTATATAGGGAAGACTGATCAAACGTTGAGGCTGCGTATGGATGGTCATCGCTCTGCTATTATTACAGCATTTCGTGATGGGGTGACCAATAAACCTGTGGCAAAACATTTTTTAGAACAGGGCCACAGGTTACCCACCTTTCGCTATATTGCAATCGACCATGTTCCCCTACCCAGGAGGGGGGGTGACCGCTCCCGTTTGCTCCTACAAAGGGAAACATTCTGGATTAAAACTTTAAATACATTATCCCCTTTTGGCCTTAATGAATATTGCTCTTTTTCCTGCTTTTTAAATCAACGCTAGATGTTTGTGGGGTTTAGATTCTAGGGCCCTTAATTTAAGGTGATGGGCCAGAATATAAATGGGAGTTTATGGCCAGTGGTATGCTCATTATAATTCTCCTTATGGTGTTTGATATTGTTTTCTCCTTGGTACAGGGTTTCTTTTAATTTTGACACATGACTAGAATGACTTGTGCCATTGGGTGTGGGTTTGTGCTTTTATCTATTTATAGCTTTGATGGTTTTTACATGTTTAAGGTCTTGACAAAGGCCCAAGATGGGGGCCGAAACGTTGACCTATTTCTCCATGTATGAAGTTTTATATATTTCAATAAAAGCTAATTTTTAAAGGATTCCCAGTGTGCACCGCTATACCTGTGGACTTTATTGAAATTGCTTGAATCTGTAGCACCTCAATTCAATTAGCCATTTGCTAAGGAGTGCTGAACCCTCGTGGTTTGTATATATATATATATACACCGTATATACTCGAGCATAAATGTGCTGAAAAAGTCACCCTCGGCTTATACTCGAGTATAAACAGTAACTGTACCCATCTTATAAGCACCTATGGGATAAATCCTGCCTCGCACCACCCCCCATGCACGCGCAACGAATTACAAATCCATATACTAGGAACAACCCCTGCTACCAGAATCCTAAGTGCCCCACAACTCCCTCTCCGGCCGCTGCAGGCAGAGTGGACTGTGAGCTGCAGCTACCGGCGAGCTCACTCAGTGCCCCGGAAGAGACTGAAGCGTTGTGCGGGCCGCCTGGTGTCACATGTTCTCCTCTGGCTCCGCCCACTGACTTTGTGCGGCTGCAGTGAGGGTATAGCTGCCCTTGGGAGTGTTATCTGGCCCACTTGCTCCTGACTCGGCTCATGTTGCCCTCCTGCCTACATAGTAATGGCATGTGTGGGTAGGCCAACGGCCTCCTGGGATGTGTAGTTCCACAGAAGCTGCTGCCAGTCCGCATTTGCACATATTTTCCTTATGGCATGTAAGTGCGCACGTCCGCACACACGCTGCACGTACATATGCGCGCTCGCGAGGCTTCATGCGAAGGAAGCGCATACAGCGCAAATATGATGGGAGCGCACACAGCACGGCTTCATACGATGATGGCTTCTCCATGCACAAACTGTAAGTCTACCCTGATGCACTCTCTGTCAGTTGTGCTGGGAGACATGCTGCATTGCGATGGGAGCACACACAGGATTGCGAGTACTTGATACTTAGTATGGCAGCTTCCTTAGCCTTCCCAAAATTGCCTGACAGTTAAAAAAAAAACTTAGCAGTAGCTGCTGCATTTCCAGCCCTAGGCTTATACACGAGTCAATAAGTTTTTCCAATTTTCTTACGTAAAATTAGGTACCTCGGCTTATATTCGGATCGGCTTATACTTGAGTATATACGAATATATATATACAGATGTATAATTCCTTGTACAGAGAAGCATAATTTGATTAACTACCTTCTCCACACTGAGAAAATAAAATTGAAACTCAAACTACTTTTCAATAAGCCCCACTACTTTTTGGAGTTCATGTATGGACTGTATGACTGTTCAACCTAAATTTGGTACAGGAATGGGACCTGTAATCCAGAATGCTCGGGACCTGGGGCTTTATGGATAAGGGATCTTTCCATAATTTGGATCTCTATAACTTAAGTCTGCTAAAAATCATTTAAATATTGAATAAACCCAATAGGCTTGTATTGCCTCCAATAAGGATTAATTATATCTTACAAAGCACAGTTTTTTATTATTATAGAGGAAAAAGGAAATCATTTTTAAAAATTAGAATTATTTGCTTATAATGTTGTATGGGAGATGACATTTCCATAATTCAGAGGTTTCTGAATAATGGGTTTCCGGATAAGGGATCCCATGCCTGTACCATTGAGAGGTATGCACATTTGCTCCGAAGAACAGAGGATGTAAGTTCAGGTTTAAAATGCTTTATGTTACTGTTCTGCGGTATTTAGTATTTAATAACAAAACTATGCAGAATGCGTTTTCAACACAAACCCTAAGATTAAGCTTATATAGAGCTTAAGCTTATGTGGTTCACTGCATTGTGTCCTTCAGAACATCCAGTCACTTGCTTGATACACCTACATCTTACCATTGTTCAGTTAAAAAAGTTACCCCCTTACAAATTATGATGCAATATATTTTATTGAGAGTCATTGATTCAGGAATTGATTCAGCAACAGGCAGAATTAATAGTGCAGTGCTCACTTACGGTGGCTTTATGCATCTTATTAACCCACAAACATGTGTACAACTTTTCTCCCAAAGTACATAATGTTTTTAATCTGTTCTAGTTTGATGGCATGTAAAGTGGCAAATTAAAGATGTCGTTCAGTGCTTTGAAATCCTAATTTAAAGGAATACTGTCATGGGAAAATATTGAAAAATGTTTTTAAAATGCATCAGTTCATAGAGATTTTTTATATTTTAATTCCTATATTTCACATGGGGCTAGCCATATTCTTCATTTCCCAGGGCGCCACAGCCATGTGACTTATGATAAACTTCAGTCACACTTTACTGCTGAGCTGCAAGTTGAAGTAATATCACCCCCCTCCATTTCCCCCACCCCAGCAGCTGATTAGCAGAACAATGGGAAAGTAGCAAGATAGCAGATCCCAATATATTTGAATAGCAGTTAATGGTAAGAAATCCAAGTCTGGCTTAGGACTTGACAAATAGGTTATTTGAAAGCAGTTCTAATGTGTAACACTGGCTCCTTCTGAAAGCTCAGAATCAGGCACAATGCACTAAGATGGCTGCCTACACACCAATATTACGACTAAAAAAATATATAGTAGATTAAATTATTTCCTATGTATACAGTATAATTTAGAAATAAAAAGTACACCATAAAAATCACGACACAATACCTTAAAAGTGTGCAGTTTGTTTTTTGCTACAGACCTTCATGTAACGCCCTGGCAGGCATTACAAATATTTTCTTCTATAAATTCAGCACAGGATCTCTCTCTTTGCTACTCTTTTACTACAGTTAAAACATCACTAGGACTAGGGTGCATTGTGTGTAAAGTAGGGATGCACTGAATCCAGGATTCGGCTCGGGACTTTTTCGGTAGGATTCGGCCAAATCCATGCTCCTGGCCGAAACGAGTACAAATCCTTAAACTCACATTACTTTTTTGTCATGTAAAACACGGGAGTTGAAAATGCACACAACATTTAACCCTTCGGTGCATCCCTGTAAAGCTCAGGCTGTTATATATGCATGTTCAATTTTTGGTAAATTTTCTTCTGATTTTTGTTTTACACTGGGGGGTATGATCTATATTTTGCGCTTCCTGTTTAGATTTTCCAAAACATTTTGCAATAGGTTGCAGTGAAACTATTTACATTATCAAGCCAATTTAATCCAGTATGTATTGTCATAAATATTCTATTACCTTGCTGTTGGGACTATTTGTTCATCCGGGAGATTGCCACCTAGCAACAGCTTGTGAGAAAAATTTTTAAACTTACCCACTGCATCCTGTTCGGGTCCTCCCAGCCCACTTCCTGGTAGGGGAGGGAGCATGCAATGCTGCCTCCTGATTGGTGGAAGGCAGGGACCCTGAACAGGATGTCAGATATTTTTACCTCAGCGCAAGATGGAGGATGCAGTTTCTATCTCTGCAACTGACTCCATGGAGCTGTCTCCTGAGAGAGGGGCGGGGTGTTTAAAAAGCACCCTAAAATGCCTCAGGGATTATTTCTCTTCTTCTGAAGAGGAGAATTTAATACATAAGTCACAGTTTAAGAGAAGGAGGATTGTGGACAGAGTTATATCATCCTCCTCAGGGGACTCTTCCCCTCACAGCCCTAAGCATGGCAAGAAGCATGTTTCTAAGTCAGTCTCTGGTACCAAACATGCACACAAATCTGTCTCAGCTCCGTTTGGAGGCTTAAGGGCAGCTCTTCAGTAAAAGAGACCCAGTTGGGGAGCTCTAGCTGCACATGTTCACCTGCTGGAGGTCAGTATCCGCAGGCTATGATCTGTCAGATTACGAAAATTTAGACCTTACTCCAAAGCAAGTTGATTGAGAGTCTGAGAAAGTTAACCTCTTGTATGCCGCTGGTGACAAAGGAGAGCGAAGTAACTTGCAAATGACAAGAGTTAATCTCCAGGGCAAGCTACCCCCAGCTAAATTCACTGCAAAACGCTGGTGCATTGACAAAGACACAGAAGTGTACAATTTCTTACAACTGGGGTTTAGAACTCCTCTAGTCAGAGAGGACGACCCGATATTAAGATCTCATGCAGGCATACCTGATATGACTGAGCTTGCTGCACCTGAAATGCACCCAGCATTAATCTCCATTTTGGGCAATCAATCAATTAAGTCTGACATTATGGATCAATCATTACGTAATATACAATTTAAAATAGCAGACGCAATTGGTCCACTAGCTCTTATGTTAGTCAAAGCTGAACAGGAAGGTTCAGATTTTGAGCTCCTCCCTAGAGCTACTCTCCTAGCCTCTAAGCTTGCTATGCTTCAGGCTATTTCTAGAGCGGCCCTAATAATTGGGCAGACATTTAACCACATCACCAATATTAGGAGATGCCGTCTGCTAAAGTCAGCAGGTATGGCTGACCTAGCTCAAAAATATTCGGAGTTTCCCAATACTTCCACTCCTCACCTTTTTGGTCCAGAGTTCATTCCCACTATAAGGCCAAGAAGTCTTTTGCGGACATCAAATCAAACAAAAGGTTCCCTTCAAAGCCCTTTCGTAAAGAGGGACGTTTCTCCAGAACCCAGGATTCGTTCCGTTCCAAACAGGGTTCAGGCCAGGGTTCCGGCCAGTCGACCTATCATAACAGGTCCAGTTTCCCCTCCTGGGGTATTTCTCTAAGAAAAAATCAGGTAAGTCTATGCCATTCTGTGCTGGGCAAAGTAACACAATGGTCAGAGATCACATCAGACCCCTGGGTGATACTAATTGTCAGGAGATGCTTGGCTCTGCCATTAAAAAGATTTCCCTTTCAGTTCCGCATGTCACATGCCCCTTGCACAGTATCTTTAAACAAAGTTTTAATGACTGCGCTACAGACAGGGAAGATTTCCCCATCAGATCCCACAAAAAGGGGTTGGGTGAGTCCTCTTTTCCCGGTAAAAAAACGGATGGCTCTCTCCGTCCAGTCCTGAATGTAAAGAAGCTGAATCGCTTCATAAAACCAAATGTTTCAGAATGGAAGTGTCACGCACGGTATCCCAAAACTCAGAACAAAGGCCAAGGTCCCTGTCTGAGCTCACTCTTCTGCCTATAACAGCCACCTTTCGCTTCGGGAGGAGCCCTCCGCTACTCGGGTGCCGCCAGGACTTATTGTGAGGACCAGGGCAAATGTTCTGAGCAGGCTAGGGAACCTAGCGTTATGCAGAATTTGGGGAGAAGAGACAAGGTGACCAGGCCGAGGTCAAACCGAACAGACAGCGAAGTACAAAATCAGATTCCGGAATCGTAGTCAAAAAACAGGCAGAAGGTCAATACAGGCGGCAATCAGCAAGGTCAGGGTCAGGCAAGGGTAAAAACACGAATCAGAGTCAAAACAGCAGAAAACGAGAACCAGGAGGCAAAACCAAAGTTGGGCACTGAAAACAAACACAAACGCCTTTAAATATTTGAAATTCGAGCCTAGCGCGATGACGTCATGCGGCGCGCCGGGTTAAAAAGGAAGCGCACACACTTCCGTGTTCCATTGCTCCAGGATGCGCGCATCAGCACAACGGGTGTCCCCGCCTAGAGAGCGGCGGGCATCCCCGCCACCCAGGTATCCTCACAGGAAGGCTTAAAGGATCTTCCAGTGATACTATGTGCTGGCCAATGGGCTATAAAAATAGATTTAAAAGAGGCTTCTTCGTTTTCACTGGGGTGCACATCTGTTCCAATGGAATGTCATGGTGTTTGGCCTCTCAAATGACCCTTATAACTTTTCCAGGATGATGAAGGCGGTAGTATGTCACCTACTCCTAAAAGGAATTTCCTGCTTAGTGTACCTCGACGATTTACTAGTGGTACACCAAGACAGAGACTCCTTAACTCACATAAGAGAAGTCTTCTCTCAAATCTAGAGTTTCTGATAAATATAAAGAAGTCTGTTTTAGATCCTTGCCAAGTGATTCAGTTTCTAAGCTTCTTCCTCAACACAGAAACATTGACGTTACAGGTCCCACCAGAAAAACGTCTAACAGTTTCCAAAATGATTCAGAGATACAGGTTGTGGGACATCTTTCCCTACCAAAGCTAGCGGCTCTGATAGGCCGCCTAGTGGTGTTATCTCCGGGTTTTCCTCAGGCCCAATTATATTGCAGACACCTGCAATTTCTGCTAAACTATCACCTACAAAAAGGGAAGCACGGGAGAGAATTTTTAGATTTCTCAGATTTTTTTTTTAGAACTCAGAAGCCAGAGACGATTTAAATGTTTGGCTAACCATCTCAAACTCCAGTCCTGCTCCTATAACTGTAAAAACCCCAGATCTTGTTATAAATACAGATGCATCTCTGGAGGGCTGGGGAGGGTTTTCCAGAATGAGAGCTGTAAAAGGACATTGGTCCCCAGCCGAGAAGCTATACCACATAAATGTATTAGAGCACAGGGCAGCTCGACTGGCTCTACAACAGATTCTAGCCCCTCCCTTTCCCGCCTCAGTTCAGTTTCAGATGGACAACAAGACTGCAGTATCGTACATCAACAGAATGGGGGGCACTCAATCATACCAGTTGTGCAGAGAGGCAGTCCTCCTTTGAAACTGGGCCTTGCTCCACAATCTATACATATCGGCAGAATACATCCCAGGGGTTCAGAACGAGATAGCGGGCTCCATGTCCAGGCACAAACTCTCATTGGCAATTGTGACTCTTCACAGCCATCTATTTCACAAAATCCAGTACCTTGGGAATCTTTTTGCCTCTCCAACATCAGCACAAACAAAAATGTTTGTCTCCAGGATCTGATCAAAGGGCGCTTGGAGGATGGATGCCTTGTCATTAAGATGGCAGGCTTTAAATGGTCTATATGCCTTTCATCCTCCGGCAATAATCCACAAGGTTTTACTGAAGGTCTGGAAAAAGCACTGGTCATAGTGTATCCAGTATGGCCTTCCAAGATTTGGTACCCAAACTTACAGAAGATGATAGTTGGGCCCAAGGTTCCCCTAGGCTTCACGACAGAATGCTTTCAGGGTCTGAGGGATCTCCTAACAGCCTTATCCCAAACAATGTGGCTAGCAGCCTCGGTGAGAGGCTAGCTTTACCTGCTCTTTCGAAAACAGCAAATGCTCTGATAAAAGCATCCCTGTGCTCTTGAACTTATAAAAGATATTAGGCTATTGTACAAGAATTTCATACCTGGCAAGCAAATAATCCTCCTACAATCCAGTCCTCTGATACTATTAAGGGTATATTAGATTTCTTGTCTTACAAGTTTACCCTAGATTTGGCAGTGTCTACACATATGGATCGGCATTAGCTGTCATTTATCCGGAGGTTACAAAACACAAACTTTACACTAGGCTAATTAGAGGAGCTGGCATTTCTAGACCAGTCCAGCCAAAATACAATTCAACTTGGGATATAGATCCTCTTTTGATGTACCTTTCAAAAATACCTCCAGACCCTCCTGAAGTGAGATACCTAGCCATTAAATTGGCTTGTTTATTAGGTTTGGCCTTTGCTGCCAGAGGAGCAGAACTTTCCTTAATACATATTACAGACCCTTGGTTATCCACTACGCCAGAAGGTTTTCATTTAATACTCAAGGGTCACACTAAAACTACATTTAACAGAACTCTAGTTGAGATTAATTGGTGACACTGATTCCTCCTTATGTATAGTAAAGTGCTTGTCAACTTACTTGGAGAGGACAGAGCCAGTCAGGGCAGATCTTACTCAATTGTTTATTACTTCTAGACAACCTTTCAGATCAGCCAAGACTAATACTATCAGAGGCTGGATCTTGTCAGCTATGACCTTGTCGGGGATTGACACTTCTCAATTTAAAGGTCATTCTCTAAGAGCAGCAGCAGCCACTAAGGCAGCAGTTAGAGGTGTTTTCTTTCCAATAATCATGAAAGCTGCTAGATGGTCCTCATCCAAAACTTTTGTCAAGCACTACTGGAGGCCACCCAATAAAGAGAGAGTAACATTTATGAGAGCTACTACTAGGTGTGTGTTACTCTCCCACAAGCTGTTTCTAGGTGGGAATCTCCCGGATGAACAAATAAGTGTGGAATCTATGACCTGCAAACAACATTTGTTCTAGGGAAAGGATTGCCACCTAGCAACAGCGACCTCCCTTCCCTCCCATATATACACTCCTGAGGGAGTCCTAGTAGTTGCTATTAATCGTGTAATTATTTCCTTTCTCTAAAGGCTACAATCAGCAAGCAGGTCAACATCCTAAGAACAAGGAGACCTAAGGGATAGAGTCCTTGAAAGTGATGAAGCCAATATCTAGGATCTATGTCATGGGACAGCTTTCTTTATCTACACCCCATTGCTTGTTGGGTATAACAAAGTTGTTTTTGCCTTCTTGGTTTTGGTTACCACATATTCTGGACACACCTTGGTCACGGTTCTGCAATAAAAAAAGTTATGAAGCGTATATTCTTATGTTTATTTGTTCACATTAAGGATTGTAATCCATAGGCTCCCGGTAAAAAATTTCTCCCACAAGCTGTTGCTAGGTGGCAATCCTTTCCCTAGAACAAATGTTGTTTGCATGTCATAGATTCCTGCAAACATTTATAACATAGTAACATAGTTACATAGTAACATAGTAAGTTGGGTTGAAAAAAGACATACGTCCATCAAGTTCAACCGTAATGCCTATATATAACCTGCCTAACTACTAGTTGATCCAGAGGAAGGCAAAAAACCCCATCTGAAGCCTCTCTAATTTGCTGCAGAGGGGAAAAAATTCCTTCCTGACTCCAAGATGGCAATCGGACCAGTCCCTGGATCAACTAGTACTAAGAGCTATCTCCCATAACCCTGTATTCCCTCACTTGCTAAGAATCCATCCAGCCCCTTCTTAAAGTTATATAATGTATCAGCCAGCACGATTGATTCGGGGAGGGAATTTCAGAACTTCACAGCTCTCACTGTAAAAAATCCTATAAGTTTTACTGAATCTGAGAAGCTAGTTTTGGATATAAAAACAATTAAGAAAAAATATTTGTTAGAGTAAAAAATATGGGATACTTTACTAAATTCTGCAGGACTCAAATAAAAACACATTGGTTCAGTTATTATTCCATTCCAAGAGGTACAACTTAAGGAACGTTTTTTGGTTTCTCTCTTACCTTTCCTGATGACTGGATTCCTTTGATCATTGCCATGCACACCATTGTCCAAGCAACTAACAGACACAATGTCATCTTCCAGTTAAGGCCTCCACCTTCTGATATTGAATTTGAAATATCTAATGCCTCCCGATACCAGAAAAATGTTGTGGCTGAACTTTTGTCACACTCTGCCTCTACCACTGGAAAATATAATAAACTACATGTTATATATACTTTAGAATTTTACGCTGTTGTTAAGATGCCAATATACATTAGTATATTACACTAATTTTGCAAATTGCCACAGACTGTATTGTCCTGAGTTGACCTGCTAAATGAGTGCTCAACAAGATCTAAGATGCACTTGCCTGGTGCCCTTAAAAATACATATCTTGTTGTAGAATTTGCTACTCTATTTATTGAATGATATGAATGATTTTTTTCCACATCATATTAATAATAATAAGATGATTCTAAATATTTTCAACTAATATACTAAAATTAATGGCTTGTATAAAGCATTCCTTGCCCTAAACTGCTAACAGGAGTTACATCAAAATTTATTAAACCATATTACAAAAAGATGCTCAAAGAGAATATGTATATAAGTGCCTATGGGATTTTCAAAAGTGTATTTACCAGTGGGTGAAAGTTAGAGTTCAGTGCAACATTTTTTTAATGATTTTTTTCACCCACTGGAGCCTATGGACATTTTTTAGCAGGGAAACCTGGCGAAAAATTTTGCTCATGACTAATATTGCTCATGACTAATATCTGTCCCTAAATAGTAACTGACATTAAATAACTATGTTTGAAAAATACATTTAAATTACGTTTAAACATCCACTGCAGTTTAGTGGAATTTTTAAGTAACAATTATCTATTTTATTACCGTATATACTCGAATATAAGCCGAGTTTTTCAGCACTAAATATGTGCTTAAAAAGTAAGCTTCGGCTTATACTCGGATATATACGGTAGTTACACTCAAAGTAGACACAACATGGCGCACCCCCCCCCCCCTGGGCGACCTTAACCTGCTTATTGACGCACGGCACCTGCACGGCATTATGCGCAGCGCGACGCTGCTCCGTCAACAACGGCCCTGACCTGTGCGGCGCACCGGTGGACTCAGCGACACCCCCGAGATTGCCGTGCACAGGACATCATTCGGTGCGCGCCCGTGCACAGGATATGGTGCGGCGCGCCTATGCACCTGTGCGGGCCACATCCCACCGCGGATAACCTTGCATTGCATGAATGGCAAAGTTGATGGTAAGAAACAAGGGAACGTTTGTGTGAGGGAGGATAATGCAGACGTGTGTGACAGGGCGTTGCAAGAAAGGAATAGTCACAGAAGGTTGCAGGAATAATGGGGGCGGTAACTTAAAGTAGTTGAATCCTTACTAATCACATGTATTCATGGGAATCAATGCAATTACAGTTGATATTTGCGGGTGCTGGTCAATTTATTTAGAAATGTCCCACAGCAAAATTATTTTAGGCCTCCCTTAACATTGGGGATAAGAGATTCTTTATATACCTACATATCAGCCAGTGTCCCACTGCCTCCCCTGCTTCCTGGGCACCCAGCAGTCACAGGGTCTACTATTTCTATGTTTATTCTTTTGGTAGTATCTCAGTATCTGCCCGTGCACAGGCACTTCGTGCGCGGTGCGCCTATGCACCTGTGCAGGGCACATCCCCCCCCTGGATAACCTTGCCTGGCGTGCAGATTCTCTGATGAGGTAACAGTGACATCCAGAACAGCAATTTACTGTACTGTACAGAAATGCCATATTTAGTTATGGGATTAAAGATTTTGTATATATGGATGCTTTTCATGCTGCACCATTGAGGGGCTTATACTTGAGTCAATAAGTTTTTCCAGTTTTCTTAGGTAAAATTAGGTACCTCGGCTTATATTCGGATTGGCTTATACTCGAGTATATACGGTAATTACTATTTTATTGGTGACAGTTTATCAATCCCAGTATTAACACAGACTGTATGATTCCACAGTAACTACCCAAAACAGTATGAATGCAAAAGCAAATGTTAGTCCAGCTGGATTGATAAATTGCCAGAGGAAAAGCTACACTGGGGCAGTTAGCAAGAGCCGCACAGTTTCTGTTTAGAACTTTAGAAATACATGTTCAAAAAGATAACATACAGTTAGTATTTACATACCATTTACAGATCCATTTTTTACAGTTGGGCATTCATTCCATGGTAGAGGGTATTGGAAAGATTGAAAAAAATAAAAGATGCTCCATCCAATGATAACATTATAATAAAGGCCAACAAAGAAGCAAACCTAAAAAATAAAGTTGGGAGTGAGTCACTGGACATCATTTAATAAATGCTTATATTTAGGGAAAATGAAAATGCTTATATTTATGGGCCCATTTACTTATGTTTATATTTTATTCATTTTCACAAATTGTATCTTTTAGCACTAAAAATCTTCAATATCCTAATTTCTCAAAACCATTTCTTCGTGGTTTTAAAGGTTTTTTGGGTTTTCTGACACATTCATTCACCTGAAAAATCTTATGGAAACAAGGGTTTTGAGGTTTTCAGATTTTAAAATCTTTCAGTCCATTGAAATAAATGACTTGGCATTTGTGTTTATAGTTTTTAGTTGTTTTAGTGGTTTAAAAACCTAAAACCAGTTAATAAATGGGCCTTTTAGGGTCAGATTTATCAAAGTGTATATTAGATCTCCACACAGAAAAATTCACCCACTCTCCATTCCTGTGGGATTTTTAGAAGCATATTTATCAAATGGTAAACTGTAACTTTCACTCACTGATAAATACACTATTAAAAATCAGAACCTTAAAAAAAAACAGCAGTTTGTGTAAAGCGGTGTTTTAATAAAGGACCAGTAACACCAAAAATGAAAAATTATTTAGTTTTATTTTAACATTTGTTTGTATACTGTAAATGGGAAACTGTTTTATTTAAAAGTCATTGAGTTTATTCTATGCAGCCTGTATGTTCAACCATCTTTGATCTGTTGCCTAATTACAAAGCCTAAACTTGTCTATTGTGCACCAACACTGGCAAAACAAAAAATTTGCCACAAAGCTGTACCAGGTGAAAAAGTTCACTCATCCCTATTAACATTTGAGTACTATATTCTGTCTCAGTCACTTGTTACTAAAATATTTCTATTTTTTGACTGGAACTCTCATCCTGTATGTCTTTACTATTCATAAAAAAAATTTTTTTCCATCTTTTCTTGTTAAGCAGTCAGTTCCTCATTTTTTACTTCTGACTTCTTCATTAAGGCTTTACACTTATTGTATGTGCTCTAAAGGAAGCACCTGTCCATTCTGACTTTGTTTCTTCTATTCAGACCCTTCTTAATGTGTCATATTTTTAGTTTAAACCACTGAAACTCAAAATTGATTTTTAAAGTGACATTGTTTTATATTATTTTTATACATTTACATATTTATTAATATACTATTTGCATAAGGATTTTTAAATTTTTTGGGATAATTTTTTCTTCCATGGATACTGTTCTTAGGGCCTTACTCATAACCTCCACAAATTAATCATTAACGGTACTGCTATGTTATCTGGATAAAAACCCCATACGTAGAGGATTATTATTCAGGTTGTAAATCTGAAACACAGCTGTGAAAATAAAAAAAAAGTTTGGAGCAGAAAGATATACAGTATTTGCTAATTTGTATTCTCCAAACAATATATGTTTTCTGGAGTCTGCTGGGGCTTACACAATGCATGCAGGGATTATTTTAAAGCACCAAAGTGTCTAACATGAACATTCGTAAACCCTGTTTTTATTTTGGGGTCATTACATGCCCCCTAATGACGTGTGGAAGATAAGATTCTGAAACTACAAGCTTTGAAGTAATTTTCAGAAACATTCTTAGCAAGCCTTAGAATGTACAACATATGGGGTGATTTCATGCATTTTGTTTCCTGTTGAAATTAGTAGCATGGCGGAGAAGAAATACTTGAAATTACCCCCCTTCAATTCTGTGGTATTACAATCTATGGAAAGTTCTACCACTATTTTTTACCCTTATTACTAATTTCCACTACAAATTTTCCCATCTATTTACCCTGTCTCTTTACCATGAAACATTGTATAGCTTTTATTTTTTACTTAACAGTCATGCAACTTGTTCAACTATGATTTGGTGCCCTTTTGCCTCTAACCACTTGGCCTGTTTCATGGCCATTCCTTTTTTTTTTGCTTGGAAAGAGATTGGAGAATAGATTATAGCATGTAAAGAACACAGACTAGTAAAATAAAGAAGCTAAATGAGAAGAAGAAGAAAAATAGTTTAGAGATGGTCTTTTTGGTGGGCCCATGGCATCCCAGTTCGACACTGTTTGGGGTGACCTACCTATATGTAACAGGATGTTGTGTGTTTTTATTCCCTGGATAGGGCTGAATTCACACTTTACCAAAATGACAGTTATTAAGATACTGTAGATAAACATAATGGTGAATAAACTTGAGGTTGCTTAATAACAGCTTTGCCGTTTCTCTCCATTAACATATTATAGTTAAAACAATACAAAATCTTAAGCCCTAACCCTGTGACTGTGCCTATGACTGGTAAAATGCCACCTTGCACACTTCTCCAAGGTTGCTATACTCAGTACCTTGGAGTCATCAGTTTTCTCCATATCAGAAACATTAACTTGTAAATTCCTTACTCTCTTTTATATTCTACCCAGGGCAATCCCCTCCCACTGACTGACACTGGGAATTCACTGTCCCAAAGGACCACCTAATAACTAAAACAAGTAATAACAATAAACCAATATAAAACATAACATTATATGACTCTCTCTTACATGGAGCTATTATGCCTTACTTTTTACTACTTTATCTTGTTACTGCCTACCTTTAATTGTAAACACTTGTAAGCAAGGACCTTTAATACTATTTCTATTCTGTAGTGCATATTTGTCATACTATTGGTAGAGCCCTGTAAAGTGCTCCTCTATATAAATAAATGATGATGACATCTCCATCCTTTACCTCACTGACCTCACTGAGGCAATAACCCCACCCCTATATTTTGTGCTCAGTGCTCCAAGCTGCCCCTTCAGGTTCAGTCACTGCAAAAGGAAACCTACCTGATGCTCTCACCTTTAAAGTGGCTGGCTTTTGCTCCATGCTACACCCTTTGCTCATATAAGAAACTTTTCTGTCTCTCTATTCTTCTTAGTGTGAATCATATGCATAAAGATGACCAGAAGCTTCATAAATCTCTGCATAAGCTATTCAGTTTAATAAAGTAATTACAAAGCATTACAACCATGTATTTAAATATAATGTTGGCATAACCAATGCATAAAAGTTCAACTTACGAGAAGAGAGTAACCTAAAAAGAAGGATTCACAACCTATAGCGCTACAGATATGCTCCAGAATACATAATTGCAGAGAAGACAATACTAACCACACAGCTGGCATATCCAATTCCCCCTAATCGGGGACAAATGTAATTCCATACTCCAATGCTCCCTCTGCGAATTCTCTGTCCAACCGCCAATTCAAGGAAGAAGAGAGGGATGCCGATTATAATAAGTAAGATAAGGTAGGGAACCATATAAGCACCTGTAAAGATAAGGTGTGAGTTAATTGCGAAAACAAAGTCATGTTAGGGCTCATCTATCAAAAAAGAGCTAGGCGCAGAGTGCTCAATATTGGCACAATTCTGTGTTTTTCTTTTTATGGATAATGCAGCAATTTTCCCAGATCTCCTACATAAGAATGTGGTGCCTGCATATAGAGTGCAATGCAACTCACACTTTACTAATCTGGGCACAAATTTACATCCACTATATAATAAACTATGTGCATGTTGTTGTAACAGTTTTTATTAAACCAAAATGTGCATAAATGGTGTCATTTCCGGCTCCCAAATGTGCACAGCATCAATGATGACACAAATGCAAACGTTACTATGTACAAGTCCTTTGCATACTAAGGTGCAGTACACTTAGAAAATCACAGTTCCTTATGGCAGGTGTATATCCCAAGGCTCAACTCATCAAATCAGGCTGCACTGGTGTATTGGCATTAGGCTCAAGTTGTATGGAGCAAGTAAAGACTCAAGTAAATGTAATTTTTAATATAAAGTATAGTTTTGCGTTTACACTTGCATTTAATAATGGGCCACACAGTGTTCATCTAGTCTCACAACTGAAAAGTAATAAAAAATTCAAATAAATGTAATTTCAAAATACTTCTCCATATTTTGTTGCTACATGCTGGGGATTAAAATGGATTTTACTGAGAGTCTTACCATTTGATTTACACAACATAATTAACACTTTTATACTAAAATTTATTTTTTTTAGGGACACAAAAGTTAATTAAATAAAAAAAGCATACATTTGCTGGCTGCAAAAGTATTCACACCCATTAATCAACACCTGATAGAGCCACCTTTGGCTGCGACTAGCTTCACACATCTGGGAACTGCAATTTCTGCCAACTCATGGCAAAATTGCTCAAGTTAAAGGAGAAGGAAAGGCTAAGTCACTTGGGGTGCCAAAATGTTAGGCACCACCAAGTAACTTTAATTGCTTATCTTTTACCACAGGCTGGTGCCCCTATTAGGAGAAAACCGCACCAGCTGGTGTACCTGCAGCGAGTGCTCCCTTCTTCCTTCTATCGGCAAAATCACTGGGCCAGCGCATGCGCAGTAGAGTGAAAAGCCAACCCCCAAAGTGACTTTCCTTCTCCTTTAAAAGATCAGATCATCACTGATAACTTGAGCAATTTTGCAAAGTCTTGACACAGATTCTCAGATTGATTAATGTGAATTCTTCCCTTACCAGTACCCTGAGACAGCCTATCCAATACCGGTTCCCTTATACCTAACCTACCTTACAGGTGTGTGGAGGGACTGCATTGCTAGGAAGAAAATGCAATTGGGCTCTCTGCACTAAAAGAGCTGAAATTTTGCTTTTAAAAAATGGAATTTCGGTTACCAGGAGCAGAGGTTTTGCTCCCCCCTCACCTGCCCAACTTGTCTCATTCTTTTTTTAAATGCTTTTATTTTCCTTTTTTCAAACAAACAAAACAAGGTGTAAGAAGAGGGGAAAAGAGAGAAAAAGAGGGGGTGAAAGAGAAGAGAAAAAGTGGTAGAGAGTTTACATATTTTGCTCGCATTGAAGTTGGTGAAACATGGGGACTTAGCATGGTGGGTCAGGAGTGTCTCCTGTGCTAGGCAGGGGGTCCCCCTCAATGTCCAGCCATGGTTGCCATATTTTAACTTGTCTCATTCTTAACTTGCCTTATAGCAGGAGGGCTCTGTTCATTAGGAACAGAGCCCTCCATTCCAAGAAATTGAGGTTCTTGGTTTTTAATCACTCCAATTTTGCTTTGACTGTGTCTGGGGGATCATTGTCCACCCCCGTCTAAAGTCTCTTTCAAACTGAAACAGACTTTTCTCTAGATTTGCCATGTTTTTCACACTTTCGATCTTGTTCCCAGATCATGTTTATAAAATTATCCCCACAAAATGACACTACCACCCCCTTCTGTGTGTGAATGGTATTTTTAGGGTGATGGGCAGTGCTGGCTTAACACCACATATACGGTTTTTTGTTAAAAAGAAAATTACTTTTTGGTCACTTCAGAGCAAAAAAAGCTTTTCCCATGTATTTGCTGTGTCTCTCATATGTCTTTTAACAAACAACAAACGACCTCTGATATATTTTTTTTCAGCAATGGCATTTGCCTTGCCTCTCTTCCATAAAGACCAGGTTTGAGGAACATCTGTGTTATGGTTGTCCCTTGGATGGGTTTTCCCATCTTAAATAAAGATCTCTCTAGTTCCTTCAGAGTTGCCACTGAAAAATTGCCTACTTACCTGGTCACTGAGCTTTGGTGGATGTCCTTCTTTAGTCAGAGTGTGAATTGTGCCATATTGTTTCCACTTTTTATATACAATGCCTTATCTAAAAACCTGTTATCCAGAAAGCTGCATGAATCCATATTGGTGGCACAGCAATTCTATTGTATTCATTTAATGTTTAAATGTTTTTAAGCAGATTTAAGGTATAGTGATCCAAATTATGGAAAGATCCATTAGTTGTGACCCTAGGTTATAACCATTCTGCATAATAGATCCTATACCTGTAATGGTTTCAATGCGATGTTTATAATTTGGGATTTTTTTTAAATATTCCCAGCATTGAAAAAGGAGGCATGAGTGACACTGGACTGCAGGTGATTACTAAGGATTAGAGATAAAACAGCAAGGTTCTGTGATAGAAAATGACAGAACATGTTCTGACAAAATTAGACCAACATATGGACATAAAGTATTCATAATTAATCCTTTAAATATTTACGAGGTAATGATCTTTAGCCGGTATGATTTTAGGTTGTAAGTAACTGTGGACATTAATGGAAGCAAGTTCAACATTAGTTGTACATGCAGGTAGAATTATACCTCAATCAAATAGCAGATTCTAATACATTTAAACTGCATTAATTAATTATCTGAGCTCTATACTAATAATCAACAGAAATACTGAAATTAATCAATGAACAGCAGCATTAATCACCATTTCAGTACAGCTAATGCATGCTTAGCAAGGTAAAGTTTTTATATTTATTAACACTGGCACCTGGAAAAGTTATGTTAGACTAAACAGAGCTTGTTACGTTTAATATTACTGTATAAAAAAAATATTAAATGTAACAATGTAACATGAAACAATATAAATAATTAATGTAACAATGTAAAATTAAAGTAATATTAAATGTACAATACATCTTCCACTTACCTCCTCCATTTTTCTGACAAAGGTATGGAAACCGCCATACATTGCCTAGGCCTACAGAGTATCCAATTTGTGCAAGAATGTATTGTAATTTGTTGTTCCATGCTGGCCTGTCTTCAAGTTCTGAGCTGTCTTCCAGCTGTTTTGGCTGACTGTCTTGGCTTGAAACATTCAAAGCACTTGCTTTGTGATCTATGGGTTCTTCATGAGCCAAGAGGTCAGCCACAGACTCTGTGACATGCTGATTGCAGTGCTCTCGCTGAGTAACTTTACTGTTTTTAGGCATTTGTAGGGTTTGCTGATTGGAAGACGCAAAAGATGGTGTCGGAAGTGAAGATAAATGCAGAGAAATTCCAAGCTACTTATTAAAGGGTATTAAGCAGTGTAACCTGAAAAAGAAAAATGTAAAAAGCCATTTTATTGCCTTTTTTATTCTCTCCACTGCTGTTTTCTGTGTGCAACCTTGAAATAGTATTTTTGTGTTGTTTACAAGCTTTGGATGTGTTATTACACAACAGCTCTGACTCAGTATGTAATTAAAGGTGTAAAGAAAACCTTAAAACTATATTTAGTTGATTAGTTAATCAGTTTAATTACAACAGTTAGGTACAACACTGCAACTAAGGAATGCTGACTGCAATGAGGACTCTTGCCAATTTCCATAATGAACATCACATCATAGCTTATTCTTCTCAATGTAGGTGCTTACTAAATATGTGTTAGTATATATTGTATTAATAATACACCTTTTGTGATATGACTTTATGTGATTGTATAAATACTACAAAGCTAGTAGTATATATTTCTGAATAGCAGTTTTTTCAAGTTTCTTGGAAAGGGAGGGGTTATATAATTTTGCATTTTAAAGATCCAATCAGATTGCTTTTTATTCCAATTTGTAATATTACATTAGTTTTACTGAAGACAACTATTCCTATAAAATAGGTATTCACATGAATCCCACATTCAGTTTGTGAATTAGGCAGAATCCAAACATTTGTGGAAGTATTCAGTTTTAGCTGAATCCTTGCTCCTCAACTGAACCAAATCCAAATCCCAGTTTTTCCTGTGCGCATAAGAAAAATTTACTGAAACTACAGTTGTACTACCTTGCCCTTGCTGGAACTTCTTTGTTCTCCCTATTCTGGCTTCAACAGTTCACCACACTGAAAGTGTGCCACAGTACAGCCTCATTGCACTGGTTAAATGTTACTCCATGTCAAGCCACAACGCAGCTAATCGGTTATAATAACCCTCATTCTCGGAGGGTTTTGTCAGAAACAGCAAATATTTACCTCAGCAGCTGCCAAAGAAGATTTATGAACCCGATAAGCTCCGGAGGCAAATAGAATTCCTGGTTATAATTTTTTTTAAGGTTTCCTAATACAAAAAGGCTGCACAGTATTGGAGGTGACGTATCACATAAGGTGTTTGTAAGGGGAGGTGAGAGACAACAAGGCTAATATCTCCTTTTGTGTGGCATGTCATTTAATAACCTGTATTAGCTATACAATAACTTAATATATATATATATATAACTAATACAGATCATAAAAAATTATATGCAAACAAAACTGTAACGCAAACCAATTCCACTAATACTAGTAATATATTCATCACTTTGCTTTCAAGTTTGCAACACCAGCCTTGTCATCTTGAGCACTTTTTATTATTGTTAATACGTAATATTATTAACAATAATAAAGTTGCAAACAAAGTGATCATGTTACTAGTATTAGTGGCATTGGTTGGGGGTTACAATTTCCTTTTTTAAGATTAACTCTTTACTAGCCTTTCCTTCTCCTTTAAAGGAACAGGAATTACAGACACAAGAAATATTTTTTCAGAGAAGTCAGTGCAGCGTTTCTGTGAGTGCTTATGGCTGTATTTACATAGACCTTTCTGATAAAGCTTACTTAGTTTTTACCTTTCTTTCTCTTTTAAGTTACTTTATCACAGGATCATTGTTGTTGTTATTGACTCTTGTTTGTGGTATGGCAACTGATGGGTCTTACTCACTGAATAAATGACGCTGATGTGCATATGAAAAAAACCGTAGTGTGTGGTTTGGTTAATACATAATAAATAACCCCTAAAAGGTCTTAAATCTAACTTCCAGTTTGCAATAAATAATAACCCCTTGGCAATGCACATGGTAGCCGGTCAGATACAGATACTCTCTTCATTTTATTTTATAGGTATATAATTACATTTCATTTTATTGTGCTAGGACTAATATTGTATTTCTAACATTTAATTATGCTTTTATTAGAACTTCAACTCAATATGGGATGTACCATCTGTGTGAATTGTAGACTTTTTGAACCTTGTTCAACTTTTCAATTAATAAAAGCAGCAGTACCACATTGGATATAGCTCTTAGTACAAGTTGATCCAGGGACTGGTTCGATTGCCATCTTGGAGTCAGGAATCAAGGAGTCAAGGAATTTTTTCCCCTCTAAGACAAATTGGAGAGGCTTCAGATGGGGTTTTTTGCTTTCCTCTGGATCAACTAGCAGTTAGGCAGGCTATTGTCTTCATCTGTTTTTTTTACCCTGAATCTTCACTGCCTGCCCTTTACCTGACTCTGACGGTGCCTCTGCCTGACCCCTTTTGTACCCCGTTATTGTAATAACCTTGGAAGTATATAGAATCCCTGTCTTCCCTGCAGAAGAAAGTCCGTGGCCCCAAAAGGGCATCGATAAAACCTGGAGTTGCCAGGGCTCTTCTATTTCACCTAAAAGATTGTTACATTCAGTCTTCGGACTTCCTCATATTACAGTCCGTAACAGAATGACTGCTTGCATCACAACGAGCCAGCAAATGTGTAGGGTTAGAGAATACAAGAGCCAGATGGGTCTTGACAGATGTATGTTTTTTTTTTATAGGCGTATAAATGATAGTGGACCAATTAACTTTTAATTAAGAAACTGATTGTATAAGCTTCTAGGTTGAGCCCTATCAGATAAAAATCCGTAAGACTTGTTGATTTGCTGGGCTTAATTAGAAATTGAGCTTTTTAAAATTAGGTATTTCTGTGTGGAGATAAAGGTATATGGCAAATCATTTGATCCAAGCAGAATCATAGTATTTACATTGTTAGAATTGGGCAAATATGTGCATGGCAGGCAGTTTATGAGATAACTTTGGAATTATCGGTCAACCATGTTTTCAGTTTTGACTAATAGGAGTTGTAGTACAGGGGTTATCCAATGTTACCCCAGATGTTTAATGACTTACAATAAATATCTATAATACAGCACATCAGATCTAAAGGTTTAGGAAAGTAAGATCAGCATATTTTGGAACAGTTACTAAATAATCAAGATATCCAATGTCCTATGAGCTGCATATATTGCTCCACTGTAAATACAGGTATGGTTATGTAGCATACAATTTTAAGAAAGACCAGGCTTTAGTGAACAGATACTGTACCAGAAACGGGTGCAAAACTCACAAAACATCTCACACAAGCATTACTACCACACAGCAGACCCCAAAGCGTCTTCTTTGCTGTGGTGACAGGTAACAGTCAGCAAGAGGTTGGGGGGGGGGAGCATCTGAGGGTGTGCACCTTATTGCACAAGTCAGTATTTGGGGTTGGAGGCCTCCTCAGATTTTTGGCATAAAAGGAAAGTTTCTACCTAGCTATAGCTATTTCCCATAAATGTGTGCCAAGAATTCTAGAATGCTTAATGTTTGGGAACATGAATGTCATGCCTAAAGAAGGCTTTGTAATCATTATCATACAAGATAAAAATATTTAACCCCTGTCTTACATTTGTGTGTATGTTATTGCTGAATAGCAGTATATCAGAAGGTTTAATCAATTATCCTGAATTCTTCACATATATTTCAACACACAAACACATATACAGTAAATGTGTGTGTGCATGTAGAAAAACATGTCTTCTGAATTTGCTATTAAATGGCTTAAATAGTTATTAGCTAAAAATAACATACAAGGTAGAGATATTGCAATATTCATCTGCCTCGTGGTGGGTGGCCAGTTACCAGGGGTGGAAACCTAACTTTAAAGGGGACCGGTCTCCCACACATAAAAAGCTGTATAATAAAAGTCCTTTCCAAATTAAACATCAAACCCAAATTATTTTTTATTAAATCATCCATACCTGTTTTAATTGTATTTACAAAACTGAGATATCAATCACATATTGCCAGCCCCGCCTCTATGCCTGAGGCATAGAGGCCAAACAGGCAATATAAAAATGACATCTCAGAATTTTTGATTACCATTACTTTCCCTTTCCATTCCACACTTCCTAGATGTCACCTAGATAGGGAATACACAAGATTTTGGGGGTTATACAAAATTTACCTTAATAGTGTCCACAAAATGGCACTTGCCTGCTTACTGCCACTGTTACTTCCAAGGCAGAAGGAAACAAAATGTAAAAAAATATATATAGTTTCAGTGAAGTTCATTCTGCTCAACTACCATGACAGGAAAGGATTTGGAATTTTTTTCTAGGGTGACAGGTCCCCTTTAAAGGACATGTAAAGCATACATTTGCCTACAATGTATATCAGTTGGGCATGCCTTCCCCACCCAAATGGCATAATTTGTACTGCATATATCCCCTCCATTTGCCAGCACCATCACATCTTCCTAAAGCAAATAGCAGCTTTCACCTGGCCATTTTTCCTCTGATACATAATTGGATACATTTAAATCTGCAAACAGCATACACACACAGACCCTTATTCAGCATACATTTCTTCAGGAATACAGACTCACACAGGCAGAACTATCTCTGATAAAAGTTCTGCTTTGTTTGAGCTGAGCTCAGGAGAGTGGGTTAGGAGAAAAAAATTGAAGCAGACAGCTAGAGCTGAGTTTCTATGGGAACCAGCAATGCCATCTCTTTACTGGCTGCTAGACTGGGGGGCGTGTTTAGTAATCTGAGTTTAGAACAACTGAGCATGACCACAAGCCAACAGCCAAAGCAAATTCCTTAGGGAGGAGGCCGAGTGGGTTACAGGAGGAGAAAGAAATCTAAGTGATTAAGGAGATGTTGCAGCCTTACTATTAACCTCTGGACAACCAGAGTGGCAGGTATTGAAAGATTTCAAAAAGACTGTTCACTGATTAAATTTTTGTGTGTGGGGTTTACATGTCCTTTAAGAGCTCTTCTAGTGCAGAGAGCTAGCAATGCAGCCCCCCTTGACCGGCTTTGAAGGCTTTGAGTGGATGGCAAGGGGAGACATTGGAACGCAGCAGCAGCCCCTGAAATGTCCCTGCTTATTTTAATTGTGTAGCCTCTACAGGTCAAGTAGTTTTGTAATCCTAGGTCTACTGGGTATCAAAATGTTCAGAAAACCCCTGGCATTCATATTTAAGATGTTTCTATGTTAGGATATGAGGCTAGAAAGTGGGATTTTCAGAAATTTCATGATATCCATTAGAGTGCTGATTTTCCAAAAAAATGGTTTCCTGGGATTACTGTATTCTGATTACTTTTAGGCTTTTCAGTAAAATGCCAAAATTACTTTCCTTCTCCTTTAAAGGCATTAACAGTTCTGCCATCACAATACCTCACCACCTAAGCTGTTTAAAGTGAAAGTTCTATTCCACTAATCTAAAGGGTGGCCTCTGGTGCACTGATCCTTTTTTCTGGGAAAAAAGGACATCCCCTGTCTATAACCCCCTCAAATGTACTTGTAAAGAGTAATCATGTCCTCTCGCAAGCACCTTTTTTTCCAGAGAAAACAACCCCAGCCTTGACAGTTTATCCTCATAGTTAAAATTTTCACAAATATTTGGGTTTTATAAGGCCAGGTGCAGCTTTTACCACACAAAAAAACAGGAAATGTTTTGATTTTGAAGTAACTACCAGTAAAATTGAATTACTTTGGTAATCATATGCATATTGGGCATTAAACTGTTTAGAAGACCCCTGGCATTCATAAACAATATCCTTGCATGTCTTACCTTTGTACTACAGGCATGGTTGGACTGGCCCAATGAGGCAAAGGAAGAAACAGGGTGTGCCTAGTTAGAGCGATTTTAATATAATACAATAAAAATCTTGTATTTCATTGACTTAAGAGTTTGTCAGATCTTAAAGGAATAGTAACACCACTATGTGCTTGCTAGGACACATTCCGAAGCGCACGCGTGCAAGTAAGACCAGGGAGTGGTGCACTGAGAGGTAAGAGTGCACGTTGGTCTCCTGGAACACTTTACAATAAACTTGCCTGTAGCAAGCAATGCCAGTCAGCACCTGCAAGTACAAACATGTTTTTGAGTTTTGCAACTTTACTTTGGCTATATGCTACCTGGATATATTTAAATATGGATATATTTAAATACATGGATATATTTAGATATGGATTAATACCAGTGGCATAACTATAGAGGGGGCAGTCACTGTGGCGTTGCAGGGGTGACCTGTGAAGCACACAAAATCAACAGTGACCAACAATTTTGCACAAGGCAAGGGTCACGGGAGATTTCATGCTATGGAGAGCGGTAAAAAGCATTTTGAAGGGGGCCCAGGCCCTTACTGTTAGATCACTGATATGTGTGCTCTGGAATGTTTACTTGGGACTTGTGAAACCTAACAGATGTAGTGGCTACTACCTCATAAAAATTGTGAAAAGAAGGGCTGAACTTCATGGTGCTATTTATAGTACTGAAGACACAGTCACAGAATGTTTATACTGTCTGGTCTTCCACTGGTGTAAGGGGAAAATAAGCAAAGGTTAACAAAAGTGAAAGGAGATGCATGATTTGGATAATTATTTGTCAACAACATAAAATTGTGGTGCAGATGCAAATTGGAAATTATTTGTATCTAGTGGGAAAAAAATACTTTGAATTTTACCAAGACAAAAGACAGAATGTGCATTTTCTTGCCGCATACCTCTAAATTTCCAAATATAGACCAAATGTATTTCATTAACATATCTGTAAAATGAGTTCATGAACTTCTAGATGTGATTAAAACTTCTAGATGAGATTTATGTTGCAGGTAGGATACAGCCAAAACAAAGTGGCATGTAGCACCTTGTCTCTTTCCTTTGGCTATATCCTACCTGCAACAGGAGAGGCTTGTAGGCAATATACAGCAACAAGAGCTAGCATTTCTGTCATTTCTTTGATTCCTATTAAAGAAAAGTTGCAAAATGCTTTGTGTTTTGGTAGTCTGTGGGTTTCTTTCTGTGTAAGTCATATTATGGTAATCAGATGCTGCTGAGTGCTCTTTTGTTAGTTTATAGATTTAAATATTACATTTCATGAAAGAACTCACTGCACTGTGCAAAGCAAATGACCAAAGGCTGGTGACATCACCAGATTCCTTAACCATTCATTTTGCTTTGCTGTCTATAATATGAAGAAAAACTGATAAGCAAGCCCAGCAAGTGAAATGGCTGCTAAATGTAATCACTTGGATATTATGGTGGTGGTGGAGTGAAACCTACAGAGCAAAATAATTTTGTAAGTGTATATATATATATATATAAGTATCTGCAGGTCTCCATCATGTGTTCGGGACTCTTCTCCAGTAAGAAGCCTCTGAGCACAGCCATTGCCTTTATGTCTCATAAACATTTTACTACAATTTATGTACACTACTATGGAATTTGCAGTTCAATACTAGAACTGCATAACTTGAATTTGGTTAAATCAATCTCTCATAAAATCTTATAACCCTTTCCTTCTCCTTTAAACTAAATATTAGTATGTCATAGAATGTCCTAATCATAGCATAATTTAAATGAGAATCAGTGACTAATGCAGCCAAACACACAATGGTCTGTGAGGATACAACATTATTATTACATTTTATAACTGATAGTTCTATTCAGGTTCTCTCTCAGCTGCCTGGTTCCTATGGTAAACTGAACCCAGAAATCTGCTAAACCAAATCTGCTAACCAAATATCTGCTAAAATTCCAAAATTTAAATCTGCTAAATAAAATAAATTTAAATAACTTAAGCACATAAAATAAAAAATGACAACCAGAGCAGTCTTCTTTAAAATTACTTGATATTGGTAAAATGTTTATTTGGAACATAATACTTTTTTGGAATGGCTGGATTTAAGTTAAATTCCTGTTTAAACATGAAAATATTCTAGTAAAAAGTACAGATATAATTAATTCCACAGATTGCGAGGAAACCATGATAGTCTGTCTGTTTGCTCACTCTAACCAGTTCTCCACCCCTCTTAGACAGTGTAATGCAACACCCTCTTAATTTTGTTCCTCTGTAATCGATTTTGGGACATAGAACAACGTGAGGGTGGGTTTGCATTACGCTGTGAGTCTGAAAGGGGTAGGGAACTGGATCATGAGAGCCCCCAGACAATCTTGGTTTTCATTTTTCAATTTCAATTTTTTAATTTTACTCTACTGTGCATATATATATATACACTAGGTTTCACCTCAAAATCACATTTGACCTTTCCTCACTCATGAGAATGCCAAAATTCTCATCCACGTCCTTGTCATATCTCACTTAGACTACTGCAACTCACTGATCTGTGGGCTTCCCCTGTCTAAACTGACACAACTCCAATCCATCATGAACTGTGCCGCCAGACTCATACACCTCTCCTCCCGCTACACAAGTGCCGCCCCTCTCTGCCAATCCTTGCACTGGCTACCTGTCACATACAGGATTTAGTTCAAAATTCTTGTACTCACCTTCAAAGCACTTACTGGTGCTGTACCACTCTATTTAACCACCCAAATCCCCAAGTACAACCCCAGACGTAACCTCCTCTGTACTCATGACCTCCTTCTCTCCTCCTCACTCATCGCCCCCTCTAACTCCCGCATCCACGACTTCTCAGGCGCTGCACCCATCCTCTGGAATGCTCTTCCCCATCCCATTAGACACTGCCAGAGCCTCCAAGTCTTTAAACGGTCTCTTAAAACTCTTAAACCTTTTCATTCAAGCCTATAACCTAAACCCTCAGAAATGCGATTACCCACTGAGCACCCCTAATCTTCCCTCATGCACTCACTAACCACTGGTTCTCACCTCCCACTAGCAGATGTCTTCACAGACATTTTTAAGCTTTCCCTGCTCCAGTCTGCTGTCCCAACATGTTTTAAGAGGACCACCATCATCCCGGTCCCTAAGAAAATGAATGTGAGCTGCCTAAATGACTATCGCCCAGTAGCACTCACCTCCATTGCCATGAAGTGCTTTGAGCGTATAGTCAAGGCTCACATCACATCTTTACTCCCTGCTTTACTTGATCCACTCCAGTTTGCCTACAGGTCAAATAGATCTATAGCTGATGCAATAGCAATTGCACTTCACACTGCCCTCTCCCACCTGGACCAGAGAAACCCATACGTGCGGATGCTGTTCATTGACTACCGCTCCGCTTTCAACACCATCGTACCATCCACACTTGTCATGAAACTCCGTGACCTGAACATCGGTTCCTCCCTGTGCAGCTGGATCCTGGACTTCCTGACAAACAGACCTCAGGTGGTACGGATTGGCAACATCACCTCATCCACAAAGACACTTAGCACCGGTGCCCCCCAGGGATGTGTGCTCAGCCCCCTGCTGTACACCCTGTTCATCCACGACTGTACAGCAACACACAGCTCCAATACTATCATCAAATTTGCAGACAACACCACCTTTATCGGCTGCATTTCTAATGGAGATGAGTCGGCATACAGGGCAGAGGTGAGAGCCATGACATCATGGTGCCGTGACAACAACCTGCTGCTCAACGTCGGCAAAACTAAGGAGCTCATTGTGGATTACAAGAGACTGCAGGGAGGAGGCCATACCTCCATTCACATTGAGGGAGCAGAGGTGGAGAGAGTCAGCTGCTTCAGATTCCTGGGCATCAATATCAGTGAGGATCTGAGTTGGTCCCACCACGTTGGTGAGATCACAAAAGCTGCAAGAAAGCGGGTTCTTCTTTCTGAGAAGAACCACCTGAGAACCACTTTCTGAGAACTTTCTGAGAACCACCTGAGGAGGTTCGGCATGGACCCCAGAATACTCACAAACTTCTATCGATGCACCATTGAGAGTATTCTGTCTGGCTGTATCACCACCTGGTATGGAAGCTGTAATGCTTTGGACCGCAAAGCTCTGCAGAGGGTGGTGAGCTCAGCACTGCGCATCACCAGGACTAAACTGCCAGCCATGCAGAACCTCTACAGACAACGCTGTAGGAGGAAGATGCAGCGGATCCTCTCTGACCCCAGCCACCCCAGCCACAGTCTTTTCACGCTTCTACCATCAAGTAGGCGGTACAGGAGCATCCAGACCCACACCAGCAGATACAGACACAGTTTCTACCCACAAGCCATCAGGCTTCTGAACTGCTGACATTCTGCACAAACCAATACACACTCCCCATAACTACTGGACTCTTCGCAGTGTCACTTTAAGCAAAGCCACTTTAAATCCTCACTGCACAATTTCAAATATTTCATTGCATTTTTTTATTGTAAATACTTGTACCTTTATTGCACACTTTTATTATATTTAATATTTGTATTTTTTTTTTTTTGTCTATGTAAAGTTGGGAGGAACACGGGTCAAAAAAATTTCATTACAGTAATGATGCTTCATTGTTATTTGTATATGACAATAAACTTGAAACTTGAACTTGAAACTCACTCCGCACTGTCACTTTACACACAAAATGAACTCTAACGCCATGCTAGTTACCCTGCCTTATGTCTCAGCCGCCCCCCTTTTTAGAATGCAAGCTCTTGCGATCAGTGCCCTCCCCATAGTGTCTCCAATCCTCATCCAAATGTAACTGTAAATCATTATTGTGAATCATTTATATGTACATGTTAACTGTTCTGTCTTTTGTACCCCTTTACTCTGTATATATATATATATAAATATATATATATAAAAATAATAATAATATATATTTATATAGCACCACAATTGTTTGCAGTTCTTTACAAGGTATGAACACAAAAAGCTTTCAATACACAGTTTGGATCAGGTCTCTGCCCCAAGCAGAAGGTAAGAAAATTTCAGTGTAGTGCTTTGCATCTGGCTAGTGCATTTTTCCCAAAAATGAGCACTGGCCTGGGGGCGGGAAGCAACTGCATTCAAAAAGGTGTGTAATAAAAAGGGGGTGGGTAACATAAAAGATAAGCTATGTGTTTGCAAGGGAATATTGTGCTGCAAAAAAGACCTGTATCAGTAATCTAATAATATGCAAGGGGAGCTCCTAAATCTTATTAAAGGTGATCTAGATTCAACAGGTTAATAAAATATTTTAGAACAACAATATTCACTTCAATATGTTTCACTCTGCTGTGTGTAGAGTGTGCACATTTTTTTTAAGACTGTGTGCTCTGTTCAGGGGTCTCTAGTCTAGAGAATTTTCAGTGTTTTCTGCAGAAAAAAAAGCCACAAGGAAAAAACAGTTTTTACATAAATTGCTCAGGTTTTCATTGCCATGCAATGTGGGGGCCAGATTGGAGCTTGGTAGCAGGGAAAAACTGCTGCACGGTGCTTCTGCCAAAAAGGTCCAGGGAAGAACACTTAGGGGCTGATTTACTAATCCACGAATCCGAATCCCGAATGGGAAAAAATCGGATTGGAAACGAACATTTTGCAACTTTTTCGTATTTTTGCGACTTTTTCGTAGCCATTACGACTTGCTCGTAAATTGTCGCGACTTTTTCGTATTGAGCGCTCAGAAACAGCAGGCAAACCTTTGCGACTTTGCATGATTTTGGAAGCCTCCCATAGGACTCAATGGCACTCTGCAGCTCCAACCTGGCCCAAGGAAAGTCACGATACTGAAGCTTGAATGAATGCAAAACTTTCGTACTTGGCGCGACGGCTACGAACAAGTCGCGACAATTTACGAGCAAGTCGTAATGGCTACGAAAAAGTCGCGACAATTTACGAGCAAGTCGTAATGGCTACGAACAAGTCGCAACAATTTATGAAAAAATCGCAAAATACCGATCATTACGGAAAAAACGCATTTGGATGCTTTTCGGACGTTCGTGGATTAGTAAATGTGCCCCTTAATGTGAACTACAATAAAATTTGGGAGCACCCCTTGCATGTAATCAGGAAAATTGGCTTCTCTAATGCAGAGTGCAATTACACTCTCTGCACTAACGTTGGGCTTCCACTCTCAACCTGCTTTGACCCAAAAGATGTAAGCCTCAGGGGGTGAGAGGGGGCTGTTCATTTATAACCTTTGCTTATTGTGGCCACTACTGCTATTCTTTATATAGTGTTTATATTGACTTTAATAAATGATGTCCTCAGAATGTTAATATTGTTCTCTAATCTCAATTTGTTATACCATACTTTCAGTGATAAACTGCCAGGCAATAAGCCTGGCAAAAAGGGCATTGGGAGAGCACAGACCATCAGTAAAATTAGGGAGTGCCCCTTGCATATTATTGGGTTACTGCTTCAAAAGAAAAGGATGTGTACCTGCGGAATAACTGCAAAGCAACTGCTTCATGGGCAATCGGGTAAGCTTAGGGTGGCCATTTGAGAGAAAAAACAATTAGGGCCATATTTATTAAAATGTGAGATTAGAGCACAGAAATTAACCCACTATCTATTCATTCCTATGGGATTTTTAGAAATGTATTTATCAAATGGTGAACCAACTGATATATTGTTTTTTAACAATATGTATTATAATTTAAGTTTGTTTACTTAAAAGTTTGATATTTAAGTTTACATTTCCTTTGTCATCCTTTTTCTTTTTGCTAACTCTCTAAACAATTAGTTTGATACATTAGTTGATACATTGCTTAACATCAGAAGCTTCAGCCATTACTAAGCATGCTCCTTTGCTTTTACTATACATTTTTACAATTGATGCTGACATCCCTCTGATACTGTCATGTAGTGTAGAAATAATGTTTCAAATTCTGACAGTTTAGAGACTAAGCATACTGGCATTCTGAGATGCTACTAGGAAATACAAAAGGGTGGATATTTCCATCGAAAATAGTTTTTTGCACAAGGAAATAAAATGTATTTCTAAGCAATTTTACAGTATACGGTAATTTAAAAAAATGTACAGTTTTAAAGTTATTTTTGAAGTGGGGAAACAAAATATCTGTCCCTTTCTGTGCTTTGCTCCTAACCACTGCAACAACTATAGCAGAAAGCAGTCCTTCAGGTCTGTATATCAGCTGCTTCTATTATTATTATTAACATTTATTTATAAAGCGCCAACATATTCCACAGCGCTGTACAATAAGTGGGTTTCATACATTGGACATACAGAGTAACATATAAAGCAATCGATAACCGATACAAGAGGTGTCTATTACATTGTTTCAGGACAGATACTGCTTGCAAGTGCTATTATTTTTACAAATACCATTAAAACCACCAAAATATTTGATCAATGTATATGGGAAAGCTGCTTAGAATTGCAGTTTCTTTTATTATGCACAATATAGTTTTATAGATCCTTTTGAATTTTAGGAAACTGGCCAAAAATAAAAAGCATATGAAAGAAGTTTAAATTTTTGGTGAACCATGCAAAAACAACTGAATTAAAAAAAAATATTGGGAAGGTGAATTGCTCCTTTTTAAAGCCTGGCTTTGACACTGAAGTACAGTATAATCAATACTCTATTTCATCCACAAAGCACAAAAAGCACTTGGATTTAACTCTGTTGACAAATGTAGGTCATGCAGCTTACAATGTCATGTAAGTAAGGCATTTGTGTATGTGAACTGTCTAAAAAAATATACTATGAAACCACTGTGAAACCACTTCATGTCTGTAACTGTTACCAAGCAACAAATAATTCACAGCTTTATTGCTCACATAAATTACTACAAAATAGGTTTACAGACACATGGGGCTATGTTTACTAAATAGATCTGCTGCCCTCTGCAAAGACAAATTAGACCTGGCCATGTGTAGCAGTTCAGTAACTACTATAATTGATTTGCTAAGTGCAGTGAAACTATGCTTGCAAGATTAAATCTACGATACATGACTTGAAGTCTAGACAGCACTTTACATTTGCTTTAAGCAGTAACTACTTTCAGTAATTCTTTCTCAACAAAAAATACAACTTTTATAGACTGGCTTATTTATGCAAAATGGAGTTAAATATATAAGTACTTGCACAAACTGTCCACTCATGCCTGTAAAAATAGAAACTAAGATTTTGCAAAAGTGCTGCAATATATCTATGAATACAGACTTCCATCCTCCAGGTGTCACCTCCAACTCCCAGCATCCCTAAACAGCCCCCTGCTGGCACATAAAGGTCAACTACCATGGAGGGACATAGGTAAACTATGCCTTCAGCTAAACATGTATTATATTATTATATACAGTATAATTATTATACAAAATTATATAGAAAAGTTCTATGCTAGTATACATTTAGATACATCTATCTAACTGGGTTTTACTTTGTGAACCATATTAATGACAACTGCCCCAGATAACAGGATCCACACCTGCCCAGCCCAACATACACAACCATTTGTATTTCTGAACGTCAGATTTCAGCAGAACACAACAATGGATATTGACAGATTATAATCACAAGACAAGATTCTGCAGAAGTCCTGATGCCAGGCTGCATTTTATGCGGCCCTGTGTGGCAAGAACACCAGCTGTGGGATTCAGCTATACAAGCAAATATATCTCTGCCCATAATACAAAACGTGTAGCCACTGTTTCACATACCCGGCAATGTAACACTCTGTAAATAGCCACAGGAATGAAATATTCATCATGTCTGAGGCAAATTTCAAGGTCACGCAGACAGTACGTGCAGCTAAGAGAGAAAGAGGTGCCCTCCCAAGTCCTTTGGCCTTCAGGTGACATCCCACCATCTGCTTGTCACCACCCCACATGCCCACCTTTACCAATCCGACAGACTGCACTGGCTGCACTCTCCTTACTGACAGCCATATATATACGTGATGCCATTCCTTCAATGTCACTCTGCTCCCTCAGAATTCAATAATACATTGTACCTCCTTTCCCACTATATTACTACAGTTATCAGCATAGAACATAAGTAAGAACCCAGACCCACACAGGTATCCTATAGGGCATGGCACTGCATCTAACGCCCCAGCAGCCTTACCCTCCGCATGTGATCCTGTCAGGACTGGATGCGCTCGGATTAGCACAGGTAGGAGGGACTGTGCTTTGGGCACAGAATTGGGAGGGACAGGGGACCCCGGATCCATTCACCGGGAGCCAGCGAGAGCCTCTCAGAGATGCGTACGTAAGCGTGACGTCAAAACCCAGGGGACCCTCCCGGCCCCCCACTCCCCTCCCGACCCCCCCCCCAGCGCTGTGCGGAGAGTATGGGAGGAGCGCATCACCTTTTTGCCGCCCGCATTTCTGGTTCGGATGGATGGTGCTGACGCAGAGCCTGAGTCACACGGAGATGCTTGTCACTTGTGAATGGGAAAGTGTGAACACAGCGAGTGGGGCGGAGTACGGGGGGGTGGGGAGGAAAGTCATGAGGAGAGTGTCTGACTTGGCGCACACAATTGCCCCATCAATATAAAATGCGTTGTCTCGTTGTAAAGCATGTGAGGGGCACGACATCGATTCATAGGGGGTGGCAGGAAAATGGGTTATTTAAATAAACATTGCACTACAATTGCGACTGAGAGGCAACATACACTGGCGCAGTACTAATGTTACATCAGGATTCAGTCAAGACCATTTGCAAATGAATAACCGGATTTAGTGGTTCTTGGCAGCCGCAATTGACAAAACTTCCTTTGCTTATTAGCTGCTATATTGTTGCGTTTATAGCGTTGGATTGATCTTTGTCCGTTGGTTCTTTCATAGTAGTTAAGAAAATGTATAATATCACACAAGTAAATGTTAGGGACCAGACATAGAGATCTAATTGTTGCCAAAGTAGCTGATCTTAGCCTGTTATGGCCACCCATGTGCTTGCTCCAACAGACAAGAAGACTGTACCAATAATCCCATGTAGCCCTACAGGATATTTAAACCTGTACAATTATTTGGTTGATTTTCTGTCAGCTATCTGTCCATTAGGGCCCATACACAGTCAGATAAGAGGCCCACTCCCACTGAAGCAGCCAAATTAGTTGTTCAAGTGACAGCGCCAGCTCAGGGGTCCTAGCTGCCTGAGGCAGCCAAGTTGATGCCACCTCATGTTTAGCTTTTCTGAGAGGGGGGGGGGGGGCTGCATCATAAGTGCAGAGAGTAATTTAATTTGAACAAACTATACATCCAGGGCTGGATTTGTGGAGAGGCCACAAAGGCCCGGGCCTAGTGCAGCGCAAACCTGGGGGCGGCATGCCGCTGCGCCGCACCAAAATCTTAAAATTTTTGTTCCCATACGGAGCAATGGGGACTTCTACAATACATAACTTACATAATATTTCTAATAATAAAAGCGTCATACTTTAATTTTGAACATCATATCAGGGGAAATTCACATAAATGGAGGTAATGTAATTGAAGTAAGACATTTTATTTAAATTATTAAAAAAGAACATCAAATTCATCAGTCATTTCATTTTCTGAATGTACATTTATGTGTCAAATTTTCATGCCAGGTACCACTTCAATCCACAAAAATCACAAGTCACAACTTGTTCTGTTACTCAAACTTTTTGACTTGAGAAAAATGTTTTCAGAAATTTCAACCAAACCCATGTTGTATGTTGTCATGACACTAATTGGTAACAATGCCTGGAGTGAATCATCATCCTAATGTTAGTTAGTAAGTTTAGTGCCATTTAACCATTTTTAAAGGCTACTGAGCAGTTAAATAAGATGCATGCAGCAAACTGAAACAGAAACAAGTGCAGCTATACAGCATTCATCTAATGTAGATGATAGTGATAATCAGGGTCAGACTGGGAGAAAACCCGGTGGGCCCCACCAAGCCAGCCCTGCTTCCTACCAGTTCCAGAGACCACAAGTTTACGGACGAAGGGGGAAGAAAAAGATACAGGCGGCCAGTGGATTAGACGCATTGGGTGGGTGGTAAGTGCATCAAGAGGGCAGGTGGGGGTAGGAGAAGTGGGTATAATTGTGACAGATTTTTATCTGTTTTACCACATCCCACCTCAAATGTTTCATAGATTCTGTTTTTCATGTGAGTTTCTACCTAAGGAACAGACTTAAAATGCCTATGGGCATTCTAAAGTGCACTTTGTATAAAGGAATGCTTGTGTAGTACTGCAGTTCATAAAAAAAACACCCATAGTATCAAAATGATTGCTGCTGTGGCTGGCAAGAAAAGTTTGTACCATGGGTTCTTTTCTAGCAGTTGATGTACTACAACTCCCAGCATTCACAGCCAATCATGTATAAGGTGCAATATCACTATACAATACAGGAAAGATTTGGAATCTGATATCCCTGCACTAGAGTCATGATAAAGCTAACTGGGAGATATCAGGGGATTATACATTATTTACTCACGAAGGCTCAGCTGTATTCAAAATAATTTTGTTCAATAGTTAAAACAGTTGTGTTTCAAGAGTTATTCTGGCAACGAAATGTGTTGTGGGATAATATTTATCTAGACAGGCAGTGTATATAAGGCAAGGGTCATAATGACTGAATCATTTAACATAATATCTCCTAGTCAGAAATCTCCCAGCCAAACCTTTGTTTCTGATATGGCAACAAGCCTGTGTGAGAAGAATTTGAAGCTTCTGTGTCCTAGGAAATAATAGCAAGAGGACACGTGGGATCTGCAGACCTATTTCCATAAGTGCTCTGATGGAAGGCTATAAATAGCTCTGTGAATTTGAACCTTCTGACTCTGAGCATCCAGAGCTGCAATCCATCTCCATGGAAACCTGATCAGCATCATCTCAAAGCTCCTTCCTGTGTTTGTGTAATGCCAGCTGGTGAATAAGTGAGATAACAGGGAGCTTTCCATAACGCACCAAACCTGATAAAATAGCAACGGCACAAACATATCAGATCTGAAGATTATCCCCAATGGAAAAGCCACACATAGCCTTTTACATATGTAAGATTAAAGGGATCAGAAATGTAATATTAAGCACAAGGTCTGATGATAGGGCTAAAAATTTTTGTTTAAACTCTGTGCACTTGACTCAGTTATCCTCAAGGGCAATGTCCTGCTGTCGTTTCAGTATTTTGTCACTGTTCAGAAAAGCGTATACTGTGCCCTTCTGCACTTGCTGTCCAATTTATTTTGTAAATAGGATTTTACAGCCTTGGATTCTTTGTCTGCACTAACAGGATAGTATCAATAAGTATAATGTTTTTCTGACTGCATGAAAACATTTGTCTTTTACTAGCACTTTCAGAATCCTCCACATCCCACGTTTTTTCATTATGGCAAATACCACCAAAATGCCAAAAAGTCAAGACTAACAATTATCATTTCCTATCTATTCTTATACATCTTTCCTCAGTCTGCTTCATAATGATTGTAACCTACTGGGAATATGCACATGACAAAGGAGAAAGCTTCCTCTTTTAATATAATTCTAAGCCTTGGCCTGACCATTACTGCTGTATTTTACACAGAGTCCAGAAAGGCACATGCCTTGTCCCATGACATTATCACTGTATAGGCTGAGACAGATAACCTGAGTTTAGCCACATTTTGGTAACAACGCTCTCCTAATACACATATTGCTGCTTCTCTTATTTCCAGACAATGGAATTGAATCTACATAATGCCCCAAAATTCTCATGTTTTGTTGAAGCCATTTAGGAAAACATACAGGTATGATCATATCTGTAATTCTAACCTTTTGGCTCTGTGCCAGTTTGCTATTCATGAAGAAAAGTGTCTGTAACCTCCTTTTAAGGATAAGTATACCTTTAAAATAAGCGTATGTAAAATTGATGACAGTGCTATTCTAAGCACTTTTGAAATTTACACTTGTTATTTTTTGTTCAAGATTTTAAGATATTAAGAAGAATGTGTACTGTTAATATAAATGAATTTTATTACAACAGCACCACCTGCTGGTCTGTTTTTGACCATGCTTTAGTCAAGGAAATTGTCAGGTGGAAGACAGAGGGCTGTTTAGGAAACATGTGAGAAAAGCTACAAAACAAGATTACAAGAAACAAAAACAACCAATACAAGAGGTAAAGAGGGCCCTGCCCAAATGGACATCATCTATGATCTAAAAATTGCATTGTGTTTTATTGTATCTATTAACTGTCCAGATATTGTGGTATTGGTTTTTGCTTCTTTATTGTCAAACGTCACCCTAGGTCCTTAAACTTTACGGCTATGTGGCCATGACAGTGTAACCAAGCCATGGAATTTTTCAGAGGAAGCACTGTCACAGCTGAAGAAAAACCTTATAGGAATGACAACTCACATGGAAGCCTGTAAAGCCCAGCACTTGGTAAGTTCTGAATATGCTAGTTGCTGTCTCCTGCCTACCACACTGCTGCTGGTACCTGCTGTTCCGTTGCCTACTGTTTCTTCTTATAGTCCCGCCCCTCCATGTTCCTTCTGTCTATATATGCTATGGTGGGATACATTATTTCACTGTTTTAAAACAAGGCATTCGGGTGTCTCCAATGGGAAATGAATGACCGCAGTGTTCTAAGATCTTTTCTTGGAACTATGTTTGTAAGACTGATGCAGCAATGTTTGCATATATCTATATTCTTGTAATAAAGTGAGGGCTGGCCAAATGTTAAACCACAACATTTGGCTCTCAATATATTTTAATTCACTGATTTACATTCATATTGCATGGTTACAAAAACCTGTGAAGTCTGTAGTGTGCAACTAAATTAACAGCTAATTAGACACACAGGAAGTTGATTTAAAATGTGTCTGGCCTTAAGGGGTAAGGTGGCAAACTTAATTTAGTACTGTGTATACACTATAAAATAACCATATTTATATCCAGTTAAAGTAGCAATATCCAATTTTCCTGTGTGACAAAGGCCTATGGTAGTATTATTTTATAAGGACACTGGGAACATACTTTCATCAGTGTGAGCTCAAGAGCTGATTTATTACACACTTTAATAGAAATACAGGGCATATGACATGAGAGCTACTGTTGATTCACTGCCTATACCAATGGACGTGATCTGATTTATTTTAGTTCTACAGTGTGTCACATTTAACTACACACACTGCAAGTCATGTGAAACATTATCATGCCTGGATGTCTACTGAGGATTAGAAAATACCAATTAGGGAAACCATGGCAACTACAAGGATAAAAGACCATCCAAAAGCTGTGGAAGGATGACAAGTAAAGTACTAATAAGGAGTTCTGGCAGTAAATGCTGCTTTTAAAGTTAGGCATTTAGTATAGTACACCCACCCAATGCATACTTTATCTAACACTGTATTTCACTCTTTAAGACAATTTGTAACCATTTCAGTGCCAATTTTTACAATTCATGCCAGTCAATTTTAAATTATTTAGTGCTTTTTGACTTTAGAGGTATTACCTGGGAGAACATTTAGTTTACTGAGGAAAACTACATATTGTTTTTTCCAGGACAAACCTGAAACTCTCCATGATCTTCTGTGTAATTCTACTCCTGTAACAAGCTGTAACACTGTAAATCCCTAAAAATAAAAATAATTAAATTTTCATGACTCAGAAACATGTTTTATTATATGCCCAAACATTTTCAAATCCTGAAGTCTCTCTAGTGCACCAATACCAAATAAGTATTTTTTGTGGAGATTCCTGGGGAAAAAAAAAAACTCATGGCCTAATCCCTGATCCCCAGTTACACCTCCCCCAACTGTATCTAAAGCACGTGCCTCTGCTGCCTACCCCTAGTTTTGATAAAACTTTGGAAATCTAAACAAACCTTCCACTTTTCAGCATCTTGTGTCCCACAAGGTGCAGAAGATAAAAGATGCAAGATAAAACACTGTAAATGTGAAAGCCAAGGGTCCACTGAACAATCTGATGTATAATATATATATAAGGTTGTATATGTATATGGCACAAGTCTGTCCTTTCAGCTACTGCAAAATCAACATATTTACTGCTTTTTTTACTGCAACAAATAAGGATGTTCACCCCCCAGCAAAAAATACATAATAAAAATGGGTAACTATGTCTTTCTACTTCAAACTACAAAATTTTTCTACAGCTACCAGTTTTTTTAGGAGACTTCTGAAAATTGCTTCAAAGCTTGCATGTTACAGCACCTTTCTTTTTTTTTTTTATTTCCAGTTGTCACAATTGCTGGTTGTGTTTTATTTCATTTAATGCATATCCTCATCTGCCTATTTGATCCTCCTCAAGGGATATATGCTTTTCTTGAATTTGAATACTTACACAAGTCAAGTCTGGCCCAAACCATGATTCACTCAGGTTAAGACAGCTTTTTTTGAGGTATACAGAGTAAAGAGTAGAGTATTACAATACGGAGTATTAAATAATAGGTCATATGTCCTGAAAGCTAGTGACAAGGGGGAGCATGTTACCATTCCCTCTTTCATATGGCATCCAATTATCATGCTTGTTTTAGCAAAACTGTGCCTCTCTGTCTGTCTTTAAGGAAAGACTGGCTCCCTGTCTCAGCACAATAGCCTAAAATGTATCTTTGGTAAAATAGCCGATATGCTATGTAAGCAGTGTCCAGAATATTTGTGCAGCTGGTGTTCTAGTATTTGTGAATTTTTTGGCCTTGCGCTAAGAATACTTGTGACAGGAGACAACCTATAGGTCCCTTGTTCTGTAGAAACATTCTAACCTAGCAAATAGAATGGTCTTTAACCCTGAGGTCTAAAATCTTCCTACAAATGCTCTCTACCAAGAGAGTCCTGTTCAAAGCTTGCATATCAAGCAATGGCAATGCAGAAAAGTGTACTGAACAATATGTATGAACTACTTATTATAGAGTAACATCAGCTTTTTATATTGGGATTCATACTGAATTACAGCAGCAGCCCCCATGAACTTTTAGCAATGGAATGGAATGGCCCCCTAGACTTAAGGTGGCCATCGGTCGCACGAAAGATTGTTCCAATCCTCCACTGACGTTCAGGTCTGAATCGTCAGATATGGAGGTAGAAACAATAGGAATTCTACCTCCTTCTGCCGATTCAGCCCTGAACATAGATCAAAATCTTTTAATCCTCCCGATCGGCGAGCTCTGTATTCCTCAGTGTCTGCAGCAGAATGAAGACTGGGTGTGTTTCACCTGCTCTTATCAGCAACTGACCAATGACAATTCAGTAAACAAAAACCTGTGCTTTTTTTCCAAGTCTGGTATAGAACAGTCCTTTGCTTTTTTTCCACATAAGGATGACCACTGGCTTCCAGGAGCTGTGATCAGAGCTTAATTTCAGTGAATAGCAGAAGATGCAAAATACAAAGGTTTCTAATTAAGAAATGGTAAAGAATTTTTACTTGGTTTATATTGCAAATTCATTTTATTTGTCAGTCTGCATGGCTCACTGCTCCTTCATTCCACATCACAGCACACACAAAGGAATTATCAGGAAGAGCTCTCTAACTGATAAACTATAACTCCCTGCACCCTCAAGATACACCTTTTTTTGTAAGTGGTCACTCTTTGGGGGTTAGTTAGTTTCTGCATAGGTTGTGCTGGAAGGAGTTTTAACTGCAAACATTGTCCTTTGGAGGGGAGTTTAACACCATCAGTTAGAGAGCTCTTCCTGAATTATTATTAATATTTATTTATAAAGCACCAACATATTCTACAGCGCTGTACAATAAGTGGGTTTCATACATTGGACATACAGAGTAACATATAAAGCAATCAATAACTGATACAAGGGGTGAAGAGAGCCCTGCCCAAAAGAGCTTAAATTCCCCTGTGTGCTGTGATGTGGAATGAAGGAGCAGTGAGCCATGCAGACTGACAACACTGTGCTTAGAAAAAAACCTACTAGTGCAAACTGGCTCCACTACTTCAGTGTTGCTTGTCAGGAACGCTCTCCTCTTTGACTATCCTGTAGTCGAAGTACTACTCAGGAAGATGAGGAGGCGGGGCTTCATGCTGTACCAGGAAGTAGAGGAAAGGAGCTGGAGATTTTAACTTATAATTCAAAAACCAGATCAGACTGAATGCAGGGACAAAGATATGTTATTCTGGGGGTTGTTTAGTGTAATTTTATAGATAGAAAAAAAAAATTTTTTAAGTCTTTCATGATATACATTTATGTGTCAAAAACTCACCAACCAATCAAACATTTTGAAAATAATGTTTAATAAGTTATAACCATGTTCCTCACAGGTTTCCACTGACTACAATATGCTTTTTATAGCGCCACTGCAGGCCTCTAGAAATGAAACATTTTATACATATAGTTACAACTGATGCCATTTCCACAATTTTAACCAACTTTCACTTCAGCAATGCAATATTATGTTACTATAAGCACACACTACATAAAAAAAATTACGTCCATCATCCACAGCCAATAATGTGCTAAAAAAAAAAAAAAAAAAAAAAAAAAAATCTTGATCCCAAAGTTAGGAAGTCTTTTTTTTACAGATATTGTAATGAATATTTTATGACATTACAGGGATTCTGGTTTACAATACCAGACATCTGCTAACTTCTGAGAAAATTGGTGCCAACGTTTCCTCAAGCTTATTTTAGTGTCTGAAAAAAAAAAAGCTTTTGTATAAACTATTAAAAGAGATGTGCAAAAATTATATTTCTGCGTGGACAGATAGGTGGGTTTCAGAATATTTAAATCTTCGTCTTCTCCACAATTTATTGTGTAAGCCAGCCTTGGAACATATTAGGGTTGATTCACTAAAGTGCGTTAAAACGAGCGCTATTTACAGCATGCGTTAAAAATTTTATCGCGTCTAATTTTTCATGTCTTAACGCACGATTCACTAAAAGGATATTTGCATTAATTTAGACGCGATGCTGTTTGCGTTAAGTCGCGAAGACTATTTTCATGCGGTATTTGATGCAACGTGCGCTACTTTTCGCTCGCACGCCATATTAGCCATACACAGCATTGCGTTCGTAAAACTACTTTTTATGAAAATGACCATTTCCCTGCAAACTGGAGGCTACATCACTCTAGGGCCAACACATACTTGAATAAATCACACTGCAAAGTCCTTATTGTGTTGCCAAAAGCTCATGAACTGTACTTTTCTATAATTACCGCCTGCCCCAAGTAGGTGTTAATTTTCGCATAGAGTAATGCGATATTTAGCGCGTCAAAGGGGTATATTTATCATGCTGTGTAAAAAGTGGAGTGAAGCATTACCGGTGATGTTGCCCAGGGCAACCAATCAGCAATTAGATTTCAACAATTAGAAAATCAAAGCAAAGCATCTGATTGGCTGCTATGAGCAACATCACCCACTCCACTTTTTACACAGCATGATAAATATATTTCTAAGTGGTTGTGAATCATGCGTTAGTATTATTTCTGTGCGCTAATTAACACAATGCGGTAAAATTAACGCACGTGATATGCGACTTAACGCATGCGATAATACTTTAGCGAATCGCGTCTTTTTTTCACGTCAATTTTAACGCAAAAAAGCATGCGATAAAGCTTATCGCACTTTAGTGAATCAACCCTATCGTTCACGCCCATGAATGCATGGCTTAGAGTGAGAATTTTGTCAGCCCATGTTAATATTTCTTTTTTTTTTTTTTTTTTAAGCTCAGGGAGGATCAGTGAGGAAACATTCTGGGTTCTAAACCTTTGGTAAGATCACTGTTTGCAATGCTTTGTGAATCTCTGTACAGAGATATAATCTATAGATTCTATAGTGCAAGGAAATATTTATTAGGTGGGGTTCCCAGCAAATATGGAGAAATAAATTCCTTATCAAATTAAATTGTTGTAGGATATAATTCCACCTTTACATAATGCACAAATCTTCATTCCTTCCTCATCTAAAAAAGCCCTTTTCCTTAAAGAAGAGCTAGAAAGGGGCGAGTGCAGATTACCATACTGTTCATTCTAGTGGTAAAAAACAAAACAAATTCAGACCTATAATAAAAGACAGGAAATTGCACTACAGGTTTAGGTTCTACTATGAAGAAAGCTCCCAAATACATACCAACTCAAATTTGTTTTCCTTTATTATTGTTTTTTTCTTTTGTAAAAAGACAAATTCCTGTTAATAGAAATACTATTATATTTTTCTTTTTTAATATTTAAACTTTTAAGTGGCCTTAAAGCATGGTGCACCAAATTAAGAAAAGAACCCTTTATCAAAAAATGCTACCATCCCAGATAAGAGATCCCAAACCTGTAGTTCGTTACTAAAGCCATCCCACCACTAGAGAATACTGGGATTATAAACAAAAGGATTTGTGACCGAATGCTTTAGCCTACCATTGCTTCTGGTATTCTGGTAGAATACTGAAATAAAAGCTGCATTACATTATGTTTAAAAAAAAAAAAAAACAAAACAAAAAAGGAATGTAATCTGTAGCACAGAGCATTAGGATATCAAAGATAGATTAGTATGATGCTGTTGGATGTAAAAGAAGAATATATATGTAGATAAGAAGTATTCAACCTGCATCTGCCCAATGAACATTTTAGGCTTGGAAAAAGTATAGTGTGCTGTTTACAACCTTCCCTACATATACAAACTACTGCAGCAGTTCCTCCCATGATATTGGTTTAGAAAACACTTCTCTCTCCAGCCATAAATCATAGTTCATCTGAAAGTCCTCAGGTAGCTCCACACGTTGTCCTAAAACACTCTGAAGACAGTTGTCTACAGGGAGAAAATCAGGATTCTTATGAGTCCGATCATAGCGCCTTGAGTTGAAACGTTCAATGTTTGCCCTAAGAGCACATTCCTCAGCCTGAAAATCCCAAGGACGAGCATCAAGATCTGTAGGCATGGAAAAAAGGTGATACATATAAATATAATAAGCTAGGAATGGATGGGATAGATAAAATCTAGACCTCAGATACTATACAGGGTTTTTCATCATTAAACCTGCCCACTGTTGACTAAAGATGCAGGATGTAAAATAGAGAGTTTGATGGCTGTTTGATAATATCACTACTCAAAAGTGTATCCAGAGGCAGGCCAGACTGGTTGGGTACCCTAGACAACCCGGCCAGCCACTGCGGTGTAACAGGGGGTTGGCTAGGTGACAAGTGACAGTGGGGGGGGGGGGGGGGGGGGGGGGGGAAATGTGCGTTCCACCTTTGTGTCCTACACTGGTGCCTCTTCTGCCTACCCCTAGTCCTGTAGTCCTGGCCCTGAGTGTAGATCCAAGTTGTGAAACAAAGATGTGGGATATCTAACTGATCATGCTTATTAATAGAACAGTGCTATAAAGTGTTCTGCTTTTCTCAAATGAATATGCGCTGACTAGTATATCGTATCTCTATAGGTGGCCATACACGCTAAGATCTGCTCGCCAAGCGAGTGGATCTTCTCCTGATATCCCCACCTAATTCGGTCATATGGCCCTGGGGCAGATGATCGAATTAGAACGACAGGTATAGGTGTCCGTCGGTTCGGGGGCCACATCAATGAGCCGATGCGGTTCCAGATCAGACTAATTTTCAAACCTGCAGGCAGGCAGGCCCATCGTTAGTGCCCATACACGGGCCGATAAGCTGCCAAATCGGTCTAAGGGACCAATATCGCAGCTAGAATCAACCTGTGTAGGGTCACCTGTAGAACCAAATTTCTGTAGTGTGCTGCAATTTTTTTTTCCATATCTTACCCAATCCCAATCTATTGTTTTGGTTTTAAGCCATCAGTGCTCAAAAAGTTTCACTGTTTAAAACCCACATTTGTGTTGCTCAGGCACATATCAATCATCAAAAATGAATCAGGACTAAACTTCCTTCTAACAAATAGTATTGTTTGCTATAGGCCAAGTCTGTTATTCACAAGTGAATTAATGTCCTTGTTCTTTAATGGTGAACAAAGCCTCCCTTCCTTTATAATCAAATTCTATAAATGTAAGTTTAAAGCCTTACATCTAAGGATAAAGAATCACATCTGCCACTTAGCTGTCTTAATTTCAACATGTGTTTTAGGTAAACTGAATTGTTCTGTGTAATTTTGTCATCGACAGTTAAATATGCATCGCTTATATTGCCCTTTTATAAGTTAACATATACTCCCATTTTTGTTTTGACATAAGCTCATTCATGTTGGTTTAGTTAATAAGGTTATACTAACTTATGCCTTCATACTTTAAATAAGTACTAAGAAGACAGGTTGATACCTACCATTTCCATAAGCCCAGTCATCATTTAGACGGTGCCGAACTTTCTGATAAATGGCTGACATTGTTTTCATGTTACTTTTCCTCCACTGACGGCCCAAATATTTGGTCTGTACCTTTAACAGCTTCAGAACATAGAGCTGCATCATGGCCTGTTTAACCTTTAGAGCTCGTTTTAGGATTGGAGCAGACTTAAAGACCACAAGCATCTGTAAAAAGAAGTGGATTACTAAATGACCAGTATGTGCATATCACAAAGAATTAGACTGCCTCTCTGTCAACTCACCATGGTCCTTGAGTGCTTCCATTTGGTTAGTTTGTTTAAAATACGCAGAAGATTTATGCAAGAAAACAAATTTCTCCAACAAAAGCGGTTATTGTCCCCAGCTTCCTGCAGTATATAAAAAGTATTAACATTATGAAAAATTGCCATGAATAAGGGACTGTGTGTAAGATACATAAAAAACTGCAATGATCCATCTCTTATCAGAGACTTACCAAACTCTCTGCAGTCAACTCTGGCAGCTCATGCACAACACTGTATGGATAATCCAGGACTGAAATACTACAGTAGTGAAAATACAAAACATGTTATACATAGCAAATAAGAATAATTTACTAAACACTTTTTCTTTGCCCCTCTATTACCTGTTCTTGGCAGTGATGTAGGACATAATATTCTGATTAAAGAATTTTAAAATTAAAGGAATACAATTGGCAAACACTAGGTGCTGGGCCATATACTCCATCTGGGGACAAAAAGAATGAAAAGAGAAATTCACAATAAGATATATTGCAACAACAGAATGGCAAATACAACAATGCAAATTAAATATAAAAGTTATTTGGTGGGATTTTGAAATTGACTATGACCTATTTTATGTGTTCAACAGGCATACCAAGCACCCTTTATTGTGATATTAAAGACTTCCATTTACATTACACAATCCACTTTAAGAGGAGGGCTTGGTGTTTTGGCTTCCTGTATATGCCTTTAAATGCCTTGCTACTTTTACTGTGTTACACTTGAACTACACATGAAAATCAAAACATACATTGATGGGGTACACACCTGATAAATGTGGTTCAGTTTAAAATGTTTAAGCAGCAGAAGAAGCACCGCAGAAATTGCTTTTACTATGATTTCTTTATGCCGGTTTACATCAACACCAAGTTTCATACTTTGTAAAACTGTGGTCCTAACATAGAAACACAGGCAAGTTAGTACAAAATTATGAAAAAAACCCACTAGTGTATGTGTAACTGCATGTGTAACAATATAAACGATAACCCCTTCATTTTAATGAACTCTGTAATATGACTGCACTATACAAAAAAAACATATTAACAAAACCTGTGCTGTTAATCATAAAAAGACACTCACGGCATCTCCTCAGGCAACACGTCTGCCAAAATATTAATGGAATCAGTCTTGGCCTTGGAGGTAGGGGCAGCAGCAAGCAAAATTTTCAGCAATGCAATCTGAATTAATTAAACACAGGCTTAGCTAAAACAGATATATACAAATACTAATATACGTTATCTACAATTATTGTTTTCTATTCAATTTAAAGGTCATTTAAAAGGAAATTAACATTATTCTTTATGTATATAACACAATCTTGTTCAGAGCTTTTCAGAAAATTTATAAGCTGAGCAATCTTTACACACACATTAGTGGGACAGCAGCGTTAGCTCGCTGCTTGTCAAAAGAAATATTAGAACATTAAAAAAAAAAAGTGTCAAATACAGTTACACATTATACATAACCACCAGAAAAACACAGCACTCAACCTCTTTGCTATAGTGTATGTATACAATATAAACATAGATATCCTACACATCATATAACACACACAAGCAATATAGCAGATCCTACTTGGGATTCTTATAACCTTCTTACGTGAATGCATCAAAGATGTTTTTATGAAGCTAGTGCCCTGTCTACAGTTACTGTTAAATCCAACAGAACGGAAGCTTTCATTAGCATGGCTCAATAAGATTTATAGATTTATTTCTATGTCCATGCATGTCTGCATTACTCTTATGTAAAGCTCTGCAGAAAATGTTGGTGCTTTAAAATATATAATAATATTTACAAGCACATATGTAAGGCCTCCTTTTTTACGGACTACTGTATAGACAATAGTGAAATCTGTATTAGAAAATTGTGTTAATTTTTCCTTAAGCTAAATTTGTGAACTGAAATTATTAGGGACCCACGTTTGGAGCAGGGATGTTGGAGTCACTTTACCATTTTTTTTTTATGGTGACCGTGTACTATTCGGTTTGTGTCACTGTTGTGTGACGAGGTCTCTGTTTAAATATGCTAGGGGGCATTGTAAGTAAAAGTCATGGCACTGCTGGAAGTCTGATTTGGGAACTTAAAGGAGACATATCCTATAAAAATGATGACTGTACCAGTGAATTATACTCCTCTAGATATAGAAGGAATGTGCTTAAAAAAGTTGCGTTTCAGGCTGATTTATTGAGAAATTTAACCAAAACCCCACTAGCCCCGCCCATCCGTTCCACTTCCTGCTGGCTGAATTCTCTGGATGTACAGGGGAGCCAGCGGCCCTCGGTACACTGCACTGTAGGATAGGAACCAATCAGCAGCTAGGCTGACCTGATAAGGAACTGAAGCCTGTCTGTGCTTGTGTGGGTGCAGGGTTGTGATTGGCTCTCCCCCTCCTACTGTGCTTCTGGCAGGGACCGTTAGGACACGCACACTCTTCATTTCAAACTCGGACAGAGAAGTGATAGGATCTATAGGGAGCTCCAATAAAGGGGCCATTGTTACAGATAGGATTAATTTTTAGCACAAAGTGAAACCAGCACCTTATATTATTCATAATTGCCTACAAAATTAAGTTTTTTCCATTTATCCAATATGTCTCCTTTAAATTTTTTTGCTTTCGTGTTCTACCTGTGTGGGAAACAAAACAAATGAGAGACTGCTTGCTATGGGTTAGTGGCCAAATATAATATGCTGGGAGGACAGGGTGGCAGGTGCAAGCCTGGAAAGCTGTATGTGAAACTTACTAGTATCCATGTAGCTAGAACTGTACCTCCAGCAGTTTTACATTACATCTGTCAGAAATCAGTATCATGGATATGCTGGCAGCTCTACTGCAGGATGTTTGAGTCACTGCACTATTTTATATAGAAGTCACTGCACCTTTATATGCTGTGCCTTTATATTGGTTACAATGCCTTTTTGCAATGTATGACCAACAACAAACAGAGCAAGACAAAGCCAAGTGCACACAAACTAAATATGTTATGCAAAGCACCTGTCCAGTTGCCTGCACACAAGAGAGAGGTGAATTCAGTATAATGTGAAAAAAAAACAAAGGTATCTGGTGGGTATGGTTACAAAAGTGGGCACGATCTTTAGAAATGGGCATAGCCAATGCATATTTCCTTGGTCTGTTATATTTTTTCCTCCAACATCGGTTCAGCTTTTCTGTTTTAAAATTATTAAAAGGACCTACACAAGGCCAGCATTAGCAATAATATCTTCATATGCATATATGCAAGTAATCTGCAAAATAATACACCTTGACATGATTTAAAATAAAACATAAAAATGAGGATGAAGGAATAAACAATATAGCAAAACACATCAACAAACAATAGAGCCCAATAGTACATCACCACAGATGAAGATGGGATATCAGAATTTACAAAAAGCAAGTTCAATAAAAGCAATGCAATAATGAAAATCTTACCATATACTGGGGAAGACTAGGAAGGAGACCTTGATAAAGAATCTCTGTAGGAACCTGCTCAACCTCCTCTTCTCCCTGAATTAATAATTATATATGACAAAAATACACCAAATATACACAGCAATAACATATTCTAGTAAAATTCTAGATTCTAGTAATCTAAAAGGGACAGGATTTGAGACATCACACTTACCCCTGATAAAGGGCATCTTAAAAACTCCTCTTCTTGTCGAATCTGCACCTCAGCAACAGATGTATACTTGTGCTAAGACAAAGTAAAATTATTGTATAAACATACAGCCTGTTTACAAAAGCTAAATTACATACAGAATACACTACAACAGGAATAATGGTGCCCTGCAAATGCTTTATGCATGTTCAAATGAAGCACACTTACTAGTTTGAGAGTGCGTATACTCTCATGGATGGGTCTTGGTAAACCTACCACTGTGTTAGTGTCACTGCAAAATAAAATAAACAAAACTAGACCTTAATATGGATCATTAGCTTTATGTCCATTTAAAAGTGTAAATATACCTACGTTCAAGATGTGCATTCTTTATGCTTATACCATCCTTAAATTCTCTGAATACCATATCAACAGATCAAACAACAATACTCAACAGATCAAGTTACTTGTCCTCCTAAGGATACTGGTACAAGGGGAGATTTGTCACCCTTGCTAAATATGTGCTACTGTGGGCAACATATCTTCCAAAAATGACTTCCCCTTCACTTACCTTTGGATTGTGCAAATAAACACAATACTTGTGGCGATCTAGCTTAACCACAGGAGACTGCCTTCTTTAGTATTTTCTCCCGATTAAGCTGGATCCTATGAGTAATATGATTAATTTGCAGCAATCCAAAAGGTAAGTAAAGAAGGCAGACATTTTCTGAAGATTTGTCGCCTCTGGTAGCCTAGATTTACCACAGGCAACAAATCTCCGTTTGCCTGTAATCTAAACCTGACTCGGCAGAAAGACTGGTACTGTACTGAATGACAACCAACATCATAAAGTGGCATTTTTCTTTTACATTTAAATTTTGTATATATTGATCAAGCACCTAAACATTCAATGGCATCTGACCCATTTATTATTATTAACATATATTTATGAAGTGTAAACATATTCTGCAGCACTGTGTATTGTGTACAGCTTACCATACATGGGTTGAAACCTGCTGATTCAGTTTCTCCAGAACTTATTGGCCTGTGTATGGGGTTCATCGACTGGCCAGCTCAAATTTGCCAAGTTTAAAAATTCAGTTTGTAAATGACTGCATTATTGACAAGTCTACATAGGCCCCACTGTATGATATGAATAGTTGGCCCAGCAAGCAGGTGATGAAATCAGGCCTAGATCTACGTGTTTGGCCACCTTGCCACAGTGAATGGCTACCTTAATAAAATTTATGTTCTGCTGTGTATACACATGCCTTTTTGATCTCTGTCTTGTACCAGTGCCCCCATGGCTACACTGCATCGTATTTATATAAACTACAGTAGTAGTTTATAGTTTCTGAAACAAACACACAAAAACACTTTCAATTTAATGCATAGATTTCTTTAATTTCTCTCATAAAAATAAAAAACTGTATACGCCCCATTTACTAGGCAACATATACTTTAATAAATACTTTCATTTTTCTACCACTCTTCACAATAAGCAGACTAAAACCCACCTTCCAAGGGTATAACCAATAAATTTACTACGGCTCGATTCCAAGAACATCTCGATATCTTTCTCTCTGTAAGGGAAGGAAAAACAAAATGTGTAAAAAAAAAAAACAAAAAAACAAACAAAAATAAAACCGACAGTAGAAAAGTAATGATTCAGATGAAAATGACATTGCATTTTCTAACACACAGATAAAGCAGGCGAGTACATTACACACCACCAGAGTGCTGCACATTGTATTAGTATTATCTTCATATACTGGTTTAAGTTACACATTTGTACTACCGCTCCTCTGCCAAAATCCTCACCTTACTTTAGGTGCCCAAGGTAAGCCCTTTGGGAAGGCAAGACGCTCAGCTGGAGGATGAGTCACTGATGGAGGCATCACTTCCTCCCTTTCTATGGAAAAGGGTTCATTCTCAAGGCTGTTATCTTCATCATTTTCTTCCTCGTCATCACGGGAGTCATCTGCTTTGTAAGGGTCTCGTTCATTAAAAGCATCAAGATTATCTTGTTTAATAAGTGCCTACAAAGGCAAAAGGAGACAGGTTTTACCTATAGATACATCAACTGAGGTAGAAAAGCCACATGTCCATCATGTTTAATCTTTACTTTAAATACATGCCTAATTTCTAGCTATCTAAGGAAGATACAACTACAGTGGTGTGAAAAACTATTTGCCCCCTTCCTGATTTCTTATTCTTTTGCATGTTTGTCACACAAAATGTTTCTGATCATCAAACACATTTAACTATTAGTCAAAGATAACACAAGTAAACACAAAATGCAGTTTTTAAATGAGGGTTTTTATTATTTAGGGAGAAAAAAAATCCAAACCTACATGGCCCTGTGTGAAAAAGTAATTGCCCCCTGAACCTAATAACTGGTTGGGCCACCCTTAGCAGCAATAACTGCAATCAAGCGTTTGCGATAACTTGCAACGAGTCTTTTACAGCGCTCTGGAGGAATTTTGGCCCACTCATCTTTGCAGAATTGTTGTAATTCAGCTTTATTTGAGGGTTTTCTAGCATGAACCGCCTTTTTAAGGTCATGCCACAACATCTCAATAGGATTCAGGTCAGGACTTTGACTAGGCCACTCCAAAGTCTTCATTTTGTTTTTCTTCAGCCATTCAGAGGTGGATTTGCTGGTGTGTTTTGGGTCATTGTCCTGCTGCAGCACCCAAGATCGCTTCAGCTTGAGTTGACGAACAGATGGCCGGACATTCTCCTTCAGGATTTTTTGGTAGACAGTAGAATTCATGGTTCCATCTGTCACAGCAAGCCTTCCAGGTCCTGAAGCAGCAAAACAACCCCAGACCATCACACTACCACCACCATATTTTACTGTTGGTATGATGTTCTTTTTCTGAAATGCTGTGTTACTTTTACGCCAGATGTAACGGGACACGCACCTTCCAAAAAGTTCAACTTTTGTCTCGTCGGTCCACAAGGTATTTTCCCAAAAGTCTTGGCAATCATTGAGATGTTTTTTAGCAAAATTGAGACGAGCCATAATGTTCTTTTTGCTTAAAAGTGGTTTGCGCCTTGGAAATCTGCCATGCAGGCCGTTTTTGCCCAGTCTCTTTCTTATGGTGGAGTCGTGAACACTGACCTTAATTGAGGCAAGTGAGGCCTGCAGTTCTTTAGATGTTGTCCTGGGGTCTTTTGTGGCCTCTCGGATGAGTTGTCTCTGCGCTCTTGGGGTAATTTTGGTCGGCCGGCCACTCCTGGGAAGGTTCACCACTGTTCCATGTTTTTGCCATTTGTGGATAATGGCTCTCACTGTGGTTCGCTGGAGTCCCAAAGCTTTAGAAATGGCTTTATAACCTTTACCAGACATAGATAGATCTCAATTACTTTTGTTCTCATTTGTTCCTGAATTTCTTTGGATCTTGGCATGATGTCTAGTTTTGAGGTGCTTTTGGTCTACTTCTCTGTGTCAGGTAGCTCCTATTTAAGTGATTTCTTGATCTAAACAGGTGTGGCAGTAATCAGGCCTGGGGGTGACTACAGAAATTGAACATTGAATTGATAAACCACAGTTAAGTTATTTTTTAACAAGGGGGGCAATCACTTTTTCACACAGGGCCATGTAGATTTGGAGTTTTTTTTCTCCCTTAATAACGTAAACCTTCATTTAAAAACTGCATTTTGTGTTCAATTATGTTATCTTTGACTAATAGTTAACGGTTTTTGATGAGCAGAAACATTTAAGCGTGACAAACATGCAAAAGAATAAGAAATCAGGAAGGGGGCAAATAGTTTTTCACACCACTGTATATAGCACAATATAGTCACCAATTGATGGACAGCATCTTTTCCTCAGAGATGCCATATTTTTAACTCCTTTCTTACCTTATGCTCCCGACGACCTCTCCTCTGTTGTTGCTCAATGAGGTCAGAAGCTGAAGCTGGTGGGGAAGCAGCCCTCATATTTCTGATAACTTTAATGCTGTCTTCTGGAAGAGGCGGCAAACCTAGAATCTCACGCTTTTGCGCTTTCATTTCCAGTAGTTCCTCAAAGCCACCAAGTGTACACTGCAGGAAAAAACAACATGAGCTTTAACATGTTATCCAAACAAAATTTACAGATACACAGTCTGTGATACACTTACCAATACAGTCTTCCAGAGCAGCAACAGGACCTTTTTCATTGGGAAGTGTGGAGCATGACCGCTGCAGAACTTTGTAACCATGCCAAACAGCATCACTGCAAAGGGTTCATTGTTATAAAAAGGGGACCCTACAAAAGATAATTCATATATTATAGTAGTAAGGGCATGGTCTTCAGCATGCAATTTCTGTAGAATTTTCATAAGAATATTTGCCATTATAGGATCCATTACCCAGTTCTGTACGGAATGTCTGCCGCATGGCTTTCCACTCAGGAGAATCCCCTTCTGCCTCCTCCCGCAAAGTGTCCACCATCAAATACATAATGTTCAGCAGAACACTACATTAAACAGAACAGTAACATCAAGTAAATGTTTAATATTAAATACTAAAACTGAGTTCAAAAAACAAATAAACAATTCTATAGAGATTTCCTTACCGTAAGTCTGTACTGTCGGCTAAAGATATGGCTGGCTTCCTTACTGCATTGCTGCAAGCTGCACTGTTTCTAAGAAAAAAAAAAAAAAGCTTTAAGTGTAATATACATACATAATGTCATCTTTTTGGCAAATTTTCAACTTCATTCATTTTTGAGTTTCCAAATTATTTACCTTTTTCTGCCTCATTTCGGCTTAAAAGTAGACCACCAAACCCTTTGGCCAAAAAACTCCATTGCACTGTGAGGCTACAATGTTATTGTATTGTTACTTTTTATTGCTTATTTTTCTATTTAGGATTTTTCCTATTTATCTTTCAGTCTCTGGTTGCTAGGGTAAATTGAATCATTGTAACCAGACAGCTGCTGAAATTTTGGAGAGCTCCTGAGCAATAAGCTAAATAATTTAAAAGTTATAAAAAATTGCCAATAGCAAATTGTCTCAGAACACCAATGTCTTCATTATACTAAAAAGTTAATCTAAATGTAAGCTACCCTTTTAATATGTAGCTGCTTTTCTTTCAAGAGGCAATATCCATATGCCTCTATGGTAACAATGCCTCTAGTAAATATACGGTAACATGTATGTTGCGTTTGCAATAGAAGCTTAATGAAAATGCCCCAGTCAAGGCAACAGCATGGCAGTTAATGTGTAATGCAATAAATAAATCATTTACTGAGCAGCAACACAAATTATTCAGTTGCAGAACCTAACCTATAAGACTGTTTTAGGAGAAATAGATGTATATATAAGACATAGCTATGTGCACTGCCTTTCATTTAATTTGTTGGGTCTATATATGAACCTTTATTTTTTTTATTCTGTAAATACAAAAAAAAAAAAAAAAAATCCACCAAGCTCAGATTTTGTTACTTACTCTACTTCCATATTTAGAAGTTCTACAAGGGCAGTAAATGCACCAGCTTCCAGCAACAGAAAGATATTGTGTCGCAGCCAGATTTGAACCTCAGCCTCTGAACTACAATCCCCAAATGTACCTACACAAATTTAAAAGAAACACACACATTATTTATCTATAAATTATATATATATATAAAAAAAATCCAATTGAGAACAGCACTCTTTCCAGCGTGCACGGCTTACCACTGGCATGAGGAAAACATACAACAATACAAATTTGCCAGTACTCATCCTGCTTTCAAAACACTACATCATAGCAAAAAATGTGACGTTTCAGAACAGACGTCCCTTGGTTACAGAAATGAATCTAAAAACAAAAGCCAACTGGATGCACTGCTCATATTCCGAAAAGTGCCTAGAAAATCTCTATTTAGGACAAGTGCTTAGGCTTTATAAAATACTCAAAAACTTGTGGCCCAAATAGAAAGCTCAAACAGAGCCTTAATTAAGCACTCTCCAGGTTTCCACCATAGAAATGTTTTTATTCGTACAGTGCAATTAAAAATAACACTATATACTACAACAATAAAAACACATTAGGAAAATGGACTACCAGCACTGTATGACTACTTTATGACTAAAGTCAACTATAACTCCCTTTAATAGTCCAGGAATCCATGTGTGCAAAATACTCCATAATGAAATGAATTACTGACACTCTACACTTGACAATGAACACACCACAATTTTAAGAAAAGTTCAGATTCTACACCGCGTCATTTCTCAATTATCAAGCACATAATACCGACCAAAAGCGTGGAGTGAACCAGCCTTGTAATGTGCAACTATAACTCACTTTTGTTGTCCAGAAATCAATGTGTGTAAATCAGTTCTTAGTAAAATATGTTACTGCTACACTGCATTTGGCAAATGAGCACACCACAATGCTTAAATTATTAACACTGTACAATACTTAACTTCTTAATTATCAAGCACATAATATTTCCCACAGTGGGGTAGAGTAAGTCAGCCTTACAATGTGCATACATCAATTGTTTACAAATCCAGGTTCTATTTGGGCTGTTTGTTTCTATTTGGAAGTAAAGGTTTTTTAGAAACAAAGCTACAGAGTTACAAAATGAAAGGTATTATCTGTAGAAAATCCTATACAATAACACAAACAGTGGATATAAAAAATCTAGAACACAACAAAATGATTTAAAATGGTTGCACTGACCTTGTGCTACATACAAAATAGCACGAGCCACTTTCAGCCTCTTTTCTCTGGCAGTGACTTCTAAAGCATCCAGGAGACGCATGGTGTGAGCCCGCTGCTGGGACACATCCAGTTCTGTCCATTTTTTATCAGGCACTAATAAAAGAGACAATTATATTTATTCCATATATATATATATATATATATACAGCAACATAAATACCGTACTCACAGGACTTATGGTGAAGAAAAAAGTTCATTTATTGTTCAAACATCAAACTGACGTTTCGGCTGTGTCCACAGCCTTTTTCAAAGTGTGTATGCAGTCAAACCCACCCTACATTTAACCTCAATCTGGCGCCAAACAGAACTGATGACGTCATGCATTCCAAGGATGATGCTCCCCCCACTCGTGTACACTATCAAAATTAAACATAAGAAAACCAAAAAGCAAAAAACAAAAATGAAAAGTGCAAGAAATAAGTGAACCAACACTTATGTAGTAATAAAAGCAAATAACATCAGAAAAAGAGGTAGAAAAAAACGAAAGGAAACCTGTACTGGCTGAACTGTAACTCTCATCTTGAGTTGAGCAAGCAGCAATCACTGGGGCGGCAGATAGAGCTAATCAAATAGGGGACTTATCACAGCTGTCCGAAAGTAAAAAGGAGGACTTTCAGAGGCATGAGAGGCCCGGCACGAGGGAATAAAGTCTCCCCAGTCAGCCGTCGTGGAGCGGGATCGTGGAACTGATGACGTCATCAGTTCTGTTTGGCGGCAGATTGAGGTTAAATGTAGGGTGGGTTTGACTGCATACACACTTTGAAAAAGGCTGTGGACACAGCCGAAACGTCAGTTTGATGCTTGAACAATAAATGAACTTTTTTCTTCACCTGTGAGTGCGGTAATTGTGTGTGTGTGTGTGTGTGTGTGTGTGTGTGTGTGTGTGTGTGTGTATACACACACACAGCAACATAAATACCGCACTAATATATTTTATATATACATATATATATATATATATATATATACATATATATATACATATATATATATATATATATATACATATATATATATATATATATATATATATATATATATATTATATAATATATAATGAATGAATGAATAAAGTTTAATCCACCTCACCATGCAAATGGAAATCTTCTTCAAAGCATTTTCTGTTAAGGTGGAACTCTGGACCTTCAGTATAGCTGTACAATTCTGTGATAAAGAACAGTGGAACAGAAAAAAGAACATTATTTAGACTTTATTTAAACATAAAGTCAAGTATCCTGATGAAGAACTATCAGTTGTATAGGTATGGGACCGGTTATCCAGAATGCTCAGGATCTGGGGTTTTCGGGATAAGGGATCTTTCCGTAATTTGGATCTCCACACCTTAAGTCTGCTAAAAAAGCTTTAAATATGGATAAACCCAATAGAATAGTTTTGGCTCCAATAAGGATTCATTATATCTTAGTTAGGATTAAAGGCGAAAGAAAGGCTTATAAAGAGTTAATCTCAAGCTGCAGGCATACCTTCAGTTGTCTCAGTAGTGCCCTTAAGTCTCCCCATATTTCACCATGATCAGAAGCCAAACAGGAAGAAAAAACGCTAAGCTGTGTAAAGAAAGTTCCCATAATGCCTCACTCCTGCACAGACACCCAGACCAAGTGAACATGCTCAGTTAGATAGACTATGGGGCAGATTTATCAAAACACGAGCTCAAATCCCGAATGGGAAAAATTCAGATTGGAAATGAAAATTTCTGAAGATCACAAATATCATGAAAATGCTTACGAAAAAATCGTATTAGCCAAGATAATATCGTATTGGCGATCCGAAAGTCACAAAATTTTTGTACTGAACGATTGTAAACAGTGGCAAAACTGATCCAATTTTTTTCCACGAAAAATACGATAAAGTCGCGCAAGCACCGAAAAAGTTGCGGAAAATACAAATGGCCTGATCGAAAAAACGCTCGGCGCGTTCGTAAATAAGTAAATGTGCCCCTATGAGTCAGCTTCCTGCTAATTGGCTCAGATCCACATTCCTAAAGGGGGGGGGGGAGTAAGTTCTTGAGGGAGGGGGAAGCAGGATAGAGGAGAGAGCAGAGAACTGCATGTCTCTGGCACATGAATTACAGACACAAGAAATCTTTCTCCTTTAAGTACAAGGTTCTGTTTTATTATTACAGAGAAAAAGGAAATCATTTTAGAAAATTAAAATTATTTGCTTATAATGGAGTCTATGGGAGATGGCCTTTCCGTAATTTGGAACTTTCTGGATAACGGGTATCTGGATAAGTGATCCCAATACCTGTACTTATCTGGGCCATGCTGGTGTGGGACAACAAACACGTAATGACTGAATCAGGTATATGATTGTATGAATGAGTGACTCTCTTAATGACAAGAATACATGCAGCATGCACAATTGAAAGTTCCCTATGACATAACTGGTGACTTGTAATTACTGTGTAAGACATAGGCTAAAAAGGCTCTTCAATTCTTTCATGTTATTTAATAAAAAAAGTGGTACTGAGAAAATACATTCATATACCAGCTGATAAAAGTTTACACAATGGTAGCAGTTTGTTTGTTTGTGAAGAATGCATCAGCCAAAAGCAAGCAGCATTGCAGTTATATTTGTACTAATTTTTGCATATTGTGAGAGAACCAACTATGCACACTTATGTTGGAAAGTAGGAAAGTAAAAGGATGGTAAAAAAAATTATAAGTTGAGTAATATTTTTATTGTACTTAGTGTAGATGACCAAGATGAAGCCCTACAATTTACCTGAAAGTTCTGCTGCCCACTTGTCAGAATCAGCATATATAAACTCTAGGTCCGGAGACTCCGAATAGCCCTAAAATGAACAGAAGTGCCATAAAAAAATAAACAAAAAAAGAAACCCAGTGCAACAATTTTAAATTTATTTTATCATTCAAGTTGGCAACAAACAGCTAAAACACTTTATGGCATATTTATGTTTTCTGTCTGCACACATAAAAATAATTACAAAAGGCATGTAAATAGTATCACCAACAAATGGTCATCTTTGATGTATACTGTAGAACAATAAATCATCAACATGAAGACTGCGGTCTTGGAAATATGATAGTTCACAGGAGAGACTGGGAGATGGACCAGTCAAATTGTTCTATCATTATCAGATTGTTAGATTATACCCAAACAGTCAAACTAACAACAATTTTCAGACCTTCCCTTTAAATCAAATAACTAATATCTGTGGTAAGAGGATGTCTTATCTGATCATTCTTTGGACACAAAAGCCCAGAAAGTCATAAAAAAAAACCTTTTATCCAAAAACATTGGAAGGCTAACGGCTCTGGCACACGGGGAGATTAGTCACCCGCGACAAATCTCCCTGTTCGCGGGCGACTAATCTCCCAGAAATGCCATCCCACCGGCAAAAATGTAAAAAAAATGTGAGTTTCCTCTCAAGGCAACTTCCGCGATTTCAGTGAAAGCGCGCCGCCGCTTATGCCATCCCACCGGCGATTTACATTTTCAGGGAGATTTGTTGCGGGCGACTAATCTCCCCGTGTGCCAGAGCCCTAAGGGTGAAGACACACAAGGCGATTAGTCGGCATAAGTCTTTAAAAAGTCGCTGCGATTTCTCTACGCAGCGAAAACCTGTGTGCTATTAGTCGCAGCAACATATACAGGATCCTTTGAAGGGAAAGTCGCTGCGACCATTCGCCCTAATGGCACATGGAATGTTTTTTTTCCCCATTGCTGTAGATACACCAGCAGAGAAAAGCTGATCTGCTGCCTTCTGCCCCCTCTGTGTGCACTTCTAGGCAAGGGATATACCTGTTCACTCACAGAGAGCAAATACAAATACCTATTATTGCATTTCCACGCTGAATTATGTGTGGACAGCTTTCAATGCACTTGCAACTAGTCACAGAATATGACTGCACTCTTGGAAAGAAAAAAAAAATTATAACTTCGAAAGATATCAATTCTTTCTCATAAGACTGATGCAAACAAAACCATATTTCTTAGTAGTCTGGGAGATTTAAATGTAATCAGTTTTGAGACCTAACTTTATTCATAGATGTTCAGACACTGTACGTGTTACACCTTTTTTCCTCAAAGGCTAATTTGCTTAGGTAATATTTTCAGTAGCTCTTTTACTTAACAGGGAAAACAATGAAACTGAAAGTGATTTCATTTTGCAACCTGGTTCTTTAGAGTAACCGTGGAATAGGGTCACATTATAGCATAACACATTACGAGAGCAATTGTAAACCCCAGGTGATGAAGCAGTAAACACAGACCAATAAAAAAAAAAAAATCTCACTAGTAAAAGCAAGGCCATGCTAGGAGATCTTTTGCTCATTGAAATATTTTCATGAGTACCCAGGGCCCTCTACCCTCAGACTAACTTTCAGGCATTTTCTGTGAAACCATGTGACAGAGTGGTACATTTTTATACTATTTTCTTAAGTCTGAATCATGTTTACAGCCCAAAGAATTCTCTCCTCAGTTACTTTTACAATATGCACAGCTGCTCCCAAATACCATTTGTTTGTTCCACCCTGAGAAAGGTGCAAGTGGTGAAATCTTAGCTTTGCATTAAATTCAACTTTTTGAATAATACATGGGCATGATATTTCCAGGAACACTTTAGGGCTCATTTACGTCCACGAGTGCAATAGTGGTCCCCAGTTTCCCCCCAACCAGCTGCACCTAGCACCACTTTTATGTTCTCCTTCCTACCTTCCGTTCCAAATTGAGAGCTGCTGCACCAGGGGAAGCCTGGAGCTGCCACACACTTGCTGCACCTAAAGAATCAGGTACAGACCAAACAGTAGAACTGACGCCAGCTGGATTTTGGCGCAATTGCATCCAATTTTGGGTACACAGTTGCAAATCAGATACAACTGCAATAGACAGAGCAATTGTGCCAGGCGTATCACTCCACTGAGAACCACAATGACTCAAATTCTGGGGGAAAAAGCAACATTTTTTCAAAAACCTGCAGCAATTACGCTCAAAACTGCACTTTTCTCACTACATTTGCAGAGGTACATGTGCCTTTCTGTCACAGCATCTTCCTGCAGAACAGGAATATAATGTGTGATTCTAAATGAAATGCTCAACTTTCAGGATGACGGAGATTTAATTAAATATTTTTGATAACTATAGGTTATATTAACATGACAGCAACCACGAAGAACTATAATATATATTTTTGGTGAACAGTAAAACTAAGACAAGTCAGCAGTTTAGAATAGTTCGCAAAACTGATGTGAGATTCCTTTTGGAATGGGCTTTTTAATCAGGTAAGAACTGTCTTGTCTTCCTGTCACAGGTTCCCCAGACATACCCCGGTCACTAAGTAAGCATAAAAGCTGGCACACAGTTACATTACAAGGGTAATTCGAGGATAACTGAGTACTAATCAAACACAAATGTTAATGCAATATAGTTATACATAACAACCACTTTTACTCATACCTCTGAATCCTTGCGCTGTGTACGGTTGTACTCTCGTCCCTTGCCCGGTTGGGGGCTGCCAATTACCGCACCACCGATTCCTGTTCTCATTTTGTTGTTGACAATCAGAGAACCGGAAGCCTCCATCTTTCTCAGGCGACGCCCACGTGACGTGACACCGCCGTCTCAGTAGAACATTTGCGGTGGAACGCAAAGCCCAAGGCGTGTCTGTTTCTGCTTTCCAAACATCGCGATAGTATGAAGAGTCTCGCCCTTTCTTTGACAAACTGGGCGGCTTATAGAGACTGATGTATCGGCACCAGTGTGATAATCAGTGTTTTGTATATTCCTGTCTACATAACATGTATTTTATTGCTGAGACCTGCATTTATCTATATATCTAACCATGTATTCTCTGCAGTTACAGCGATGTTTGAAAGCCGGCTACCCTTAAAGGAAACGTTAACTCTAAATACATTCATGTAAAATTGGGCTTCTTGCCACTTTTATTAGGTATTCATAGATTTTAAGCTGGTAAACGTTTTTACACAGCTAATGCGTCTAAATTGAAATAATAGCACCATCTGCTGGTCAGTTCTATCAACCAAACTACAGTCAGAAAATTTCAGTAGAAGAAACTCTTGTAACGTTGTCAGAGTGCTTATACAATTGAGCAAAAGGAAGTGTCCAGATCTAGGGTATGAGCGCTGCAAATTGTGCACCTGATGTTTCTAAAAAGTAAAATTGTAAAATGAGGCAACACACATTAGCTATCCATAGATAAGTGAAATGCACAATTTACATTTTTAAGTTATCTAAATGGCCCCTGATAATGGGCAATCATTATTGGAGTACACGTACATCAGCAGTCAGGTGTCCTGAGATGAAAAGGCATGATTCCAGGTTCTTAAAAGGGATGGGGCTTGTGGATGAGTGGGCAAGGTTTTGTTGGAGTTTTGTCTTAAATTAAGCTTAGAGACAGGTTAGAACACACTGTATAGGAGGGGCAATTTTTGTTTCGTTGAGGCCCTATTTTACTTGAGACAGGGCTTACCATTCAGGGGGCCTAGGTGTCCATCAGACTATTAATTGGGACCCCCTGGTGAAGGTGGAGATCCCTGCTAATTTAGTAGGATGGGGCCATAGAACATACACCCTAGTTTGTAATTACAGTGATGAGAAAAAGTATTTGCTGCTCCATTGTTTTACCTGGTACTGCATATTTGCAAAGCGAGTTGTTTCCGAGTTTAAATGTAATATTACACAAGGGAAACTGAGCAAACACAAAGAACAGATTATATATATATATATATATATATATACACACTTAGGGCCGCTTGAGAAATCATGAAGCCCCCCACAACAAAATTTTCTGGGCCCCCCTCTTCTCATGTGCCCGCCCCCAGTGACCCCTCCCATCAGTACAAAGGACACACATACATTGTTAGCATTGCTGGCCAGGGCCCCCTAAAACATTGATTTACAAGTACATTAGAGGGGATTATAGGCAGATGGGGGATGTTCTTTTTTCCCATAAAAACAATCAATGCACCAGAGGTCACCCCTTTAGATTAGAGATTATTTATAGTTTATGTATGTGAGTGTATAGATTGGTAGGTGTGGGTTAGGTGTGCTGGGTTTACTTGGATGGGTTGAACTTGATGGACACTGGTCTTTTTTCAACCCTATGTAACTATTGATAGCCAGGGACCCCCTAAAACATTGGTAGCCAGGGCCCCCCTAAAACATTTGTGGCCAGGGCCCCCCTAAAACATTTGTGGCCAGGGCAGGGACCCCCTAAAACATTGTTAGTCAGCCCAGTGCCCACTAAGCGTAAAATTTTACTTTTCGGCCACCAAGGAAGATGCTATGTCTGGGGCAAAACCAACATCCCCACATCACCCCAAGAACACCATCGCCACTGTGAAACATGGTGGTGGCAGCATCATGCTGTGGGGATGTTTTCCAGCAGCAGGGACTGGGAAACTGGTCCAAATTGAGGGAAAGATGGATGGTGCTAAATACAGGGACATTCTGGAGCAAAACCTGTGTCAGTCTGCCTGTGATTTGAGACTGGGTTACAGTGGTTTAAGGGGAAACATTTAAATGTGTTGGAGACTTATCCAAAGTGTCTTGCAGCTGTAATTGCAGCAAAAGGTGGCTCTACAAAGTATTGACTTTAGTGGGGGGGGGGGGGGGGGTGACTGAAGTTTTCTGTTATTTTGTCCTATTTATTGTTTCCTTCACAATAAAATAAAGTTGTAGGCATGTTCTGTAAATGAAATGGTGCAAACTGTAAATACAAGGGTGTTATAATATATACAAAGCAAAATGGGCATAGCAATCCTACACACTATACTGAGGGCTTTACTATAAATAATGAGTGTGATAAGCTTTCATTCTCCTTTAAGGAAAACTATACCCCAGAATGAATACTTAACCAAAAGATAGTTTATATTATGTTAAGTGGCCTATAAAAGAATCTTGTCAAACTGAATATATATATCAGTAAATATTGCCCTTTTACATCTTTTCCCTTGAGCCACCATTTAGTGATGGGCTGTGCGCTCCCTCAGAGATCACTTGACCAGAAATAATGCAGCTCTAACTGTAACAGGAAGTAGTGTGGAAGTAAAAGACAGAACTCTTTCCATTAATTGGCTGATGAGGCCTAGCATGTATGTGTGCACTCTGAATCCTATTATCCCAGGAGATGGCCCTTAAAGAGTAAGTTCACCTTTTTTTTTTCTATTAATAAAATAACTCTAAACAGCTTCCCAGATTGCCTGCCTTTGTCCCTCTGTTCTTTCTTACCTGGTTGCTGAGTTACATTCTGCTCTATTCCACTCCTTCCTTGTTCAGAGTGAAGCTCCGCCCCCACTTCCTGTTCAGGTCTCTCACTGCACCGACAACTTGTCGGCAGGGGAGAGTCCCTTCTGGGCATGCCTGGAGGCAGCAGGAGCCAGCCTGTGTATGAGCAGGCTTTTTTTTTTCCAGGAGGGTGGGGGCTTCTGCTCTCTCTGAAGACTTTCAAACATGGCACATGTGACTGCAAAGCACCAGGGGGAAGTGCTGGACACAGTGGATTAAGGTAGTCTTATTTTAAAAATTAAGGTAGTGTAAAGTGTAGAGAATAGTAGTCTAAGGCTAAATATATGATTTGTTTTTTTAACATTTACATCTCCTTTAAATCTTAAAATGGGAATTTTCTAATTAGGAGTACCCAATAGCACATACTACTAAAAAAGTATATTTTTTTATGAAAATGGTTCATTTAGATCAAGCAGGGCTTTATTTGTCCTATTTATGTTGGTGAATACAGGCAACTTCCTGTGTAGTGCAGGTAATGCATTGGTTTAAGACACTGTATGTACAGATTACATTTCCATTCATAAAATATAAATTAAGAGCAGTAAATGAATGTTGTTTTTGCTTTATTTATGTATTGCTTATCATCAAGGTTCACTGTAATATTGCATTCATTTAAAATCATTATACATATATCTATCTATTCATATATATAAAATAAATCTCTGTCAAGCAGATCATGCGGTTAGAAGAATCTGTGAGCAGCAGTAACAGTCCTTGCAGCTTGTGTCTGGTTTCAGCCCTTTACTTATCTTTAGCAGTAGGAAATGGCAAATCCCAGATGTGAACATAACTACTCCATAGCTACAAGAAGGCAGATAACGCATGCATAGCATGGCTGTGCCTGATCACCATAAAAGCCAAACCAGAAGGTTGCAGTCTAATCTTATTTCAAGACTGCATAATAAATAGAACAAGAGCTTTGCTGGAGATGCTTATAAGAATTATTTCAGAAGGCTGCTAGATTCACAGTAATGTACGGCAGAGAGATAGTTTATTTTTAATAATTCTCTTAAAATATATAATCATTTCAGTTATAATTAGGGTGATTAAAAATATGGTTTCTCAGTGCAAAGACCTATATTCAAGAAGCAAAGCAAGCACAGTGTACGCTAGAATTAGGCAAACAGTTGCTATCGATCCACTGTTAAACTGCATCTTCCACCACCCTCAGCCAGTCATGGAAGATAATGTCCAGGAAGAAAATGTTCAGCAACAGCTGAAGAACAACATGTTGCCTACTTTTGGGAATAAAACAGAGCTCATTTACCAACATAAGAGTACATAAGCACAGAGCGCCCATATACATTTAGACATTAGTCAGTAGCAATGTCCAGCCAGGTTGTTTTGGGTACTTCTGCATATGTGCTTCTATGTTACAATATGAGGTCTAGTAACAACATAGAGTACCAAGATGCTGAGGTATTATTTTGTGCCTTTACAAAGTGTTCCACGAAACCTATTTGCAGAGAATGTAAAATCTGGAAGAAAGAGAATATGGAGTCAATTAAAAAGGGAATCTAAACCCAGAAAAATGAATGATGTTAACTCATTTAAAGAGATACTGACGTCTGAAATAAAGCTGTCTTTTAAATATATCATAACATTGTCTTTGAATGATCTTTATAATTTTGCCATAAACCTACTTTCTGATGCTTTTATATAACCTATCTGATCCCCCATGTTCCTCTATGAGGGGGCTGCCATATTTGTGCAGCAGGAGGCCGTTAGCATTAGAAGCTATAACTGACAGGCTGAGAAGGGACAGTCAGGTTGGCAAAACAGTCAGGTTTAGGGACTTCAAGTAACAATTACTTACAAAAGCAGCCCTATCAATGAAAAATGATCAACATGACCTATAGGTAACTTTTTATGTAGATTCATATTTTAAAAAGTAGTTTTTTCGTGTCAGTATCACTTTAAAGTAATCCTCTAACCACACCTGCTATTTACATTAGTTTTCTATTTTAGTGGTTTCTTAGCAATTTTAGACTGCTAATAGCAGGTTTTCATCTAAACAGCTCTCTTTTAAGGTCAGAATGACAGCAACCCTGAATGTCTATGCTCTTTTTGCATTCAGTTAACCCTATGGTTGATAACTCTTAATTTAAAATTTCATATATTTTAGAAACCACTAAATGTAGAAATAGCAAAAATTCTCTGAAAAGCACTCTAACAAGAATACATCAAATAATTTTTTGGGTTTAGATCCTCTTTATCTAGAAGATTCCATTCTGGTCCTTACAAACATAAATGGAGGTATACTAACCATCAAAATACAGTAACAAACAATATTGTATTACATATCATTGTAGGAAGTGCAGGAAGCCCTCAACGAGCATATACACTTGTTAAAAGCATGTAAAAAGAAATAACTTGTAGGGTACCGGTACCAGAGTGAATTAAGGCAGCAATAATTGCAGTGCTCCAAGAGTTTTTATACTTGTGGATTAACACAGTCTAGGGATCCTGGTAAGAATATTGGAATCCTGACATATTGCCAAATTAGCAATTTTCTGTCCATATCAGAAAAGGACAACATGCATCAGCACAAAGAGAACAAGACATATATTACAGCAATGAGAAAATATATATAGACTGGTCTTCTTTCTTTATTTGTCTTGGGAAACATAAAGTAAGCCTTTAATGATCCATCAATATCTGAAAAATAAAGCAGAGATGTACTTTACTGAACTGTTGGTTATAAATTATATGTATTAAGTGCCATGTTTAAGAATACGCTTTTGATTTACAAATTAATGCATCTTGCCTGTAATAGTTTGGTTTGAAAGGTCCATTCTTGTTAAGCCCCAAATACTTAGCCTGATCCTCTGTTAATTCTGTTAAATGTGCATCAAAAGAGGGCAGATGGAGACTGGCAACATACTCATCTAGAGAAAATGGAATGTATACTGATTCATTGGAGAGCACAGAAAATGTGCTGAAAACAGCTTACCAGAAAATAAATACTGGAAAAGAAATGGAGCCTGTACTCAGCATGGACACCTACAGTCAATGAAGCCTGTAATGTGCAATTTGAGATGCTTTATATGTCTGTACATTTTTTGGATAAAAACAAAAAGTGCAGTATGCAATGTAATATTTAATTTTTTAAAGTAAAAAATTTGCCTTAGTTGTGTTTTTTTCATCGGTAAAATTTATTTTCATCGGTAAAAGATTTTTGATTGAATTAAACCATAAATAAATCACTTTAGCTATAACTTCTATTCACCTTAAAGGCTCATTTATGTGCAGGGTACAAAGTACAAAAAAAAGCAAACTTATGCTGCATAGTAACAGGAGGGCATGGTATTTGATAAATTATTCTTAATAAAATTCCTAGGATAAAATACTTTTTTAAGTAATTTATCAACCAGTATACTGTGCCTGCAAACTGTGACCCATGTACAGTACTTACCCATCTTCTTGGGCAATAGATACACATCCTGCTTGTATCGTCCTTCAGGGGCATTGTATAGTTCTATTAGAGCTAGAGCCTGTATAAATAACAATAGCACAAAGCTTTACATACACTATATATATAAACAAACTATAAAAACATTACAACATAGTTAGTAGGACATAAATCAGAAAAATACATGACAATATCAAAATGACTAAAGAGATCTACAACAAATGAAAACTGCTTCTTGCATGTTCTATAAATCTATGTAGAGTAAAGATCCTACCTCTGTGGTTGCTGTAATTGAGAGCACAAATGTAGGAATTGTTGAGCAACTTAGATTGAGAAGTCGACCCTAAAACAGGCAATATAACATTATATATCATTGATGTTGTATATATTTCAGTATTATTCATACTGTACAAAACCTATTCCAATGTTTCTGCCATGGATATATAAATTCATATGTAATGAAGGAAACCTTTAAACCCAGCACCTACACCTTGATGGCAAAGTACACTTTCATACAATACACCACAGCTTTAAGTGTCTCAGGTTATACTTATGCATTATTTACAAACTACATATTTCACTGCAAATCATTTCTATCAGGTCCATCAGCCAGCAAGTCCAAATGATGATGTACTATTTTTGATGCTGCCTGGTTGCTGAAGACTATTGCTGTGGTGTAGCTTCTTAAGCTCATTCTTGCTCTACTGCAGTGCTGTCCAACTTCTGTTGTACCGAGGGCCGGAATTTTTCCGACCTACGTGGTGGAGGGCCGATAATGGAAGCCAGTTTTGACCACTCCCCTTTTTGAAACCGCACCCACTTGAAACCACACCCATGTTATCACATGACCATACCCATATTAATTGTTGTAGTACAGCAAAAACCTGCCATACTCTGCCTGCCCTACCCTGCCTGTGTGTGCCATACTCTGCCTTCCCTACCCTGCCTGTGTGTGCCATACTCTGCCTTCCCTACCCTGCCTGTGTGTGCCATACTCCGCCTTCCCTACCCTGCCTGTGTGCCATACTTTCACTGTGTGTGCCATTCTTGGCTGGTTTGTGCCATACTTGGCCTGTGTGTGCCATACTCTGCCTGCCCTACCCTGCCTGTGTGTGCCATACTCTGCCTTCCCTACCCTGCCTGCGTGTGCCATACTTTCACTGTGTTTGCCATTCTTGGCTGGTTTGTGCCATACTTGGCCTGTGTGTGCCATACTCTGCCTGTGCCATACTCTTTCTGTGTGTGCCATACTCTGCCTTCCCTACCCTGCCTGTGTGTGCCATACTCTGCTTGCCCTATGATGACTGTGTGTATGGCACACACAGGCAGCATACAGTGACACAATGCTGGCACTGCTCCTACAGTCTGCACAATAACTATATATTAAAAAACTTTTTAATTGAAGTACCACCTCAGTATATGTTCTTTTTGTAGTGTGCAGGGATTATTTGTGGGTTTCTACTGCTCCTGAGGTGTGAACAGGGGAACAATGGGGGTGATTACAGCCTGAGCCTGAGGTGTGAACTCTACAGGGGGGGAACAATGCAGAGATTAAAAGGTGTGAAAAACACAGGGGATTACATATTTAAACAATACAGCCTGATTACAGCCTGAATCTGAGGTGAGAAACATGCAGGGGGCCAGTTAATCTCAGTACTGATACCATTTAAAGCTTACTCAAGAGTAAGCCATCAAAGCAGCCAGGCAGGTGGGGGGCCACACAGAGGGGGGTCGCGGGCCGCATGCGGCCCGCGGGCCGCCAGTTGGACAGCACTGCTCTACTGCATTTGCAGAATTTTGCAATTTTGAATCACTTTATGTCAGTCAATTTACTTTTTATATTGCAGTGTTTAGATAGTATTATATTTGATGGTACTGTCAACCACAAATCACAAAAATACTATCGTTCTTGGCATGTTCTGTGATGTTTGCTTGATCCATTCCTATAACCAATACCATGTGAGACAAAAAAAAACCAAAACAAAATAAAGGTGTGCTGCTCTGCTGGAATGAATACTGCCTTTCCCCTGGTTACTTTTAGGATTATCTCATAACCTCTTCAACAATAAACATGCCTAAGAACAAGTAAAGCTGGCCATACACACACCAATGATATCGTACGAAACCTTGTTTCGTATGATATTTGGTGCATGTATGGCAGCTTGACGAGGCAACCGATATCGAACAAGGCTGCGGATATTGGTTGACTTGTCGATCTGGTGGGCTAAAAGATTTTGAGCAAAATCTACATTCAGGGCTGAATCAGCAGAAGGAGGTAGTCAGGGCCGCCATCAGGGGGGCACAGGTGAGACAGTTGTCCCGGGCCAGAACGCTTTAAAGGGGGCTCGGCCGTGATAGATTTTTTAGCTCGGGCCCCATTTAAAGAACTACGGGCCCTGTCATTGGTTCATTGGTGGGCAGTGGGAAATTTGATTGGTTGCTCCCCATGCGTCCGTAAACACGGGGCGCAACCTTAAAAATGTGCACATGCAGTGGGAGCTGGGCACATATCAAGAGGACGCAGCCGGAGGAAGTCAGTAGTGGGGGAGCTGGAGGATGCCAGAGGAAGCCGCAGTGGAGCTGGAGAAAGTCACTGGAGGTGGGGGGGGAGCTGGAGGAAGCCGCAGGAAGTCGCTGGGTGAGGTGGGGAGCTGGAGGAAGCCGAAGGGGAGCCGGAGAAAGTCACTGGGGGGAGGGGAAGCTGGAGGGTTAGATGCAGCAGGGAGCTGGGGCACATATCAAGAGGGGGCCAGCTACAGGAAGTCGCTGGGGGGGAGCTGGAGGATGACGGTGGCAGCAGGGGGGAGCTGGAGGATGCTTGGGGGTGGTTGAAGCTGGAGGATGCTGGGAAGGACACTGGGTGAGAGCTGGAGGATGCTGTGGGGGGGGGGGTAACTGGAGTATGCTGGGGGGATGCTGGTTACCATTGTTTTACGGAGGCCCTGGCTACCAATGTGTGTGTGTCCTTTGTACTGACCGGAGGGGTCACTGGGGGAGGGGGCCCAGAAAATTTTGTTGTGAGGGGCACCGTGGTTTGTGATGGCGGCCCTGGAGGTAGTGTTCTGATTGCTTCTACCTCTACGATTCAGCCCTGAACTTCTGTGGAGTGTGGGAACGATCTTTCGTGGGACCATTGAAAGGTCGAAAATTGGTACGTGTATGGCCACCTTTAGGCCGAAGTTTCTTTCATTGCTTTGAAGTTACATACTACAAAGCGCAAGTTTAACTATGATGCCCCTTAATAAGCATGAAACACTTTTAAGCAATTAATAGCATTTATTCTAGTCACAGAGACCCACCTCAGCTAGAAGAACTATCCGTTTCCCATCAGGCCAGATTATATGGTCCACCTGAGATCTGATGCGTTCCCATGTTAGCTCAGGAGTACGCAAGCTGGTCTAAAAAAAAGATCCTATTAATATGTGGCTGAGATCAATTAAACCAAGAAGCTAGAAATAAACAGTGAGGAATTAACTAAGGTAAAGCTAATGGCTAGGGATTAGAAGAAATGAAAGGTAAAAAACTGAGTTAATATAGAGAAGATACAGAGAACAGAGAAGCGAGAAAAAATAAAATTAGTTTTTTTTGTTATAATGACAAATTAATATTTGATCATATTCTTCTCCTATCATTGAGTATGCCATAATAAATATATCAAAGCATGATAAATATTGCAAATGTAGCTCACCACATCAATCTCTGTATTGGAATGTCCCATGTTACATACAATGCAGCCATTTTTCATGCGGTCCAAATGTTCCCGAGTTACAACATTTTTGTTTCCTATAAAATACCACATATTATAAGCTATAGCTAACAGGTATGTTTCTTACTGGTGAGCGAACTTGCCTTAAGGTATTGCATATTGTTTGTACCCTGCTGGTGGCCTAGCTTGTTCTGCTTCTGTACTTATCTGTGTTAATACCAAAAGAGAACATCAAAACAGAAGCCCATAAAAATGGAGAGAACTGCTTCATGCTTACCATAACAAAACACACTAAGCATAAAGTGGGATAACCACATCCAATTAATAAATGAAACAGGGTTTAAGTGTTTTGTTTTCCAGTGTTAGTCTGTGGTGTACTAGAATAAACAACATGTGCAAAAAATTTTATTAATACCCAGTTATGGTAATGGTTTCTGCAGAATAAATATATTGTTCAAGGTGGCACTAATGTGGCAAATCTATTGGCAGTAAAATGCCAAAATGACTTTCCTTCTCCTTTAAGGATTCAGGCTTCTGCCAAATACAAAAATAATGAATTCTGTGCATCCCTAACATTTATCTTAGAAGTAGCTTACCTGTGCAAGTAATGACCACATCTACCTGTCGAATAATCTCACTTAATTTCACCACACGAAAACCTTCCATACTATAAATGAATGGAATACAAGACATATAAGAAAAGATAGGTGCTATATTCCCCCAAATTAATACTGGTTACTGGCCCCAAAAGAAAGCTAAAGTGAGCAACCTAAGTGGAAATCTAAAGTCAGAGTAGTCCAGGGGCTATATTCCATCTGAGCCTATATTTAGTCACTACAGCTTTAAGTGGTAAAACACTTAAATGTTATTCCAGTTAGTTAGAATAATGACAAGCTCCTTCAAACAGATGAGCCATTCAAACAGCACTTGATTTTTAGGCAAAGTGGCACCCTAGAAAACAAGTAAACTACTATACAAAGCTGCAAAAGAAAAAAATAATTCAAAAACTATAAATGATAAAAAAAAAAAATGTGAACATACTGCCTGATCATCTTGGCATTTATGGCCACTTGAGTTGTTCAGGCCAATAATTCTGCAATCTTGGTAGAAAATTTCTATTGGTTGCCCAAAAAAAAGGTGAAAAGGAGCCGCAGAGTTTCATCTCCTCCTACTGCTCCAACTGTTTGATTGGTCAGTCAGATTTCTGTACACCAAATACCTTTTTCCACTTAAGTCAGATTCCTAGCAATAATGAGGAATTTTTTTTATATTTTATTACTCTACATAATGCTTTATTAAAAGGTGAAATTTTATCATCTGCCACAGAAATGGGAATCAAAATGGTAGATTCTGGCCATTGCAGCTCTTGTGGCTGACTGGTGATAAGGCCACAAGTACCTACACTGATATAATCTCAATCACTGCCAGGTTTTGTAAACAAACAGGCCAAGAACTCAATGTCCAAGAAATTTTTGCTATAGCACGCCACAACTGCACAGATTAATGTGATGAATCATGAACTATTACATTGCTGTTGGCCGATTTGCACACAAAATATAACCTATTACACAACATAATAACAGGACTGGACAGTAGTGTTTATTTAATGATAATTTACATGCACCTTACATGACTCTACATCTACCAACCTGACACTGGAAGTTTACATTAATTGGACTGGGTTTGCCATTATTAATCATTATCCATTTATGACTGATATCTTGTACACTTCACTTTTTGCAATATGCAATAGAAGGGCCTCTTCTCCTGTTCCTTCTGTTTTTAAGGGCTACAGTGTGGGTTTAACATTTGTATATAATAAATGTAATGGTATATTCAAGACAAGTTGGTTAAAGGAGAACTAAACCCTAAAAATAAATACGGCTAGAAATGCCATATTTTATATACTAAACTAACTGCACAAGCCAAAAGTTTTGGCATCTCTATAGTAGTAATGAGACAGGTATTTACAGTTGTCACAGGAGTTCTTCATCTTGGATTCTATTAGAACTGTCCTGGACAGTGCACATGCTCAGTGCACTCTGAGCAGCTGTTGGGTAGTTGAGCTTAGGGGTCGTTCCAAATTATCAAGCAGAAAATGAGGTTTAACTGTCATATAAACTGATGCTACAGGTCTGATTATACTCTGATGCTAAATGTACTGGTTTCAGAGCTGCCATGTTATGTGCCAGAGCTAGAAAATCTTCAAACAGGTAAAGAATGTCGGCACTCATAGGATTTCCGCAATAAGGCAAAGAAAAAAAAGATTTTTTAAATGCAAGCGGTGAGATTTATTGTGTCCAACGTTTTAGTCCTTTACTAGGACTTTCGTCAAGGAGTACAAGAAGGCAAACACATCGGCGTTTTAAAGGTAAAGTTTGGCGCCAAGACATAGTGTTGCCAGGCAACAGAGCATAAACAAAACAAAAAGCAAAGAACAAAAGCGTGCCAGTGTATAAAGCAAATAAACAGTGTACATTAGAGCTGGGCGGTATGACCAAAAATTTATATCACGGTATTTTTCAAAATTATATCGGTATCACGGTATTGACGGTATTTTTTTTTCCAATTAACATTGGTGGCCAGGGCCCCTAAATATTGCTATTGAGACAATTAGTATTTAATCCACAGGGAACAAAGTTGAAAATATATGGAAAGGCTCGTGTTGGTACAATTCCTCAGAGGTTCTAAATCGGTATATGAAGCACTGCTTCATGCAGTTCTGTACTTGGAATGTGCAATTTTGGGAGGTTTGTACCAGTGAGGCGCCAGTAGAGGGAGCATGTGACCAGCTAAGCAGGAAGCTTTCCCCCCCACTTTCCCCTTATAATTACGATTATTATTTATAATTTATAATACCTTTTTTTTTTTAAAAACCGATATTCATTTTTGAAATACCCCCATACCGGTGATGATCGGGTTGCGCCCCGTGCGTACATGACGTCAGTACGCACGGGGCGCAACCCGATCATCACCAGTATGGGGGTATTTAAAAAATGAATATCGTTTTTTAAAAAAAAAACGGTATTCGGTATTTTACGGTATACCGCCCAGCACTAGTGTACATGGTGCCATAGATCCGCCCTTTACCCCATAGCCTTTCAAATTGCTACCTATAGACCCGCTCCTGACAGGCAGGAGTTCATTGTGTGCACATACAGTAGAGACGGGAGTAGAGGGGCCGAGCGTTGCTAGGTGGTTACTCGGTAATAGCCGAGTAACTGTGCCCGTCCCCTTGTCCTCCGAAGTAAATACCACCTCTAAATAACGCATCCCAGGCCTGTCAATGCCCCCCGCGGGGCAAGTTCAATATACTGCACGTCTCAAATATACACATACCCCCCACGGGGTAAGTACACTAGAAGGTCACTGTCCAAGCGGATAGCCTCATACGCATGAGGCACTAAGAGCGGGCATATTGGGGTACACCTGCTGCCCCTAGGATTGGTCGCTCCGGGATCCAAATAGGCAATGAAAGGTATTAGGGCAGAAAATACACCAAAAACACCTACCCAAAAGAAAAAAGAATGAAAAGAAACATATATACATTGTAGCCTTGTACAGCAGTATCAAGACAGCTTGATAAGGGCAAAATAGTGAAGTAACAAATGTTGAAATACAGGCAGGAAAAAGTTACAGCATTGCCAAAGTTATATTGAAAGGCAGAGATACATTGTGGCTTAGTTCAGCAGTGTGATGAGGGCAACATAATACAATAATCAATGATGCAGTGAGAGCAGACAAAGTAGTTACATAGTAGCCACTATTATACATAAAAGCAGAAGGAGTGATCGGGTGAAGCATCCTAATGGCAATGTTTCATTAAGGCCCTTAGGGGATACACAGTCCAATCTGTGGATCCACCTGGACACTCTTTGCAGTAATGCTTGGTCCCTGTTCCCTCCTCTTGACAAAGGAGGTTGAAAATCAATGGCCATACACTTTCAACATTTGTTACTTCACTATTTTGCCCTTATCAAGCTGTCCTAATACTGATGTACGAGGCTACAATGTATATATATGTTTCTTTTCATTCTTTTTTCTTGGCGCCAAACTTTACCTTTAAAACGCCGATGTGTTTGCCTTCTTGTACTCCCTGACGAAAGTCCTAGTAAAGGACTGAAACGTTGGACACAATAAATCTCACCGCTTGCATTTAAAAAATCTTTAATTTTCTTTGGCTTATTGCGGAAATCCTATGAGTGCTGACATTCTTTACCTGTATGTATATATATAATATACTATATATAAGTATATTTTGCATCTTTTCCTAAATTCAGTAACTGACAGCAACACAGAGCATGTGCAGTGAATCAGCAGAAAAGAAGACAAAGAGCTACTGGGCATCTATGATGTTTATTGATCTTATATAATCTTTATTGCTAAAGGGCTGTAGTTGCCTTGGGCTGGTACAGAAGCACAAAACATAATGTACAACATTTCTAGACTATTTCTTGGTTAGGCTTTAGTTCTCCTTTAAGTTTGCAGTATTTCAACATCTTTTTAACCCCTCTTTTGCCCCTGGTGGGCCTTGTTTGTATTAATTTGCTGACATATAACTGTGAATTAAAATAGACATATTCTTCTTCTGGAAAAATGTAATACTTTCAAACATTATAAATCACTGCCCCTTACCAGGCTTGAAGAGCACAAATTGGATCAATTTCTGTTACATGGACAATAGCTCCAAGGGCTTTCAGAGCTGCACAACATCCCTTACCAACCTGCATTAAATAAAACAAAAGTCCTGTGAACAAGCATTTTTAAGTATTGTTTTTTTAAATCATGTGTACTACAGAAAAAATTAATGTTTGAAAACTATTAGGGCCAATTTAAAAATGCAGCTCAAATGGTACTTTTCTGACGCAAATCACAATTTTTTTGCACACAATGCAGCATTTTAATTAAACATAAAATCTAAAAGCATAACTTGAATTGGTTGCAATTACATACAATGAAGCCTTAAGAGCAATAATACGTTTTGCATTTGTATTATTTTTTAGAGTGGGAATGGCATCACTATGCATAATAATACCAACATAATATAATAAGAATGCACTATGCATAATAACACCGACAGCTTGCCATTTACTTGCCTCAAGTCAGAAACTATTGACGCAACCCAGAACTGAAATTTTGTAACACCTCTGTGCTCAGGCATGTGGTAAATAAGTGGTTCCTTAGTATCAGAGCAGAGTGCCAATTTCAGGGTTCCTTAGCATCAATGTGTGTACTACACACTATTTATCAGAGCAGGTGGGGTGGGAACACTGGTGCTCCTGTACATACTCCCAAGGGCAAGAAGTGTGTATAGGCACAATAATCTTGTGAATTGTGTTAATTCACAATTTTGTGTCAAATTTACAATAGTTCACTTGCAGATGCAATTATAAAAGAGGCCTTAGGTCTTAGATGTGACTGAAGTCAAATTTGGCTTAGAGTAGTTTTCTTGCGCTTGGCTGGGTGGACCACATGAACCACGCATAAGCCTACTGCCAAGTCACAGAAACGTTCCACGAAGGAAGGGCAAATCAATGAAATGTGAGAAAATGTGAATAACTTCCTGAACTCGCTTGAGTTTTTTTGCAAGCAATTGTTTTTGTTTGCTCTTGATCCTGTTGAAGGACATGTAAAGCCAATATTTGCCTACAATATATATCAGTTGGCCACATCTCCCCCACCCAAATGGCATTATTTGTACTGCATATATTGCCTCCGTTTGCCAGCACATCACATTTTCCTAAAGCAAATGGCAGCTATCAGCTGGCGGCCATTTCTCCTCTGATACATAATCAGATACATTTAAATCTACAAACAGCATATTATTAACATTTATTTATAAAGCACCCAGCGCCAGATTTCTAAACGACGCGCCCCGAGGCCGCCCCAATTCGGCGCCCCCTACCGCCCCCACCCGCCGTGCGAGCGCGCATGCGCAAACCACCTCCTCCTTCCCTGCCGCCGCGCTAACGCGCATGCGCATGCGCCAAAGTTAAAACTCCCATACGGAGCAGTGGGGAGAGGTCCCCATTGCTCCGTATGGGAGCAAAATTTTTTAAATTTGCGTGCGGCGGGGCGGCATGCCGCCCCTATGTTTATGCCGCCCTAGGCCCGGGCCTTTGTGGCCTCGCCACAAATCCGGGCCTGAAAGCACCAACATATTCCGCAGCGCTGTACAATAAGTGGGTTTCATACATTGGACATACAGAGTAACATATAAAGCAATCAATAACCGATACAAGAGGTGAAGAGGGCCCTGCCCAAAAGAGCTTACAATCTACAAGGAGAAACGGTTGAGACACAAGGTGTGAGAATGGGCATGACCAGAGTTGTGAGAGGTGTGGCACAGGGTATTGTTAAACTAGATTAGGGTAAGCTTCTCTAAAAAAATGTGTTTTTAGAGATCTCTTGAAGGCAGAGAGATTGGGAGAAAGTCTGATAGTTTGTGGGAGAGAATTCCAGAGAAGGGGGGCAGCCCTTGCAAAGTCTTGAATGCGAGCGTGTGAGGAGGGAATGAGAGAGGAGGTGAGGAGCAGGTCAGAAGAGGAGCGTAACAAGCGGGTTGGATGGTACCTAGAGATAAGTTCAGAGATGTAGGGGGGGGCAGAGTTATGAACTGCTTTGAATGTGAGAGTCATTAGTTTGAATTTTATCCTGGATGGTAGGGGAAGCCAGTGCAGGGATTGGCAGAGTGGCATGGCAGAGGAGGAGCGGTTGGAGAGGTGTATGAGCCTGGCAGCAGTATTCACACACACACAGATCCTTATTCAGCATAGATTTCATCAAGAATGCAGGCTCACACAGGCAGAACAAAAGTTCTGCTTTGTTTGAGCTTAGCTGAGGAGAGGAAGTTAGGAGAAAAAAATTGAAGCAGACAGCTAGAGCAGAGTTTCTGGGAACCAGCAATGCCATCTATTCACTGGCTCCTAAACTGGAGGGCGTATTTAGTAATCTGAGCTTAGTACAACTGAGCATGCCCACAAGCCTGGCTCTGTGGTGCTCGGTGAAAAGTACCCCAGGCCAGTGCAGTTTTCTGCTAACTGGAGCACAAGCCTGGGGTATCAGATTACAATCCTCGGGAGGGGGATAATATTTGGCATCCCCCAGTGATTACCCTTTCCTTCTCCTTTAAAGAAAAAAAGAGTATTATTTCCACAAACTGGCAAAAATTGAAACCCTGCCAGCTAAAACCTGGCAAGCTTTTTATGTTTTGCCAAAAAGTGTATTGTAAATTGTACTGTTTGTCAACCGTGACTCAAAGTCAACTAGCAGGGGTTAAAAAGCACCAAGTAGATGTGCCCAGCATTTGCATTCATGACTTTAGAAAAACAGGATGTTAACTACTTAACATAACTCAGGAACCTGTGTGGATATATTCACATTTAATATACCTTATATGCCCATTATTTTTTAAATTATGTATAAGCCCTTAATTCCCCACTTTACAATTCCTAAGCTTCACTGTATGGGAACAACCTCTGACATTCCTACAGAGACAAAACACATTCCAGTCTCTGTTACCAGTACAACATTTTATCAAATATAAGCCTTTTTTATGTAATGGGATGGTAAGCTTGTGAATGAGATTTAGTGTTGAACTGTATTGACAAAATGAAATACAGCAATAACCCAAAAGGAATCCCTAAGTCCACTGAACAACTGACAACAGAATGAAAATGTTAAACAATAGGTCACTTACCTCTCCATATCCACACACTACAACCTGCTTTCCACCAAACATAACATCTGTGCTTCTTTTTAGGCTGCAGGATAAAAAATGAAAATATAACACACAAAACCATAATATAAAAATAGACTTCTAAAATTTAAGACCTGTTTTGGTTTAACAAAATTCAGGGGAAAATGTGTAATGCATGTAATGTTATGTTTATTCTACCTTTTGCTCTCCTCTCTGTTCTTCATCTCTGGACCGATAATCGGATCTCACTTTTCCCCTCCCTTCTCTCTTTCTATTTGTACATAGTTTTTGCTCCATGCAAGTAATCCAGGTAATGCAAGTGTTTTCCCAACACCCCCGGTAGTGCACTTACTATACTTCAAGCTGGCTAACTGCGTCAAGAAGGGATGACTTTGACGCAGTTGGCCAGCTTGAAGTATATTGCAATATATGGACAAACAATCCCTGTTTTGCTTAAAGGGGAGGGCATTTCATAGTAGCTTAATGCACAGAATGTCTTAATGTCCTATATATATTGATAATGGGTGAGTGCAGAGGATCTCTTGTTGTTGTTTCTATGTATTTTGTGGTCACAATAATACAATAATATACAATAACTTTCCCCAGATGTAATAAAGGCACTATTGCCCAGGTGCAGCAAACCATAGAAGTAAGTTGTTTGCTTTTAAATTTGATAAGTAAATGCTTCCTTTCTACTGGTTGCTGCAGATGTGCAGATGATTATACCAGCAACAAACTTTGTACCTTATAATACTGTACCGCACTTATGTGTTAAAGTATCAGTTATTTAAATGTATCTGTCACATTGAATTTCCAGTCAACATGCAATTGCGAGTTACATCTTAATGAAGCCTTATTCAGATGTCCAGATTCAGATGACATTTGTAGTTTACACAGTTAAAATGCCTAAAATGTGACTGTTGATTGATGTTTAGAACTTGTTATAGTGCCAGAGCTGCAAGATAAAGATCTCACCCATCCAATATGGATTCTCGGCAGCAGTATAGATTATCAAACTTCTGCTTAGTAACAGAGTCATTAACATTCATTGCTGGAACACACAGTTTACCAGCTTTGGAGAGCTGATACAGCCTGGAAAATGAAGAGGGAGAAAAAAAAAATACAATATAATACAATGTATTAAAAATGCAGGATGAGGTGGGAAAAGTGCAAAAAAGGAGATAGGAGCAGACTGCAGCTTACCCTGGGCACAAGAGCTTCTTCTGTGAGCACTATGGGGTGCAAATTTGCACTTGTGCCCTGGGGTATAGTAAATGACCCCTAATATATAACTGACAAACAGTATGTTCATGCTTTGATATACAAGATATTTCATGGATTTCTGCCATGCATTAAAGGAGAAGGAAATTCATTTTAGCATTTAACTGCGAATAGATTCGCCATATTAGTGCCACCTAGAATGCTATATTTATTCTGCAGAAAGCATTACCATACCTGAGTAAAGAGCCCTAGAAGCTGTATCTGTTTGTTAGAGATTGCAGCTGCCATTTTAGCTTGGTCTTCATAGCTTCCTACTTGCAGTCTAACCATAATAACTCAGATTATTATCATTATTATGAATTCTTTTGGGAGGGGACAGCAGGAGAGGGGAGAGAGGAGAGAACTGTGCAGACTGTGGCCCCCTGGAATGAAGGATTTTTCAAGCCAAATTCCCTAAGATCATGTTTACAAAAAAGGAGACAATAAATCCTGTGTTTCTGTAAATGATCAGCATTGTCTATTTTAGTAGCCTGTGTGTCTTCACCCTTAACACACAGAGCTACTTAATAGCAGCTACTTGTCACAGCTACAGAAAATACCCTCCCATAGACAATACTGAGAATTGCCTTTGCTAAAACACACAGAGACAATTATCAGTAAATGATCAGCGTTTTCTATTTTAGTAGCCACAAGAAGTAGCTGCTACTAGTAGCTCTGTGAACTAAGAACTGTGTGCTCACTGAAAGAACACTATTGAAAACAGCTCCGGTAGTGGGGAATCTGCAAGAGAAGACTTAGCAGGGAAATTATTCATACCATTACTAACATTCTACAAGTACAAGACCTGTATAATATATTGCAGATAGCCATCCTATTTCAACATGCCAACACATATGCATCTGCATAGCATATTTCCCCTACTCAGTATCCTAAACAAAAATACCCAAGGGGATTTCAAGAGAAACCACCCAGAGAAACTCTTGCAGCCACAACCTGGTTTGGCGTCAAATCCAAAGGGCCTACCTGGGGTCAATAATGGTACAGAAAACCGGTCAAACAGGTAAGACAAAGGGAGTATGAAAACCGGGCAAACCATATCACCAGTGACTCTTACACATGCATGCTCTGAGTCAGAAATGGTGCCCTGCACACAAATTCTGCAGGATGCTCAGTTGTACAATCTTACTTTATCAATATTTCAGCCACTTGACCTAGATGAACATATGATACATGCCCTGTGAGGTATCCCAGACCATATAACAGCCTAAACAAAGCCTTAGGCAACAGCAAAAAAAATAATTCTAATTACCATATGGCCATGATCCCCTTCCAGTAAAGCACAAGACCAGTAAGCAGCCATGTCATATACAGGACCATCTTAAAGGCAAAAACTAAAAACTTGGTACAAAAAAAAAAATTTCCACAAGACATCCCATTAAAGATACTGCCATGGTACTAAAATGGTTTATCATACACATTCAGGATTGGTAGTTACAATAGACAGCCTCTAGAACCTCTGAAAATTTCAGTTAATTTCTCATCTGTCAGGTGGTGAGTGTAGTACTGCATGAGTTATAGCCAGTAGGTGTTGTCTCCTGACAAGCTTCCTGAAAAATGTTTAGTTTTAGTGCCAGTACACAAATCCTTCATCCTCCCTTTCAAATCACATCAGTTAAGTTTGCATCAGCGTTAAAGTGGCCCAGAACTTTAGAGCCACACCACCATCTTTAGCCATGTGACTTCCATTCCCATCATCAATTTCAACTAGGAACATGTGCAGTAACCCAGTTTGGCCTCCGGATGTATGTTGGGAACAGAACACTGCTAAAGGTGTTGGCCAACACTGGTAAGCAGCTCTGTGCTTCTGGCATGCTATGGGGACACAGATAGGTTGGTACAAGTGTCAGTGACATATTGGAGAGGGGGCAGTGTACTAGTACTAAAAATTTGCCAGGAAGGCATTACTTCTCTTAAATAAAGATTTATACAATGTATTCACTCAAAATGCTATTATTGCCTCATTCTTTAAGCTAAAACTAGCAGAATAATGCAAATGTCAGTGATTAAATAACACTTTTTGTTTAATCAGTGTTTTACTTGTTTATAGGGTTATTCTAGGGTTAGACAGAAACATGTCCTCTGACAATAGGATGCTAATGCCCATTAATCTGCTAATGATCCCCCAATGGGGCCTCTACAAGAGGTGTGAAATAAAGACTGGGTGAAACAAAGCACAACAGGAGACTTTAGAATTGATCTGACAGAGTTACACTGAGCTTTGCACCATTTTGAAAATTTCAGGAAAAAAATGTTCTTTAAATGTTGCTTACAAGGCAAATTCACAAAAGTGTCTATAAACTGTCTTCCTTTCACCAAAAAATGAAAAATGGTGGTTGAGTCAGATTTTGGCGGATTTGTGTTTGTGAATATGGAGAAATTTTTACTCCAAAAAAGGGCTATCTCCACTTTTGTGAATTCTCCCTATTCAGTTTGTTCATTACATTAAAGAGATACTGACACCAGAAATTAAACCTTTTTTAACATCTATCATAACATTGTCTTTGCATGACCTTCATTTTTGCCATAACAGTATTTGCCCAATGCTTTTATATTACCTGTCTGATCCCCCATGTTCCCCTATAAGGGGGCTGCCATAATTGTCCTGCAGGAGTCCTTTAGCATTAGAAGCTATAACTGACAGGCTGAGAAGGAACAGTCAGGTCGGCAAAACAGTCAGGTTTGGGAAATTCAAGTTACAATTATTTACAAAAGCAAATCTCTCAGCGAAAATCAATCAACATGACCTAGTGCTGGGCGGTATACCGGTAAAAACCGATCACCGTTTTTTTTTTTGAAACCGATATGAATTTTCTACATACCGGTGTGCTGAATACTTCCGGGTGCGCACGTGACGTCAGCGCGCACGTGACGTCAGCGCTCACGTGACGTCAGCGCGCACGTGACGTCAGCGCTCACGTGACGTCAGCGCGCACGTGACGTCAGCGCGCACGTGACGTCAGCGCGCACACTCTACAAAAGCGCCATCGCTAGGACGCATTCAGAGTCGGATACCAATGTGAGCTGTCGGGGGGTGCCTGGCCAGTAATTATATTTTATGTGAAGGGGATGGGGTTGTGTTTGGGGGGGATGGGGTTGTGTTTGGGGGGGGTGGGGTGGGGGGTTATATTTATGTGAAGGGGATGGGGGGGTGTTTGGGGTGGGTGGGTTATACTTATGTGAAGGGGATGGGGTTGTGTTTGGGGGGGTGGGATGGGGTGGGGGTTATATTTATGTGAAGGGGATGGGGGGGTGTTTGGGGTGGGGTGGGGTGGGGGGGTGTGTGCGGATGGGGGGTGTTTGGGGTGGGGGGGGTGTGCGGATGGGGGGGTGTTTGGGGTGGGGGGGTGCGTGCGGATGGGGGGGTGTTTGGGGTGGGGGGGGTGCGTGCGGATGGGGGGTGGGGGGGTTGCGTGCGGATGGGGGGGTGCGTGCGGATGGGGGGGTGGGGGGGCTGCGTGCGGATGGGGGGGTGTTTGGGGTGGCGGGGGGTGCGGGTGGCGGGTGTTTGGGGTGGTCACCTAATCATGCATGGGGAAAAAAAAATACAGTCAAATACCGTGATACCGATATAATTTTGAAAAATACCGTGATATAAATTTTTGGTCATACCGCCCAGCACTAACATGACCTATAGGCAACTTTTTATGTACATTCATATTTTGAGGAGTCATTTCTTAGTGTCAGTATCACTTTAAGCAAGCCTGAGCACACTCTGTTACTAAAAGACCCAGAGCTATACATTCTATTTGGCTAAACAGAAATTTTGAAAACACCAGTTCTCCAGCTTCTAAAACCAGCTGGGCTCTGGGTATGATAAAGCATTCTAAAAAAAAAGTCAGTTTGAAGCTAAACAGGACATCATAGTAACAAAGAGAACCTACTCTTGGGGGAGGATTCACAAAAGTAGAGATAGCCCTTTTTTTAAGTAAAACTAGTGGTAAAACTGGTACAGGTATGGGATCCTTTATCCGGAAAGTTCCAAATTATGGAAATGCCATCTCCCATAGACTTCATTATAACCAAATAATTTTAATTTTTCAAAATGATTTCCTTTTTCTCTGTAATAATAAAACAGTACCTTGTACTTGATTTCAACTAAGATATAATTAATCCTTACTGGAGGCAAAACAAGCCTATTGGGTTTCATCAATCTTTAAATGATTTTTAGCAGACTTAAATTGTGGATATCTAAATTACAGAAAGATCCCTTATCCAGAAAACCCCAGGTCCCGAGCATTCTGGGTAACAGGTCCCATACCTGTATAAAACACTTTCTCCATATTCACAAACAGAAATCCACCTAAATTCCAACTATACCCCCACTTTTCAGTTTTGGTGAAAGAAAGACAGTTTAGAGACACTTTTGAGAATTTGCCTTTTAAATTACATTTAAACAACATTTTTTTCCCCACCATTTTTCCAGACATTTTCAAAATAAGAGTAAAACTAAGTGTACTTGTCAGATCAGTTCTAAGATTTAGTGTTATACTTTGTTTCACCTTGTCTTAATTACACAACCCCAAAAAAGAAAAAGTTAGAAAGCCCAACTGTCCTGAAAAAATTATGTACAGTTTTCCTGGGCAAATTAAAATTACCCTTCAGGAAATGCCCCTAAAGTGAAATGACTAGCAAAGGAAATGCAAAATGCTGCTGGTAAAATCATTATTACATGTCTCATATAGATGTGGGACTTGGTTTGATGGCAGACTGACAGATTTATTAAGAGCTAAAGACAAATTCATAAAAAAAATTGTTGGTAAAAATGTAATCTAAAAGACAAAATCTGAAAACTTTCTGGTTAATAGACAAATTCACAAAAGTTTAGATAGAGGTTTGTGAATAAGGCAGAAAATCTGACAAATATATCTCTGCTTTTATTTAGTCTCCACTTACGGGGGAATTCACAAAAGAGGCAATAGCTGTTTTTGGAGTAAAAGTGGTGGTAAAACTGGTATAAAATACTTTCTTCTTATTCACAAACAAAAATTCGCCAAAATTCTGACTCAACCGCCATGTTTAATGTTTTGGTGAAAGAAAGACACTTTATAGACATTTTCGTGAATATGTTGGTAAAGCAACATAAAAATAATGCAAAAACTACATTTTAAATGACATTTAATCACCATTTCAAGAGTAGCTAAAACCCCTGGCCGAAAAAAGCCATAGTCAGGGGCCGTGTGGGTTATGCGGCATTTATAGGCAGAGAAAATACGTGGCGTAAAGATGCCTCATCTGACAGCCTTAATCCTTCAAAGTACATGACTGGAAGTGTGAACTGTTGTGAAACCGCTGAGGTAAGGATGTCAAAGCGGATGAGTGGTGAAATATTTTGAAGAAAAAACTCAGAAAAAGTCCAGTTGTTTTAGACTTAATTCTACTAGATACTGTATATCATGACCTGGATGAATGAGAATCTTCATAGACAATTCTAAGCTCTGTTTTGCTTTGTTTCATCCAATATCCAATTCACATCTCTTGTATGGGCGCCATTAGCAGATTAATGGGGATTAGCAGCCTATTGTATAGAATGGTATTTTAGAGGAAGCATCCTTTAAATCAAAGATCCCCAACCTTTTATACCCGTGAGCCACATTCAAATGGAAAAAGTGTTGGAGAACGACACAAACATGTAAATGGTTCATGATGGTGCCAATAAGAGCAATAATTGGCTATTTATTAGCCCCTAAGTGGACTGGCAACCTATAGAAGGCTCTGTTTGGCATTATACTTGGTTTTTATGCAACCAAATCTTGTCTCCTAACCAGAAATTCAAAGATGTTGGCAACTGGGAGCAACATTCAAGGGGTTGGTGAGCAACATGTTGCTCACAAGCCACTGGTTGGGGATCACTGCTTTAAATTGATGGTTTTGTTTGATTTTGAGAGATTTGAGAGGAAGAAATTGGAAGAGATAAATAAAGATATAGAGAAAGTAACATATTGTTAAAGAGAATATGAATATAGAGAATCTTAATGAATATGAGCAACAATTGGAAATAACATTTAATAAAAAGGAGAGAGAAACTATGGAAATGAAATGGAGGAAATATATTAGGGATATATTGAATTATGAGAGGAATAAAGTATTTGATTGGCAGAATAGAGATTAAGCTTATTATAATAATGGTGGTAAGAAAGATGTGAGTAATTACATTAGAGTGGAAAGTAATAGGGGATATAGGAGAGTAGAGGTTAATAGTGATGTTAGTGAGAAGGTCTATCAAGGAATGGGGTGGGGGGGGGGCATTCCACATGAATAAGAGGGTGAATCACCTCTTAACCTCCAATAGATTTACACCATTGGAACGGGAGGCCCCTATGAGCCCATTTCAAAGAGAAAATATATGGAGGAATATGGGAGTGGAACTAAAGGTGAAGAAACCACCCTCATGTGGGGAATATGGGAAGATGGGAAGAGGGGAAGAGGAGGAGAGAGGATGTAAAAAGAAATATGAGGATGAAAAGAGCTTGGGTGCAGAAAACAGTGTGGGTAGAATAATGAAGAATGAGCTAATGGATAAAGCAGATACATTGAAATATGACTCTAATAATATAGGGAGTTATAGTAATTTTAAGCCAGGCTCTACATTTTATCCTTTAGAACAGTGGTCTCCAACCTTTTTTGCACCATGGACCGGTTTCAAGCAAGACAATTTTTCCGAGGACCAGGGGTGGTGGATATAGACTAGAGCTTGCAACTAGATGCGCCCTTGCTCGTTTTAGCTACATTGGATGTTTCTTCCTTGTACACATGTATTAAGCACACTTTGGGTTTAAAGGTGGTAGAATATTTTTGGGGACATTATTTTTAGACAGGTCATTTTTAGTACAGTGTATTAATTTTATTCTTAATCACAATTATTTTTTATTAGAGGGTTTTTTATAGGCAAACCTGGGGAACTGATTTGGGCACAAATTTTGCTCCAAGCTATGTGGGGCTATTAATGGGCTTTTAGGAGGAAAAGTATATATGGACTGATTCTATATACCGCCCCCAAATATTATTTTGTAGATGATATCCTTATGATTTGGAAAGGTCCAGAGCCTCTTCTACCTTAACTCTAATCATGAGGATATTAGATTAAAAAAAAAATATTTTAACTGTCAGTCATCATATGTCGTATAATTGATTCAATGTACATTGAATTTGCAATATGTGGGTGCAGACCGGTGAGACCAATCTATCCTGGGGGTTTCTTATAGTGTTTAAGATTGGGAGGATGGAGGGGGATGCCCCATTGCTATACCCATCCCTTAAAGTGCATGTAATCTTGTGCTAGTCTGAAAGCAATGAAAAATTTGGATCTTGGATTATACTTTACTAGATCTTCCCTCGGTCTGGAGGAAGTGCTAATATTATCAACGCTTAAGGAATTTAGATATTTTACTTCTTGATTACTAATGAACTGGAGAGTCTTTTAATTTTTAATGAACTTTACTAATTAATGTTGGTGAATTTTTTATGAATTTGAGCTACATATTTTATTGCTATGGAGTGCTTTTAAATATGGATAGTTCTTAATTTCTGGCTGGCCAGTTTTAGGTAATTTTTTTTGTATTTATGTAAAGGGCCAATAAAGTATAATTTGATGCTGAATTATTAACTTTTTAATGATTGGATAATTCCACCTACCATATATATTTTTTCCAAGATTTGCAGCCTATTGTTGTTGGGAAAAGTTTCTGTTTTACCCTCGAACAATACGTGCAAAAAGCCTCATTAACATTTTTATAAACAAGTAAAACACTAAACAAAAAAGCGGTTTAAACAATTTTATGTATAAAAAGTTTTTTGCTAGTTATTTGCTAGTTTAGCTTAATGAATGAGACAATAATAATGTTCTGAGTAAATGTATATATATCTATATTTAAAGAAGAAACAGAGCCCACACCACAAGGGCAACCCTGGGACTCCAAACCAGGAGTGATTCCCCATCATCCCCAAAGGACTGGGCCCGCTGAAACCTTTAACAGTTTAATCTTAACTAACTGGCACCCCCCTCTCCCATCAGTAAAAATCTTAAGGTGTGTAGGGCCACATTGCCATTGCCAGAAGAGAAAAATATTTAACATAAAATCCCAAAATAGCAACATTTTAAAAGGTGTAAATATGTAAGCTTGAAACTTTATTGCCCCGAGGAAGTGCTTTCCCAGACAAAATGTGTTTGGCTGAGCAATGTAGTGACAAGTTCAATGAGCGTGTTTACTATGCTGAAATTTGTGCAATATTTTATTTCTAAATAAATCTTTTAAAAACTTAATACACCTCAGAGCATGCCCTATCCCCTATTTTCTTTGTAAATATGCAAATGTTTAATGGAATTATTTAATGGCACTCAGTACTGGGCTCATGGACTAAACTAAGTTAAGTGGATCTGAGCAATACTGGTTCACAGACCCCCCAAATAGACTGAGTATAAGACATTTTCACCAGCAATGTAACCTCCACTTCTGGATGACCAAAGCACTTTAAGTAAATTACTTGCATGATCACAAATTTACAAAATATTGAACTGTAAAAATCAGATGTAGGGATTCACTGATCCAAGATTCTGTTTGCAATTCAGCCAAGTTTTACTTTTTCAGCAGGATTGAGATTCAGGTGAATTCACCCTCAAACTAAATCCTTAAAATCATGTGACTTTTTGTCGAATTTTTTTTTGCTGTGTACATAGAGCACGGTTCTCTTTAACCCTTCTATAGGCTAATTTGCGTATGCAAATTATGATTCTGTTTGGTATTCGGCTGAACCTTACACAAGGGATTCAGGGTTAGGCTGAATCCCAAAATAGTGGATTCAATGCATCCCTATGCCTATTCCCTATCATTACCGCAGGTGACTAATCTCCCTGTATTGCCATTCCACCGGCAAGAATGTAAATCGCCAGTGGGATAGCATACATGTCGCTTCGGTTTCCCGAAGTCGCCTCACAAGGAAACTTCAGGCGACTTTGGGAAACCGAAGCGACGAATATGCCATCCCACCTGCGATTTACATTCTTGACTGTGGGATGGCATTTAAGATTAGTTGTCCACAATAGCGAACTGGTGACTAATCTCCACGTGTGTGCCACTGCCCTTAGAAGAATACAATTTAATGGGTTACAATGAATCAGCAATAAAATGGAGAATGATTGCCAAATGGCAGCTGGTTTTTTTTTGTTTTAATTTTAAATAAAAAGCTTGTCAGCTTTTAGGCAGCAAGTTTTTTATTTTTTGCAAAAACTAGTTTGTGAGAAAAAAGCAATTGCTTCTTTAATGCAGGATTGTTAAAAAAACAAAAGCAACAATTACTGAAACTACTGCAAGAAATTAGAGTAACTTGAAAAGTGTACTTGCGTTTTCTGCCTTCATTTTGCCTCACTACAATCACTGAAGGATTGTAAGACTGTTTGCACCCAAAAACTAAAGGGCAAGTTATTACAAGTACTATGCACTGGTATGTATTATTTCACTCACAGTCCCTTTTGCAGCAATACATGGTCCCCAAGAATCTCTTCAACACAGACTAAAGGACCCAAGGCCACGGTTCCCAACATGACTTTCAGGTAAATGTGTGCATGTCAAAACCCTTATCTGTAAAGCCATAACTTATAAACATTAAAATATACTTTGCTATGATGTTCCATGTATCAAAGTGCTCCTTACCTGTGCACTCCTGTTACGCTCTCCTCCACAATTCCACGAATTTGTTTGTAAACATGAGGATACTTCTTATAGACCCAGTGGGTTAAATCACCTCCATCATCCAGGATCTAGGGGGACAAGAAGCCAGCAGTCGGAGCCTGGAGATGACTTTTAAAGGGAGCACTAGAGGATGAAATGTTTTAAGAGAATACATGAGGTAGCAAAAAGGAGAAGGGAAATATAATCGTCTTTGTACCATATTTGCTTGCCAACCACTATCAGCGTTCACGCATCGATCAATACACCACCAAAAATCATCTTCTGACTCTCCCTTCCAGGCGAAAATTGCAACACCTTAGAAAGAAGAGTAAAAAGTCACAAGCAATAATAATTAAAATTCAAAGACTCATTTACTATACTGAGACTATGTTTAGTGAATAGAAGAGCACAAACAACGCAAAATGAATGCAAATAAGGGAGAAACTTGAGAAAATCCTAATTTTCTATCTTCCCTATCCATGGAAATACAGTAGGGTGACTGGAATTACATGTAGTTATGAATTAATAACTTTGTAATAAGATAAAAAATAAGAAAAAATTCAAGCTACAAGCAGTGCTCACTGCTATGTAAAATCATGAACAAAAAATAGAAGCTGAAAAATGTAATAACTGGAGCACAGAAAACTATCACTGATAAATAATTAAGCAGTACAGACTTGTATTCAAATTTGTAACCTGATTTGCAATAACACAACCTAATCTTGGGTTAATCTTGTTGGCTGCACTATGCATAAAGTCTGGTTGCATTCACTAAATTCACTTTTCTAAAATGATCTAAGTTGGTTATGCTGCTATTATAATTAGTATCAGCTCCCCTTGGTGTGACCCATGCACCACTACAAGACTATACTTTGAATGCAGCTGCTGGAGAATATAAATCCAGACTCAGACTGTGAAGGCTTTATCTTAAATATTCTTGAAGTGTCTCAATCTACACACAGGCAGTCTATCCAGATGCTGAATGCTCAATGGATCAGAATGCATCTTTTTACTTAGGTAAAACAGCAATCTGTCCCTCAAATGAGAACCTGCAGTAAATTCATCTTTAGTTTCTTTACACAATACATACAAAATGATCACATGAAAATCTTGACTGTTTTTTAATAAATAAAACGATTTCCATTGACTTTTGTTGACTCTGAATACATATGATAGAATGAAAAAAAACTTAAAAACATGAACTTCTGAAGAAAATGAGCAGAGTTACAAAGCTTTGTATTAAAAACTTGAGCAAATACTTTACCTGACTCAGCCAAGGCTGCAGCTACCTCATTCTGAGTAGAATAGATGTTGCAAGCAGACCACCGGCACTGAGCACCCAAAGCACACAGTGTTTCTATCAAAACCTGATGATAAGATAAGCAAATACTATATGATTGGAATAAGGATAAACACATTTCAAATACAAACAGCTGATTAGAAACACAAGGATTGCACTGTAATATACCTTTTATGCTGCTTCTGTTCTGACTGTACACACACTAACATATTTAGGACTGATAATATATACACAGATTAATAAGTTTATTGATCCAAAGTTAAAGAGCCAGTATAACCCCATTTCGACATAATTTTAATGAATAGGCTTGTGCGAATGCTAATTGAGACTGTCTGTTTCAAATTTTAAATTAGGCTTGATGTGCTGGGTGGCTTAGAGCAAGTTTTGGTATTGTTGTATTTAATTATCTCCTATAAGGTAAGCGATTCCAATCACTGGGGGGTGCCTAACATTTTGGAACCCCCCAGTGATTTTACCTTTTCTTCTCCTTTTAATCACAGTCCCAAAAAGAGAGGTCTATTATGTCCAACGTTTCAGTTCCACACAGGAACCTATGTTAGGAACCTTTCCTCACGAAGGTTCCTTTGTGGAACTGAAATGTCGGGCACAATTAACCCCACTTTTGGCTTTGTTAATCGAGTTTTGCAAATTCCTGTGAATGTCGTCATTTGGACTGAGTATATTGGACTTTGGCACTGGCGCCCAGGTACTCTACTAAAACTTTTGATGTGCAATCTATTCCAGATTCGTATATATAAAATGATACACACTTATTTATACATATATTCTTTTGATTGTTTTTCTATAAATTTGGAATATATATATATATATATATATATATATATATATATATATATATATATATATATATATATATATATATATAAGAAAGAACTATAGAATCAGGCACTCATGTCTCAAAATCGTTACAGATGCCTGGGTGCAGTATCCCAAACGAACGTACAACATGTTAAACAAATATACCGCACTCACAGGACTTAAAAAAGCAAAAAATATTTTATTAAAGCGTGACTAACGTTTCGGCTGACATAACAGCCTTTCTCACTTTGTCAGCCGAAACGTTAGTCACGCTTTAATAAAAGATTTTTTGCTTTTTTAAGTCCTGTGAGTGCGGTATATTTGTTAACATATATACAGGTCCTTTTCAAAAAATTAGCATATTGTGATAAAGTTCATTATTTTCTGTAATGTACTGATAAACATTAGACTTTCATATATTTTAGATTCATTACACACAACTGAAGTAGTCCAAGCCTTTTCTTGTTTTAATATTGATGATTGTGGCATACAGCTCATGAAAACCCAAAATTCCTATCTCAAAAAATTAGCATATCATGAAAAGGTTCTCTAAATGAGCTATTAACCTAATCATCTGAATCAACTAATTAACTCTAAAAACCTTAAAAAGATTCCTGAGGCTTTTAGAAACTCCCAGCCTGGTTCATTACTCAAAACCGCAATCATGGGTAAGACTGCCAACCTGACTGCTGTCCAGAAGGCCATCATTGACACCCTCAAGCAAGAGGGTAAGACACAGAAAGAAATTTCTGAACGAATAGGCTGTTCCCAGAGTGCTGTATCAAGGCACCTTAGTGGGAAGTCTGTGGGAAGGAAAAAGTGTGGCAGAAAATGCTGCACAACAAGAAGAGGTGACCGGGCCCTGAGGAAGATTGTGGAGAAGGACCGATTCCTGACCTTGGGGGACCTGCGGAAGCAGTGGACTGAGTCTGGAGTAGAAACATCCAGAGCCACCGTGTACAGGCGCGTGCAGGAAATGGGCTACAGGTGCTGCATTCCCCAGGTCAAGCCACTTTTGAACCAGAAACAGCGGCAGAAGCGCCTGACCTGGGCTACAGAGAAGCAGCACTGGACTGTTGCTCAGTGGTCCAAAGTATGTCATTCGGAAATCAAGGTGCCAGAGTCTGGAGGAAGACTGGGGAGAGGGAAATACCAAAATGCCTGAAGTCCAGTGTCAAGTACCCACAGTCAGTGATGGTCTGGGGTGCCATGTCAGCTGCTGGTGTTGGTCCACTGTGTTTTATCAAGGGCAGGGTCAATGCAGCTAGCTATCAGGAGATTCTGGAGCACTTCATGCTTCCATCTGCTGAAAAGCTTTATGGAGATGAAGATTTTATTTTTCAGCACAACCTGGCACCTGCTCACAGTGCCAAAACCACTGGTAAATGGTTTACTGACCATGGTATTACTGTGCTCAATTGGCCTGCCAACTCTCCTGACCTGAACCCCATAGAGAATCTGTGGGATATTGTGAAGAGAAAGTTGAGAGACACAAGACCCAACACTCTGGATGAGCTTAAGGCCGCTATTGAAGCATCCTGGGCCTCCATAACACCTGAGCAGTGCCACAGGCTGATTGCCTCCATGCCACGCCACATTGAAGAAGTCATTTCTGCAAAAGGATTCCCGACCAAGTATTGAGTGCATAACTGAACATAATTATTTGAAGGTTGACTTTTTTTGTATTAAAAACACTTTTCTTTTATTGGTCGGATGAAATATGCTAATTTTTTGAGATAGGAATTTTGGGTTTTCATGAGCTGTATGCCACAATCATCAATATTAAAACAAGAAACGGCTTGAACTACTTCAGTTGTGTGTAATGAATCTAAAATATATGAAAGTCTAATGTTTATCAGTACATTACAGAAAATAATGAACTTTATCACAATATGCTAATTTTTTGAAAAGGACCTGTATATATATTTCATAATAACTGTAACAACTTTTGTACAAATGAAAAAAAAAAATACAGGCACAGTGGTTTCCATGTGTGCTCTGTGTGAAAAATGAAAGACAAGAGTATTAATATATGAAAATAGTTTACACTCACCCCTGTTTGTGCAGTAATGTGTGTGCAACCCACGATCTTTGCTCCTAATAGGGGTTTTTCTCCCTGTGCTCTTTTCCTCAGAGAGATTAGAGCCATCATTTCTGGAAATGTCAAATAGAAAGTATTCATTTTGGAAAAGGCTGTTTTTTGCCAAGCTAGCAATGCTAACATATTTAGGCATTCCAGTAGAATTTATGTAAATTTTCCAAAAGAACTATTATATAACATTTTTTTTATTTTACATACATATGAATTTACAACAAAATTTCTGCTAGCTACTTTTTAACAACATTGTTTTAAATTGTACAATATTATATTAAAAGTGTGTAGAGCAACAGCAACAGTATTTTGGTGTGAGATGTTCCAGGTCCAGGATTTCCCAGGCCTAGGGGAGTAATTCATTTCTTGGTTAACGTTGTAATCCCTTATTCTATTTATTTTTATTTAGGAACTCCTCAGTGGGGAACTTACATTAATTAATCTCTAGTATCAAATAGATACTCAGTATACTCAGCACCAGAATCATTGAGCTCTAGGTCAAGACCACCAAATATGCCACAATGTTCCTAATACAGTATCCCCTAAAGCACTAAGGAACGAAATTAGCATCTCAAGCTGCTTTACTGGGACCATAAACCATCTGCTGAGTTTGTACAATGTTACTAAGTTGGGCATATATATTGATTGCACTGTGGCTGGTTAGACCTATTGAACCAATCTTCCTTATCCATATCAAGGTTTAATTCTTTGGTCCCATTTTTAATATAGACGATTTCCATCACAGTGAATAATTAACCATGTTCAAACACAATGCTTAAGTAGCTTTTTGGATACTGGATATTTTAAGCAAATGATCTCTAGTACAGAGGTAGCTAATGTGGGCCATTATTAAGAGATAAATAGTTTTTTATTTGATGGTATCGGAATAATTCTGATTCTGGAAATTATTTCTGCAATGTAGTACACTCAGGAAGAGTATCCTGCTATAACAAATGCACTCAGGTAACCCATAAAACTAAATAGGGGATGTTCTGTAATAGGATGATGATGATTTATTTTATTTCATCACTGGAGAGTTTAGTGTTTTGTGTGTCTTATGCATGCACATTATATAATGCAGATGTATTGAGTCAACTTCTGAATCTTCACATGTCTACACATGCTGGTTTGTTGTCAGTAAGATATCATTTGGGCAACTGAGCCTAAAGATAATTAAAATATATTAGAATCCCTATACCACCCTGGGTTCAATGTCAATTTGAAATCTTTAATTAAGTTATGAGTTACCCCTGTAACTAATGCAATTTAGATCTCCATAAAGATCTTCACCTTAAGATGCGCAATATAGTTAGATTTCCATGTGAAGTTTATTTGGAATAGTTTGTAGTGGGTGCAGAACACAAATTAAGTTGACTCAAAGAGGTTAACTAATAGGCAATGTTCTTGCTTAAGAGTTCTACATGCCATTTATTTACAAGCAATATCCACCTTGTTCTGCAATTTCAATCTCCCGTCGACCAAAATCAGCCTGTTTGATGTTTTTGACACAGAAGTCAGCACTACCTTTCGAGGTGATTTGTTGCTTGTCTCTTGGAGACGTCTCGTCATCTGAACTATCTGTATAAGAAGCCACTAACATGTTATAAAAGAGAAAAAAAAAAAAAAAAGAAATAAATTGACTTATGAAAATAGTGAAGGATTGATTCTTACTATGTAAAAAGGTGCAGTCTTCATAAGGCATTTGCTGGTTTTTTTTTTTTTAGATAAAAACATATTACTGAAAGGATATAAAGCAGTGGTTCTCAACTCAACCCTTTAATACAGTTCCCCATGTTGTGGTGACCCCCAACCATAAAATGATTCCTAAAACCATCGGAAATATGTGTTTTCCGATGGTCTTAGGCGAGGGTTGTTCGACCCTCAAAGCGGTCCTGACCGACAGGTTGAAAACCACTGATATAAAACCTTAGAAGGGGCTTTTTTGGGGGGGAGTACCATACAATGTGTTAGCATGGTTATATGCTTGAAATGTATAATTCATTAGTGTGAGGAGATGTTAGCTAGACCTTGTTTTCTACTTTTTTTTTAAAAACATATAATTAGCATATCTGAAGGAAAAAAGAGTTCATTATTTTCAATAAAATTAATTATGACACTAGATAATACCTTTTAAATATAAAAGACTACACTTTGGTGCATGTTTTGTATATGCAGGTTTATCACTCATTTTGATCAAATTTTATACATTTGTGGTACAGGTCTTTAATGCTGGTGGCTTTGTTGCTGAATCGGAAAATGTAAATAAACTGAATCTGAAAATGTGACCTGTGGCATAATTTAGAATCTGCATAAACATGTTTCTTCTAATATTTGATGCAAATTGATAATTATTTATTAAAAAACGAAAAAATCCTTTGAGGTGCAAAAATTGTGTTTTGTGCTACTGAGCCATAAAGTAAAATGACAAATTCAGTCAGTCTGACTGAATGCTAAGTTATCAGTTGAATCAGACTCTTGCTATAAATGCTAAAATTAAAACACAAAATAAAATAAATCAAGATTCAATACACCCTAACATATAAAGTTTCTGGATAAGGATTTCCAGATAATAAAAAAAAACACATTCACATGATGATCTATGAAAAGTAGGGATGCATCAAATCCAGGATTCGGTTCGGGATTCGGCCAAGATTCGGTCTTTTTTGGCAGGATTCGGATTCCGACGAATCCATGGTCCAGGCCGAACTGAATCCTAATCCTAAAAATTATGTAAACACAGAAGTTGAAAATTTTTCCAACATTTTCCGATATTGAACTCTTCCAAAACCTAATTAGCATATGCTAATTCTGTTTCAGTTCGGTATTTGGCCGAATCCTTTACGAAGGATTCATGGATTCGGTGCATCCCTAATAAAAAGAGAAGGATAATTTATCAAAATAACAATTATGAGTATTAAGGACAATGACCTTATAAGGATGATTTATCAAAATTTTTTTTTTTATTTTTTTTTAGGATTTGAGGAAAAACACAGACAAAAAAATGCAAATGCGAATATACTTGAGAATATTCTTAAGAACCTGAAATGGTCTGTATTTATTAAAGAAAAAATCTTCGAAAAGTCAGATCCTAACAACTTTATTTATTTATTTTCCCAGTTATTACAACATTCAAGTTTTTTAGCCTTGTTGAAAAGCAATGTAACAATGTGATTCTCGCCAGTGTGCAAAATACATGTGGGAAAATAATTTTGTGTTTTTTCTTAAATAAGTTAGCATTTGAGATGAAAAGTCGCATGATTTTTGGTGCAGTTTTTTTTACACATCTGCATTTTTGGTTCATGAAATCGAACTGTAGATTTTTTGTTTAAATATGAATTTAAAAAATTGTGCTCCTAGATCAAGGACCTAGAACACTGCAAACTCCCCTTTGCATAGTTATGTCTGGAACAACGTGTTACATTTTATGCTGGATTAGAAAGTTGGCACAAGATGCAGAGAGCAGAGGGCACATGACAGCCCTTTACTTAATGCTCGTCATAGTCTGGTGGTAAGTACAAGGCTCTCCTGTGCCTTGCAACTGTGGTACTTCCTAACTTGTCTGTGTTGTGTGAATGATGATGCATTCAAATCAATGAAACTGAAAATACAGAATCTGTGGTGCTGATAAATTCAGCGATGTTCATTCAATGATCTTTGGCAAGCTAAAGTTTAAAGGTTAAACTACCACTCATATCTGTGAATAGAAAAAAACCTACCAGAACTGTAGCTGTCTGTGGATGACTGAGAAATGGAGCGTGATAGCGATCTGCGACCAGTTTTGGTAGGAAACTTGCTGAACTCCTGCATGTCATCAGCAAACTGGATCTGTTCAACATAAAGATTTAATATATAACATGTCTTATGGAAACAGTAGTATTTCAGCAGTGACAAAATGTATTGGGTTAGCAGAAAATATGCATCATAACCAAATTAGACAGGTGCATAAATGTGGGCACCCGAACAGAGATATTACATCAATACTTAGTTGAGCCTCCTTTTGAAAATGTAACAGCCTCTAGACACTTCCTTTAAGCCTTTGATGAGTGTCTGGACTCTGGATGGTGGTATTTTTGACCATTCATCCATACAATATTTCTCAAGTTCAGTTAAATTTGATGGCTGCCGAGCATGGAAAGCCTGATTTAAATCATCCCATAGATTTTCTATGATATCGGGGGCCGTCACAAGTCGGGGGACTGTGACGGCCATTCCAGAATATTGTACTTCTCCCTCTGCATAAACGTCTTTGTAGATTTCCAACTGTGTTTAGGGTCATTGTCTTGTTGGAATATCCAACCCCTGCGTAACTTCAACTTTGTGACTGATGCTTGAACATTATCCTGAAGAATTTGTTGATACTGGGTTGAATTCATCTGACCCTCTACTTTAACAAGGGCCCCAGTCCCTGAAGGAGCCACACAGCCCCACAGCATGATGGAACCTCCACCAAATTTGACAGTAGGTAGCAGGTGTTTTTCTTGGAATAATAATAATAATAATAATGTTCTTCCTCCACCCTACAAAGTGCTTTTTGTTATGACCAAATTTTTGTCTCATCAGTCCAAAGCACTTTGTTCCAAAATGACTGTGGCTTGTCTAAATGATCTTTTGCATACAACAAGCAACTCTGTTTGTGGCATGATTGCAGAAAGGGCTTCTTTCTCATCACCCTGCCATAGAGATGTTCTTTGTGCAAACTGTGCTGAACTGTGGAATGTGTAGAGATACACCATCTGCAGCAAGTTCTTGCAGGTCTCTGGAGGTGATCTGTGGGTTGTCTGTAACCATTCTCACAATCCTCCGCATATGCCGCTCTTGTATTTTTCTTGGCCTGCCAGACCTGGGTTTTACAGCAACTGTGTCTGTGGCCTTCCATTTCCTGATTAACATTCCTTACAGTTTAAACTGATAGCTACCTTTTTGTAGCCTTCCCCTAAACCATGATACTGATCTTTGTTTTCAGATCTTTTGAGAGTTGCTTTGAGGATCCCATGCTGTCATTCTTCAGAGGAGAGTCAAACAGAAGCACAACTTGCAATTGGCCACCTTAAGGCTAATGCCACACGAGGCATAGGGCTGATATTTTCGGCAAGCGGAAAAGCGATTGCTGAAAATTCCGCCCTTCGCCTCCTACATGTGCCTGCACCCGAATGAATGAGATACGCTCCGGTGTGGGCACATGTAGCCGATATACGCATGAAAACGTGAGATAATGCAAAGTCTTGCGTTTTTATGCGTATATGGGCTACATATGCCTGCACCGGAGCGTATCTCATTCATTTGGGTGCAGGCACATGTAGGAGGCGTAGGGCGGAAATTTCAGCAATCGATTTTCCTCTTGCCGAAAATATCGGCCCTACGCTTCGTGTGGCATTAGCCTAAATACCTTTTCTCATGATTGGACACACCTGCTTATGAAGTCCAAGGCTTAACGAGCTAATCCAACCAATTTGGTGTTGCCAGTAATCAGTATTGAGCAGTTACATGCATTCAAATTAAATTATTATGCAGGCTGAGTTGGGTTCCCAAACTTTTTCATACGAATGTAGTTTATACAGACTTTGAGCAACCTGCACTATGCTAAAACAATGTTACACCAGAATTAAATTAAGCGTCAACTAGATGCAGACAATTAAGCACACTCATTTTTTCAAAATCACTACATTTGTGACAGAAACACCACGTAAACATATCAGCAAAAGCCAATGTTACACACATGCAAAAGTACAGAATTTTTAAGAACTGCCCAGGAACAATTTTTGTAAAACATGGTTAATATTACAAGAAAGTAGACCCCAGTGTGTGTAATTGTTCACAGTCTCAGAGCTGAAAATAGAAGGGCTGATGTTATATTTTGTATCAAATAACCAATAAAAAAAGTACAATCCTGAAGAGTAATTTACCTGTCGTGAAACCCACCCAGTTTATAAGTGACCCCTTTCAGTTCAGGCATAGCAGAAAATCCTTATGTATAAAATCAGTTCTGTCAAAACCACAGTGTAAGAATGTAAACTACAAGAAAACATGATACAGTTGCAGATTGTCTGTGCTTAATCCTTACCCCTCTGTGGATTGCTGCAAAATCTAGAATTGTTAAATATATGTAATGCAGCTTTAAGTTTTTTTGGTGTTAAACCACAAGCAATCAGAAAAATTAAGGGTTCACATTATAATGATTTATAAAAGGAAATTTTAAAATGGTACTAAAACTCTATAACAATCTAAGAACAATATAAGAACCTGATCGGAGAATACTTTTACAAATTTAAATAACAGCACATATTTTGCATATGATCACATGACTCTCAAGTTTGTTCCCCTTAAGTCTCTTGCCACACGAGGCGTAGGGCTGATATTTTCGGCAAGCAGAAAAACGCTTGGCGAAAATACAGCCCTATGCCTGCTACTTGTGCCTGCAGCCGAATGAATGGTATACGCTCGGGTGCAGGCACATGTAGCCGATATACGCATGAAAACGCGAGACTTTGCATTCTCACGTGTTTTCATGCGTATATCGGCTACATGTGCCTGCACATGAGCGTATTCCATTCATTCGGGTGCAGGCACAAGTAGCAGGCGTAGGGCTGAATTTTCGCCAAGCGTTTTTCCGCTTGCCGAAAATATCAGCCCTACGCCACGTGTGGCATCAGCCTAACATATTAACTTTTTTTTGTTTTTGTAACCAACAGGTTTCGACCATTTGTCCTTTTTGCTAGTTTGTCTTATGCACTCTCTTCTAATTTACACATATGTGCTAGTTAACAATCAACCCAATATAACGCATCAGAGTAGCTGCCTTTCTAACTGTGATTTAATTACTATAAGTGAATACACTTTTCCTGTAGTGTTTCTGTTATCTTTCTGACCCTGAGCAAAATGCTCAAAATTGGCCTGTGCGGCAACTGCACTGCTGTGCTCTCTAATTTTCAATTTTTCTTTAAAATCAGTTAAATTAGCAACCCCATTTGTACATCAAATTATACAATTGTAGATAATATACACTGCTCAAAAAAATAAAGGGAACACAAAAAAATGACATCCTAGATCTGAATTAATGAAATATTCTTATTAAATACTTTGTTCTTTACATAGTTGAATGTGCTGACAACAAAATCACACAAAAATTATCAATGAAAATAAAATTTATCAACCCATGGAGGTCTGGATTTGGAGTCACACTGAAAATTAAAGTGAAAAAAAAAAACACTACAGGCTGATTCAACTTTGATGTAATGTCCTTAAAACAAGTCAAAATCAGGCTCAGTAGTGTGTGTGGCCTCCACGTGCCTGTATGACCTCCCTACAACGCCTGGGCATGCTCCTGATGAGGTGGCGGATGGTCTCCTGAGGGATCTCCTCCCATGTCCCAGATGTGCCAAATTGGATTCAGGTCTGGGGAACGAGAGGGCCAGTCCATAGTAGCAATGCCTTTGTCTTGCAGGAACTGCTTCAACACTCCAGCCACATGAGGTCTAGCATTGTCTTGCATTAGGAGGAACCCAGGTCCAACCGCATCAGCATATGGTCTCACAAGGGGTCTGAGGATCTCATCTTGGTACCTAATGGCATTCAGGCTACCTCTGGCAAGCACATTGTAGGGCTGTGCGGCCTTCCAAAGAAATGCCACCCCACACCATTACTGACCCACTGCCAAACCGGTCATGCTGGAGGATGTTGCAGGCAGCAGAACGGCGTTTCCAGACTATGTCACATGTGCTCAGTATGAATCTGCTTTCATCTGTGAAGAGCAGTGGCGAATTTGCCAATCTTGGTGTTCTCTGGAAAATGCCAAACGTCCTGCACGGTGTTGGGCTGTAAGCACAATCCCCCGCCTCTGGACGTTGGGCCCTCATACCACCCTCATGGAGTCTGTTTCTGACCATTTGAGCAGGCACATGCACATTTGTGGCCCGCTGGAGGTCATTTTGCAGGGCTCTGGCAGTGCTCCTCCTGTTCCTCCTTGCACAAAGGCGGAGGTAACGGTCCTGCTGCTGGGTTGTTGCCCTCCTACGGCCTCCTCCACGTCTCTTGATGTACTGACCTGTCTCCTGGTAGTGCCTCCATGCTCTGGACACTACGGTGACAGACACAGCAAACCTTCTTGCCACAGCTCGCCTTGATGTGCCATCCTGGATGTGCCATCACTAGAGTGAAAGCACCGCCAGCATTTAGAAGTGACCAAAACATCAGCCAGAAAGCATAGGAACTGAGAAGTGGTCTGTGGTCACCACCTGCAGACATATTGGGGATGTCTTGCTAATTGCCTATAATTTCCACCTGTTGTCTATTCCATTTGCACAACAGCATGTGAAATTGATTGTCAATCAGTGTTGCTACCTAAGTGGACAGTTTGATTTCACAGAAGTGTGATTGACTTGAAGTTACATTGTGTTGTTTAAGTGTTCCCATTATTTTTTTTTGAGCAGTCTATAATGGAAGTTTCAAAAATAAAATAATGCAACTCCCACTAGTTTTTATATCCACAGGCAATGTTCTGAGGCTGGTGGATATAAGTATACAGCGCACTAGCCTATTAGAACATTGCCCTGCCCCTAAGGCCTTGGGCACACAGATCTTTGGATCTGCTGCACACAGCCTGCAGTTTTTTCTGCACACTGAGAGAAGCGGATGCGCTCCCTTTCACATCTCTGTGTATTTGCACTGAAAAGTACAGTTTACACTTCATTGCAGGTACAATGAGCAGAGGTCAGCCAAAAAACACAAAAGCAGGCATTTTCAGGCCAATCTCCTTTCCATATATCTGCACTCAAGCGGAAGCTGTACTTTTTAGGGCAGGTACACAAAGACGCAGAAGGGAGCGGATCTCTCAAGCTGCAAAAAAAAGCAGGCTGAGTGCAGTGTAACCAACGATCTCTGTCAGCCCAAGGTCTAAACATGTCATTCAGGAAGCTGTGCCATGTAAGAGATCATCACAGTTAATAAGGAAGGGGTAAGGGGGGAGGTGGGGCACATACTTAAAAAGATTATCAATATCTGGTTTAAAGGGGAAAAGTGACGTGTTTCTATTATAATCAGAACTTGTCACTATCTCTTCAAGAATGAGTCTGGAATGAGGCAACAGAAGCTGCAGAAGTAAGTGAAGTAAACTAGAATCAAACGTGAATTAACATACCACAGAAATGCCTACTGTTAAATATGAATAGATTGCCTACATAAAATCTGCATACACCAAAAACCCAACCATGAGGAATCAATGTCTGTAAAGCAGGGGTTGTATGTTGTTGTATGTACACATGTGATCATACAGTATCCATGTAAAAAAATTTAAACAATTTAAGGGAGAAGGAAAGGCTAAGTCACTTGGGGGTGCCAAGATGTTAGGAAAAAACTGCACCAGCCCGGGGTATCTGTAGCGAGTGCTTCCTTCTGTGTCAAAATCCCTGGGCCGGCACATGCGCATTAGAGTGAAAAGTCAACTTTTTTGTTAAAGTTCGGCTTTTCACTCTACTGCGCAAACGCGCGAAGAAGGAAGAGGAGACCATGCTCGCAGCTACCCCGGGGGGTGCCTAACATTTTGGCACCCCCAAGTGACTTAGCCTTTCCTTCTCCTTTAAAAGGTACTGTAACTGAGCAACAAAAAATAAAAACTCATTTTACAATCATGTATTTCCCAAAGATTATGCCATTGCCTTCTTTGGATAAAGTGAGCACACCCTTGACTCTAATACCTAGTATTGCCTCCTTTGGCAGAAGCAACCTCAAGTAGGTAATTCTTACAACCCAGTTTCTGAAGTCTGAACACTGCATAAAATATAGGGAAGCACCAAAACCAGGATTTGGTTCAGGATTCAGCCAAGATTCGGCTTTTTTTTCAGCAGGATTCAGATATGGCTGAATCCAATGCCTCTGGCTGAACCAAATTCCTAAAATCATGTGACATTTTGTCACATAAACAAGGAAGTTGAAAATTATATATAAATAAATAATGCAATGATTCATTTAAAGGGGATGTTTAACTACCATAGTTTAGAAGAAAAATAGTCTTAAAATATGAATATTTACATCATACTAATTTTAAAGATGAAGCACCACTTTAAAAACCAGAACATCTGTGTACTCTGTTTTTCTGCCTTTTAGCCAAAATATGTGAAAGCAACCCACCCACCTATGGAGAGATGATTAATATCCTAAATACAAAGTGTATAAAGCCTGAAAATATGGGATAATATTTTGAAACAACAGATTTTAATATGTATGTGATAGTCAATTCTTTCAAGTGGTCTTCATGTTTTATATTTATTTTTTATAGTTTTTGAATTATAGTAGAACCCCGAATTTACGTCCCCGGATTTAACATTTTCCCACCATTTTGTTGTGGTCCCACCAATTTGTATGCATTTCTATGGGCTCTCTTCCCGGATTTTACATTTGTATTTCCCGCATTTTACATTGTTTTTAACATGCATCGCCCTGATTTTACATTTTCCCTGATTTTACATTTTTTTCCATGGTCCCCTGAAAAACGGAAAATGGGGGTTCTACTGTATATGCCTTCTACTGACTCTTTCAAGCTTTCAGATGGGGGTCATGGACCCCCAGCAGCCCATAAACTATTGCTCTGTGAGGCTACAATATTGTAACATCTGAAGTTTCAAACTGGAAAGCTGCTGAACAAAAAAAGCTAAGTAGTTCAAAAACCACAAATAATAAAAAAATGAAGACCAACACTTTTTACATCAAAACCAGTCAAATCAACTGGACTTGCTGTGTTTTTTCTTAAGACATTTTGCCAGTCATCCAACCGGCTTTCTCAAGAAAGCCAGTTAGATGATTGGTGAAACATCCTAAAAAAACACAGCAAGTCCAGTTGATTTGATTTATTACTATAGACATACCCTCACCTGGATGAATGAGAATCTTTACAAACAAGGACTGTGATTGGCTATTTGTAGCCCTATATGGGCTGCTAGCCTGCAGGAGGCTTTGATTGGAGTAAAACTACATGTCTGTGCTTCCAAAACTTGCCTCCAAACCAGAAATTTAACCTACTTTAAGGCCACTGGGAGCAATATCAAAGGGGGTGATGAGCAACATATTGCTCAAGAGCCATTAGTTGGGGATCACTGCTCTACATCATACTAAAAGTTAATTCAAGGTAAACATTAGGTGTTCCTTTAATGCTTACCGCTCTAACATACATGCTAATCTTATAAGTCTTATGTATATAAGTTCAACAGCTTGCTGTACCAAACCTAACTATATATTTTTTTTTTTACTTCTCACCTCTTTCTTTTTCTCTTTTTTCTTCACTTTTCTGTGGATTACATTACATTGTTACAGCAATAATTATTTGTTTAAAATTATAAATAAAATATTATTTTGCTCCCATTACATTTTTACAAACTGGTCCTGTTTGAATAGACTACAAAGCCCATAATGTACTATAATGCATTTGAAGCATGGTTACAAGCAGTTACAGCTGTTGAAATCATCCTTAAGACTAATGCTGCATATTTTCTAATTCTCTCGGTGGCTGAAAAACGCACAATATCATCATCCGTAGAAATAACTTAAACAGTTTGATGGAAAACACACTATGCGTAAATACGCTAGAAAACGCGTTACCACGGACTTTTCATGATTTTGCCGAAATACGCCGTTATTTGCACAGCAACCTATTCCTATGTATACACAAAGGCAGCTGTCAGACCTTGCGGAAATACGCTGCGTTTTTACTATTTCGCACTATTAGCACCATGGGAAACGGGATTTGCTACATCACCAGTAGTAGGCTGAAAAACGCCATAGTCAGGGGCTGTGTGGGTTGTGCGGCATTTTTAGGCGGAGAAAATACACAGCGTAAAAACGCCACTTCTGGCATTAGCCTTAGGTAGAGAAAGATGAAAGTCTAATATGTTTTAAAAAGAAGTGGGTTTCTTTGATAAAATAAAAGCAATATGTTTATTTCTTATGGCAGCAGTAGCCAATCGTACTATTTTAATACAAGCCCTTTATATAAAATAATGGTACTAAACACCTGCGTGTAATATGCTGATCTGCAACAGGCATTAACAACCACCTTATATAAATCCATAGATCTAACTAGATTCCCTTGTTGCAGCATGCAGTCTTTCTTATAAAGGAATAGAAATACTAGAATGCAAGTGGTTAAAAACATTTACACGCAAAGTTAAATACGCCACAAAATAAATAGAGAACATGTTTGAGTATATAACCAAGTAAAAGTAAGGCGTAATTGACAGGATAAAAGAGAACCGGCACTGCAAGAAAGCCACATGAATAAAGTGGAAACCGGAAGGGTGCACAGCACATAACACTAGCCAGCCTTACACGAACACATCAATGTGACATGTATGACGTCACGCATACGAAAGGACGTTTTTACCTTCTTGGGGGTCTTGCTGACAGGGGCCATAAATAAAAATTTCTCTGCGGCTGCAGGCTCATCTGCAGCCACTGCATCTGGCAACGACATAACGAGACTGTCTTCTAACCTAATACCCAAGAACAGATAGAAATTCCCGTCAGCTACCGGAATGACAGCTGCTCAGTTGGAGAGCGTGAACGTCACTACAACGTTCTGCGTCATCACGACATGGGAATACGCGCATCGTAGTGTAAGGGCAACGCAGAGTACTTTCTGGTGAGCGTGCGAAAGATGGCCACAAGAGGGCAAGTCAATCGTATGCATGAACTTCCACGGATAGGGCCAAAGGGGGAACTATTCCCTTCTAGGAATTTGAACTACATAACGCAGGATATTACTTATATAGGTTTTTGTCTGTTATAAATTAGAACACTTTTTAAGATTACCATTAACAACCCTTAATAAGTTTAAACAAGGCTTGCATCTGGAGTTTAGCGCCCCTTGAAACAAATGGGCCGTCCCAGAGCTGATTGGTCATCGCAAACTGCTCACTGATGCAAGTCCGGACCTACTCCCTGTAGGAAAGTGGTTGCCTGTGTAAGAAATGAGAGCGGAAAATCTCATAATAATGAAACAGTAGATTAGTATTAAACTGTCAGGTGTGATTATCTTGGAGTGTGAATGCTAGTGTGTGAGTGTACCAAACTGTCAATGTTAATGTTTGTTTGTAAGGACGATTGTGTGTAATAGAGTATTTAACTTATGTATGGCTTTGTATGTATTACTGCATTATTGAATTGTGTAAGTATGTAACCTCTATTTCAGCTCAATAGCTGCCTTCCCGGACTAGTACCAGTAGAACATGGATTACAATGTACTCTCTTACCCAGAATTGGACGGTAAGGGTGTTGTGAAACTACACCTCTCTTGCTGCTATGCAGAAAAATGAAACCAGAGGGCACCACATACAGAGTGTAATACAGACTGACACTCCCCTGTGGGCAGACTTGGCAGGAATCTCATTTCACCTCTGCGACACACCCCATAGTGGATCACCTCAGGGAATTCTCTATCCCGATTTCCTAGTCACTTGGATCCCTACACTACAGGCAATGTGGCCTTGGGAGAGATACCTCCAAAACTACAAGTCCTTTGTAGGAGCTCAGAACTGCTCTTTGTATCTCAACCCTAACTGCCTTACACTCCTAGAGTGTACTATAAAGGGAGCTACACCTGCCACTATCTAATGCCTCATTCAAGGGGCCCTGTTCCCCAACTTTACTGGGCCTGGGCCCCTGCCCTGGGCTCACAGCACACATCCACCCTTTTCCTCAGGTGGAACCAAAGCGGAAGGTGCCACTCTTTTCCTAGCACTATACCAAAGTGAGGCAGGATGTGGTCACCCTGCCTTCTAACCAATAGCAGACATATGTTAATGAACTCACTTAGATACATTCCCTTTTGCCCAGCAACTAAGGGAACTGAACCTGCAGGGATTTAAAGCCATCGGGGGCATTTAATTCTATGGGTCCCTACAAGTACATATTGGATGTATGCTGCCAACCGTTTCCTATTGTGTTGTACTTATTCACTTCTCACTGCTAATTTACCCCCACACTCACCTCCCTGTCTCTGCTAGGGCATACATATATATATGCCCTTCTACTGACGATTCCCTTTATTGCTGGCGGAAAGGCATTTTAGAGAGATTAGATGCCCATGTTAGCTGAGATTTAACTATATGACAATCTCATTAAGTGACTCAGTTTAGGGCTGTGGTAGATGGGGAGACTAGTCGCCCGCAACAAATCTCCCTTGTCGCGGGCGACTAATCTCCCCAAAATACCATCCCACCGGTGAGTATGTAAATTGCCGGTGGGATGGCGTACGCGGCGCTGCAATTTCGGGGAAATCGCAGCACCACGTATGCCATCCCACCAGCAAGTCTGGCTTGGGACTCTTTCAGTTACATGGGTGTAGGAGAACAATAAGTTACCTGAAAGCAGTACTAATGTGTAGAGTTGGCTCTTTAAAGTGATACTGACATGAAAAAAATACTTTTCAAAATATTAATGTAAATAAAAAGTTACCTATAGTTTGTGTTGATCATTTTTCACCGACAGGTTTGCTTTTGTAAGTAAATGTTACATAAAGTCCCTAAACCTGACTGTTTTGCCAACCTGACTGTCCCTTCTCAGCCTGTCAGTTATAGCTTTGAATGCTAACAAACTATTGCTGTGCAGATATTGCCCCCCCCTCATAGAGGAACTTGGGTGATCAGATAGGTAATGTAAAAGCATTGGGAAAATACATTTAAGCAAAAATTATAAAGCTCATATAAATAAGCTATATAATTATATGTATATTTATATATTTTTGGTGTCTGTATCTCTTTAATGCTCAGACCCAGGCACAGTGTACTTAGATGGCTGCCTACAAACCAATATTACAACTTAAAAAAAATAAATTTGTTGGTTCAAAAATAAAATTTTACATGGTAGAGTGAATTATTTGCTATTATTTATTTGCAAACACTAATCTGATGCTGTTCCAATCATTCAGGTGGTAAGTCTGATTGGACAGAATGGTGTAAAGCTATTTAAATGTGTATGGTCACTGGTATGGTTTCAGTTTATTTAGCCCAAATGTAGGCAGATCTCAAAATGTTGCACCCATAGGTTCACGCCCGCTCTACTTCCCAGCCTCCTAATTATACCTGACAACCAGCAGTGTAAGTGTGTGGCACATGTAGTGGGGATGTGGCAGTAGCTTGAACCACCAGCATGCAACTGCTTGCTCACTCCTCAGTTGCTGCTAGTGAGTGTGCAGCAGCAGCGAGTTTATATACAGTATACATACTGCCAAAGGAAAAGTAGTCAGCTTTCTTACACTATTATTCTGCTGCAGAGCAGTTAATGCTTAGTTTTCATGGTTTGATAAATTCCTCCTCAGTTTTCTGACCTTACAAGGTCATGGACTGGAAGTAGGTGGCAGACAGAGAACAAGAAAACACAAATCACTGATCCACAGGGGGACTGATTATTCTTTTCAAAGACAGAGGAAATTGGGTTAATATAGTTAAAAGTTATTACATATTCCAGTTGCTAGATGGCAGCATAGGTCAGGGAATCCCTATGGAAGAAAGTGGTTTTTGACTGATATCAGTGGTTTTTGACTGATATCAGGAATAAGGATTGCTGAGAATTTTTACCTCATAGCCCAATGTAATAGATATTTTACCAGATTTACATTAGGTTAATTATCTATCTAAGGAGCTGAGACTCCACTGAGGAAAAGGAGAGGACAGTACACCAGCACCACTTGGCCACAGGGACAAGGCCAAGATTAGCTAGGTCGGGGGTCGGGAACCTTTTTGCGTGAGAGAGCCACGGATGCTGCGGGGCAAGGTAGGCTGGGTCCCAAGGATGCCGGATGTGATGCAGAGGAGGGCGTGACCTGCGCTCGGCGGATAGAAGACTTAGAACACGTCTTCTATCCGCCGAGCGCAGGCTATGCCCCCCATTTTTTCTTATTAAAGATTTGGCAGCAAGCCAGATGCAGCCATCAAAAGAGCCACATCTGGCTCCAGAGCCATAGGTTCCCTACCCCTGAGCTAGGTTGTCAGCAGGGCTCCTTTGTGTGCCTGTTTCTGGGCTGGACACCAGCAAGGCCAAGGGGGTTTCTCTGGAGAAGAATTAAGTGTAGAAGGTGGCTTTTAGTTGGTATTGTGTGCTATGGTCCACTGGACTGTTTACTTTTATTGAGTAGGTGAACAACTGAAACTGATGTAAAGCCGTGGAGACAACCACAAATAAAATCTCTTCCTAAGGTTAATTACAAGACCTGTATGGCCCTTTTTACCTAAGGGGTTAAGTAGTAAAAGACACTAAGTTTGCCCAGGAGCAAGTAACCCATAACCCACTTGGCTCTTACTGTAAAAAGCCGCTTCCAAATATTAAGATGGAACCAACTTTCTTTTAATTAGAATGGATGCCCTCATGTTTGCTGAAAGGACCTACTGATAAATAAAGCATTAGAGAGATTAGTATATGATCCTCTGATATATTTATACAGTTATCATATTCCCCCTTAGTCGCCTTGTTGCCATAAATAACCCCAAATTGTCCAGCCTTATTTTTATGTTGGGTTTTTAACTGTTTGACTTCAGCTTATTCTTCCGCTTTTTCCTCTTCTTATTCTTAGAGCCCCCCATTTTCTAAACATTTTCTTAACATAAACCGAATGAGCGACATTTGTTGGATGACCCAAAGTGGGAGGGGCCAACAATAGCCAATCAAATTTCACCCATTGACTAAGCTTTGAGGCTACACTCCCCAAACTTGAATCACATAGTCATGGGGCCAGCCTGAATGAAAACCTAATGATTGTTGGATGCCCAAAAGTGGGTGGAGCTGTGAACAGCCAATCAGATTTTATCTATTGACTTGGTGGAAATTCAACTTGTTGCCAATCTCACAGTAATAACACCAGGGTCCGCAAAGTTTGCAGATTTAGGCACCAGGTACTGTAACTGCGGCAAAAGTGGGAAGAGCCACCAACAGCCAATCAGATAAGTAACAAGTCAGTGACTCGTTGTCTGCACAATAGCTGCTAGGCAGACGTTTTGAAACTATTGTAACAACTCACACCTCAGCTCCCAGGTAATGCTGAAAGTTTGCAAAGGTACTAGCTGTGTGAGCAACTTGATTGAACTGGTAAAGGGGAGTGCACACAGGGGGTTTAAGAAACCTATGCCTGACTAATAGGCTGCATGGCCAGTGCATGTTAACTCACGCTGCAATCCTAACAGCCAATCAGACACCTATTGATTTTTTTTTGGTTTAAATTTAAAATGCTGCCTTTATCACACTATTTATGTCAGGGTTCCCAAACGTTGCACAGTCAATGGCTGACTATGTGGGGAAAGTGGGTGGAGCCACCAACAGCCAATCCATTTCAACCCATTAAATTTCATTGATTTATATTTAAACTGATGCCATTATTTAAGTATTAATTTCAGGGTTATTAAACTTTCCAAAGTTAGTCACTGGGTATTTGCCTTTCAAAGTTATAAAAAGTGGGCAGAGTCACCATCAGGCAATTACATTTCACTTATTTACTTTCAATGGTGAAGTGTAAAATGTTGTCAGTCCCACCATTTTTATGCCTGAGTCCCCAGACGTTGCAAAGTTGGTCACTGGGGGACTGCAGTTCAAAAATAGAAAAAGTGGGTTGGGCCACTAATAGCCAATCAGATTTCATCCATTGAATTTTATTGGTTTAAATTTAAAATGCTGCCATTCTCACACTATTTATGCCAAGGTGCCCACTGTTTGTCACTGGGTAACTTCGACTCAAGGTTAGAAAAAGTGGGCACACCCACCAACCATTAATTACAATTTACCTATTGACTTTTATTGGTTTAAATTTAAACTGCTGCTGTTCCTTAACTATTAATCCTAGGGTCCCTAAACTTTGCAGAGTAACAGTAACTGCAGTTCCAGATTAGAAAAAGTGGGTGGAGCCACCAATCAGATGTCACTCGTTGACTATCAGTGGGGAAATTTAAGTTGCTGTCATTCAGACACTATTAAAACCAGGGTCCCCAAACTTTGCACAGTAGTTTTTACTATATAACTGTGGTCCAAGTTTAGAAAAACTGGTGGAGCCAACAACAGAGCAGATTTCTTTCAGTGACTTTACATTTTTCAAACTAACATGAAGTTTGTTCTTAAACTTCTCTTTCTACTTTGTAACTGAGACTGTTTATACTCTTTACCAGCTTTGCTGCCCTTCTTTGGACTTGCTGCAATTCAATAATATATAAAAAGTATAGTGTTTATATTCATTCAATTCATCAATGCAGAATCTAGATCCTCTGGAAGAGCCTGCTATTCAGCCTGATCTTATGTTAACATCAGCAAATAAGGATTATGTTTTTCTAGTTCATGATGTCATTAAGTCTACTATTAAGTCTGAGTGGGTGGTCCCAGATAAGAATTTTTTTTCATCTAAAAACATTCCTTTTTCTGAGGATGAGGTTAAACAATGGGATGCTGCTCCTAAGGTGGATGCTTATATCACTAGAGTAGCAAGGAGAACTACATTGCCTGTAGTTTTCCCTCAAGAATCCAGATGACACATTTCAATTTTGAAGAAGATTAATTCTGTTTTAGACACTATTTGTAAACCAACAGTAGCAATTACCCTATTGGCTAGGGCCAACAACATTTGGCTGTCTAATATCGAGGAAGCACTCCAAAAAAAGTCAGCAGAGATTCTTCACTTTGTGGAAGAGGTTAAATTAGTTAATGAGTTCTGTGCAGAAGCTTCCATGAATATTCTTAAGCTGTCTGCTAGGAAGAGTCTTTCGTCACTGCCCGCAGTTTTTTTTGGCTGAAACAGTGGTTGGCTGACACACCTTCTAAGCATAGTTTGAGTACTCTGCCTTACAAACGAGATTTGTTGCTTGAGAATATTATTTCTAAGGCTTCAGCAAGCAAGTAGGCTTTCCTGCCTCAAGATAAAAGAGATGTTCTTTCAGGGGTAGCAGATCCTTTCTTAAAGATGCCAGATCATATCATCCAGGTAGAAACTCTCAAAAGTATTCTTCATGGAAGTGTAAGTCTAAGTCCTTTCAGGCTAAGAAGGAGGTCAAATTTGAGAGGAATAAATCTTTCTGAAGTTTTGTGAGCCCAGCAGTCACCCGTTGGAGCGAGACTTCAAAGCTGTTTCGGCTGAAACAACTACAGAAAGCTGGGTATGAGAAGTCATCTCAAGAGGTTACCCTGCCCCCCTTCATTAGCTGATTGGCACCTAGGTCAGCATTCAATAGAATGTATTTTAGCTCTATACTTTATAATAAGGGGTAATGTAGGCTTGATGCAAAATAAGCTTTTGAGATAATCTGTTCCTCTTAACTAAACAAGGGCTTCTCTGCCCTGGCAGCAGAATAAACAAGGAATATGTGGTACAGGTGTCTTCAACTCAGGCATGCATCTGCTAGTCAGGTTCCCGCTCCCCCTAGATATCCCTCTCGTACTTGAGGGAGCTTTAAGAACACCAGACAAAAAAAATCTAGTGTTTCTTATCTACTTTATCTTCAATACACAAAGGGGCAACCCCTTTTGTGCGCTTCCATACTAAATGGGTGGTAGCTATATCACAGATCGAGGCTGATGACTGGTTGGTCATTCCTTTTTAATTAATAGTGACAATATTCTAATACAATAACATATGACACACCTAACACAACACAACTGCATTCCATGGTACTCAAATCAGATCAGACAATCCATGTATTAGATGTGGGTGCACTCTGGTACGTTTCTACATACATTATGGACCTGCCTGCTGATAGCTAAGTTTTGGGAAAATGGTAACAATGCTACCTTGAGATTGGAGATGGTCAAAGAAAATATGGCAGTTTCCAAGAATGTATAATCCTTCTCACAAGCTGTAATCAGAGACCACCTTTATTAGCATATATGTCTTCCATGAGGCTGAGTTGGATAAGAAAATAAATATGATGTATACTGAATGAGGAGGATGGGGAAAAATATAACATGAAAAGTAGTAATCTTTTTAGTACATACCCTTAGGATGCCAAATGTACATTCCCCAGGGGCATGCCTCTTGGGACTGGTTGAGAACATAGTCCCTGGCAGGTACCAGCTTATTTTTCTGCAGCTTCTATACTTTAGGCTCCTGTCACACACTATGCTCCAAAAAACTTATTGTTGTTTTGCATGCGGAGCCATTGTGTCAGGTCAGGTGCATGCATACTGGGCGGATTTCGGTGCATAACTGCATACTCGAGCCAATTAGTTAATGACTCGAGTCAATTGGCTAATTTCACATTCAAGATAAAATTAAAAACTCCAGTACAAATTACTGGCAAATTAGTAAATGTAGATATAGGGTAGGGACAGTCAGAAAGAATTTATAATGTAAACGGTGGAACAAAAGTTCTCTATAAAGTATCTATAAAATATATATTGCATAAACCAGCTTATATGTAAAACCCTGCTTCATATAAATAAACCGTTTTCATAAAAATATACTTTTTTAGTAATATGTGCCATTGCGTAATCCTAAGTAGAAAAATGCAATTTTAAGAATTAAGAGCCACCTCCTGAAATCATAAGATTCATGATGCATACAAACAAAGCAAGGCACACATACATGCTAGGCCACATCAGCCAATTAGAGCCAATAGAGTTCTATCTTTTGCTTCCACACTTCTTCTTGTTACAGTTAGAGCTGCATTATTTCTGGTCATGTGAATTTTGAGGGTGTACACAGCCCATCACAAATTGTTGGCTCAAGGGAAAAGATGTAAAAGAGCAATATTTACTTCTATATATATACAGATACCCTCAAGCTCCCCACTCCTTTGGAAAGATCTTGTTTCACAATTGCAAAATTAGTTTGTTTTTTAACCATCTATTTTATTAACCAGAGCCTCATTATTCTACTTTATAAAATGTGCAATCTCCAGAAATGTTGGCTCCTGTTCTGCCTCTAGGCCTATATCAGAGGAGGAGAAAGTGTTGGCGTGGGATAGGCCAACGGGTGAGAGCTCAGTGGTATCAGTGGAGTAACACCCTGGATTGTGTGGAACTAGAAGCTCCAGGTTTATTAGCTGCTGAGCCACCAATGGCTTATTTATCACCACTCACCTTACTAGAGGGAAAGGAGTGGTTGTAAGTAGGACCAGCAACATCTGGCAGATGTGTTCTGACTGTTTGGTAGCAGAATGTTTTCCAACAATAATAGGAATAGGCTCACTAATGTTCAGCACAGTTTATCCATGGGAAAATAAGAACACATACAGCACTGTAAATATTTGCAGGAGGGAAGAAAAACATCTTACTTCAGCGACATGTTGTCCACTCCCCCAATATGTTTGCTTCTAAACAGGTGATAGATAACTGACACAGGTGACGCATAAATGCTGATTGGTTGCTATGGATTACAGCACCTGGGCAAACTTTGTGCCTTTAATTACATAACCATTAAGAGTTCATTATGTGTTCCCCTTTAATAGTACAATATTTAATGATCATCAACAGCTTTAAGTGCTATCACTGAGATGTAAGCAATCCCTCTTTCTTTTTTTATGTTCCTCTTGTTTAATGAAGACCAAAATTTAAATGAAGATAAGATTTTAGCAGTATTTTATAAAGTGGAAGAATTAATTATGCCATATATGGGTCACCCACAGGAAATTACCAGGGTTTCAGAGCTCCTGGAAATACCATTCTGTTGCGGTGAAAAGAAGTTGCCACAGGTAAAACAGATTAATTTAAAGATCACAAGAAATTTCCTTTTGAGACATTTTCACACAGTTACACAATATCAATGTTTTACATGCTGCAATCTTTGTTCACTGTTATGCAAAGGTAATTTCAGGCAGTTTCCTGCAGACAACAAAGTGCCCTGCATGCCATGAGACTTACAGATGCATTACACTAGGGAGTATTTTAAAGGGAGATTTGTTATATTTGAACCCCTTAACTACCAGCTCTTTGTAAAATTTACGATGTCTGCAGAAAAAGACTCTGTCTGCCACAGATCATAAATTTTGCAAAATACAGAGTTGCAGTTCGGCAAGTACTTCACTAACCTTTAAATACTTTTATTGTCTATTGCTTGTTTTTGCCCCTGAGACTAGTGGAACTGGGTTTTGACCCAATACATTTGAACACATTTTTGCATTCTGAATTGCTCTAGATTACATCTTTGTTCCTCTAAGAATAGTTTTTACTGTTTTAATTTAGGGGTCTCTCCATAGCACATAATTTTGTAACTTTTTGTAATTTTACATATAGCAGATCAAACTGTTCAAAATGAACCTTGGTGTACATATTTCAGATATTTGCCTTTCTGTGAGATAAGGCAACATAAACTGTAAGATGTAAGGTGGTTTTCAGATATTTGTAAAACCGTCCGTCTTGAGCAAGGGTTTTCAGTTTGGTCATGTGAATTAGAAATAGACAAATTAATCCACATTTAACTTGCCATAATATGTACTTTCTATTAACATTTTTTGCATGAGTTTCTTCTTTTTGGCTTTTATGACACATAAAATGCAGGCAACATTTGAATGGTATATGAATAGGGGAGGGCCTGAATAGAAAAGAAAGTTACAAGAAGTAACAATAACAATAAAACTGTAGCCTCAGAGAGTAATATTTTTTTGGCTGCCAGGGCTAGTGGCCCCCATTTAAAAACTGCAAAGAGTTGGAAAAAGATGGCAAATAATTTAAAAATTATAACAAATAAATGATAAAGACCAATTGAAAAGTTGCTTAGTATTGGCCATTTTGTAACATACTGAAAGTTAGCTTAATGGTGAACCACCTCTTTAAATCCAGAACCTGAAAGCGTTTTCAGTTTCTAACAATCAGCTTGAGCTGCAAAAACAATATATTAGATAACTGTGTGATATTTTAACATCCATAATCCCCAATAAAGCCAGGGATGGTGTAATAGAGAAAGTCCCTTTTGTAATATCCAAATAAATTCCATTTGCTATTGTAATCAGAAGAATTCTAAGGCAAATTGCAACCTTGTCCATATTTTTTATTCTATGTGTTTTTAATTTTTGAACTTTTTGTTTTGCAGCTCTCTAGATTGGAAGTAGGCTGTTCTCTGGTTTGCTGTTAGCATAAGTCAGTAGTTTGAATGGTAAACTAAAATAAAGGCAAATAATTCAAAGGCTAAAGGCAAATAATTTTAAAAAAAGCATGAAAAATGTAAATAAAGACCAAACTGTGCTAAGATATTATTATTCATCTGCTTAAAAAGTACATTTTAAAGGGGAACTCTTACACTACAAAAATTAAAATAAAATATATGATTTGGCTCGTGGAAAAAATACATTTTCTGAATAGAAGTTTAATATTGGTGTTGTTTCTAAAAAAAAAAAAAAAATCAAGTTAATCTTCACTATCCCCCTGACACCAATCTGTGTCTCTTTTTTATGCTTTATATTTTTAAAAATAATTAATTGTTAAAATATTAATGTTAAAGGAGAAGGAAAAGTAAAAACTAAGTAAGCTTTATCAGAAAGGTCTATGTAAATACAGTCATAAGTACTTACAGTAATGCTGCACTGAGTCCTCTATCAAAAGAAACACATGATTTCTTTCTCTTTTTTTGTAAACATGATGTTCCAGTGTCTGACTTCATCTCTCAGAAACATCCTTAATTCCCATGACCAGAGCCTGCACAGTTCTCTTCTCTCTCCTCTCTCCTGCTCCCCCCCACTAAAATGCTAAGAACTCCCTCCCCCCCTCCCTTAAGAATGTGTGACCTGAGCTAAAATGGCTAGACTGCAGGAAGGAAGCTGCTTAAAATGGCAGCTGCTATCTTAAGCAAAGGTAGAAAGCTTCTAAAGCTGTTTACTCAGGTATGTTAATGGTTTCTGCAGAATAAATATATTGTTCTAGGTGGCACTAATGTGGCAAATCTATCGGCAGTAAAATGCCAAAAAGACTTTTATTCTCCTTTAAAAGCCACTAGTTGCTCCTCCCCCAGCATGTTTTGTCCTGTCCTACCAGCTTAGCAATGATAAGAAGATTCAGGCTCTTAGGGACTTGATGGCTGATTATGGGTTACCTGAGGGTGAACCCAAAGTGGACTGGAACATCCTTTAGCTTTAATGCATATAACAAAATGCATTGTGAGCATGTCAGACTGCTGGGAATTGAGGCAAGTCATGTCTGCTACTGGGCATCAACAGTTTAGTCTGTGCTTTTTTCTGTGCATGTTGGAGGATCCAGTACCTTCATGAGAACTGGAAGCAGTGCTGCGACATCACTTCCTCTTGCACACACTAGCATGACTTCAGTTTCAGAACTAGGCTTTCTACCTTTTTCAACCATTTCTAAAGGTATATATAACCCTTCTGATACTTCTACCAGGCTGTTCATAGACAAGTTATCTAGGACTCACTTCAAGAGGATGCAGAAAGTATGCACAGCAGGTCTGTCTTGCTTGTATCAAGGGTTTTGGTTATAAAGAGCAAATAAAAAAAGAATATGTTTAATTAAACAAACAGGACATGGCAAACTGAAATGAACCTCCAAAAGTTTCTATTCCCATAGCAATGGTGTCTAGACTATACTACCCCAGTAGATGAAACATCTAGTCTTAAAGAACCTATGAATAGAAGGGCCAATACAGAAGATCTTACATAGCAGCAGATCTAGCCAAACCTTCCACTGCAGCAGAGTATCTATTACACTGAAGTGTTGGGTCAACAATTTAAAAGAAGATATCGATAAAGGTGTATCCAGAATCCAGAAAGGTGTATCACGAAATCTTTTGGGGTCTCTTAAGTATGTCAAGCTTAGTACTGATTTCCTATACAGAATAGAGCCTGTTTGATTGTCAGCCAGACTTATGGCTTTATCTTCAGTGGGTCAGAGGGCCATATGGATGAAGGGCTAAAAAACCTAAATCTGTCATCCAAGAATAGGCTTTGTTCATTACCTTTTTATCCAGGTAAGTTGTTTGGGTCCAAAATAGATAAGTTGATTGAAAGTATCAAACCAAGCACTCTAAAATAAAAAAGCTGGACTTCTGATGCCAGGCCTATAGCACAGTCAGTTGGAAGCAGTCTGTTTTTCTTTTATTGTTAATGGGTCCTATAAAATACAGAATTAATTTTCTTCCTATAGGAACATTTATAATCCCCACTCAGACAGACACCATATTTTAAGAAACAGCTTCATTTTTTTGAATGTTTTGGCACATGTTTCAATTCTAAGACAGAGTCAGGGACTTAGGGATTGTACTCAACTATGTTTTTGGTTCCTAATCAAGGAGGAAAAGTAAGTTTGTTTATAGACCTAAGGTACCCAGACAAATTTATATGTAAAACAAAATTACATATGGAATCTAGTAAGTCTGTTAGTGCAAAAAAAGATAATATCTTATGGTAGCAATAGACTTGACGGATGTGTACTTGCATGTTCTTATTTCCTAGATCTGTAGCTGTGATCTTAAACAAGACAGACATCTTCAGTTTAGAACTTTGCCTTCGGGATTACCTTGGCTCCAAGGGCATTCACAAAGATCATAGTGTTGATAGAAGCTGCCCTAAGGAAAGAAGGTATTTTCTTAGTTTGGAAAATAGACAATTGGCTACTCAACACAGAAATATTGAATCTGCATCCATCTCCCTCTTTGAAGTTCTTGGGCTTTCATTACATGAAAGCTTTTGTTCCAGAAGAAAAAATAGAGAGTATTGGACTACTGGATTTTAGGATAAATAACTGCAGCCATAGAGGCAGTTACATGGGCCAAGGCTCAGCTGAGACCTTTTAAATCTCTGAACACTTGGAATCAGAAAACTTCAGGTCTAGACAAGAAGATGAGAAACAGGAAGCCTGCCTTACAAACCATGAAGCATGCCTTAGGGCTCTGGCACACGGGGAGATTAGTCACCCACGGCAAAACTCCCTGTTCGCGGGCGACTAATCTCCCCGAGTTGCCTTCCCCTGCCATCCCACCAGCGAACATGTAAGTCACTGGCGGGATGGCACACGTGGCGGCGCGATTTGACGCAAATCGCCGAAAAAGACTCGCAAGTCTTTTTCTGCGATTTCCCAAAATCGCCCCGCCGCGTCTGCCATCCCACCCATCGCCGATGGGATGGCAGGGGAAGGCAACTCGGGAGATTAGTTGCCCGCGAACAGGGAGTTTTGCCGTGGGCAACTAATCTCCCCGTGTGCCAGAGCCCTTAAAGTCTTTCACATTCAGAATGTATACCAGGGTGAAAACCTTTCATTGTCACACTCTGATTATGATCACAAAAAATGCATCATTAAAGGGCTGGGGAGCCCCCTATAAAGTTAGATGGCACAAGGTTTCTGGTCTCAGATTTCAGCAATCCACATTAGAGGTGTGAACAACAAGTGGGAAGACCATTTTAGGAGGAAAATAATCATACAAATGATTACCAAACAAGTCCAGTTGCTTTACATTTATTTATACTAGACATACCTGGGGAGTGGTCAATGAATGAATAAATCCTTCAACAAGTTACATGAGGTGGGGGGGACCCACAAATGGACCTGATGGGAAGTAAGAAGAACTTCAAGTGCAGAAAGTTCTGTTCTGTTTATCAGGAAGATAAACCAACCTTCCTGCATTTTATATCAAGTGGAACGTCGTTTTGAAGTAGGTTTTCTTAATCTTGATTCAGAGAGTCATCAAGAAGGTGCAGCAGGATTGAGCAAAAGTTATAGCCATTATTGCAAATAAACATGAGCACTTTAAAATGTACATTTATTTTCTACTTTTCCTTTACAGCTATCACCTCAGGTAGAAGGCTTGGAGATCTTCAGACATTAGAAGCATCAGAACTTTGTTTTCTTACAACATAAGGTATGTCTCAAAACTCTACCTTTCTCTTTCTTCCTTCATAAGGTGCCAACAACTTGGTGTACTAACACAGAAATAATTCTGCCCATGTTTTTTTTTTAAACCCTAAGACCAAAATAAAGAATTACTTCATAATGTGGATTCGAAAAGAAGTAGTGTAACAGGCAGGCAAATGAGGACTGTGCAAATGCCACCTCCAGCCTACAGATGGCAGCCTTAGACAATCTGGAAACAGTCAGGCTGATACCATGTGACTTTGTAAGGAGCGACTTCAGGTTCCCCTTAGTGTGCCAGTAAGTGCCAGCCAGAGAAGGATTGTACTCTCCTTGCACCTTAGGACCATTAGGTTCCAGTTCCAATAGGCCCTCACTGTAACTAGTGCAGATTTAGGGCCCAGTTAGGGATTTAGGGAATTGTTTTATAAGAGCCAGAAGGTTCAGTAGTCAGGTCCCTTCTCTGATCAGAGTAGGTTAGAGCCCCAGGTTCCAGTGCCCGTTAGAGTCAGTCACCCCTGCTTAGTTAGTGGCCCAGCTTTACCCAAGAGGAGAACCAGGACTAAATACTGGACACTGTAATCCCTGGGAACACTGGATAGATTTCCATCACCGGATTATAAATCTAATGTATTGGATCTTATGGATGTCACTGTCACACCTTGGATTACAGATAAGTGCGCACCAACATAAAGTGTACACAACAAGCAGGCCTGAACTCTCAGTTATATGTGGTGCACCACAGGGGTTAACAAATTGTATTACTGTATTGGTTTGTTCTTACTGATATTATTTGCACTTGTTCTCTTATGGTTTTCATTTACCTGTTCTAGTAAAATAGAGTGCTGCATTCACTCTCACCATAAATTCAGCAAGTGTGTCATTTCTACTTTGTACCAGGCTGTTAAAGGAACCCATACCTTGCCAGGCTACCCAGAAGGTAACATAATTTGGTACAGTATCTTTAAAGAGTATGTATCTTGAAAGAACAAAAAACTTCAGAAAGTCTGTTATCTCTTTGTACTCTTAAATAGGAAAAATAGGGGTAATAGAGATACCAAGGCATTTTTCAGAGTTACTCACTTAATTACCAGATAGGAGCCATTGTGCTGTAAACACTATCAAACATTTTGAGGCTTAAAGGAACAGTAACACCAAAAAATGAAAGTGTATAAAAGTAACTAAAATATAATGTGCTGCTGCCCTGCACTGGTAAAGGTTGTGTGTTTACTTCAGAAAGTCTACTATAATTTATATAAATAAGCTGCTATGTAGCCATGGAGGCAGCCATTCAAAGGAGAAAAGGCACAGGCACATAGCAGATAACAGATAAAACACTATTGTATTCTACAGAACTTATCTGTTATCTACTATGTAACCTGTGCCTTTTCTCCTTTTTCCAGCTTGAATGGCTGCCCCCGTGGCTACACAGCAGCTTATTATATAAATTATAGTAGTGTTACTGTAGCAAACACACCAGTTTTACCAGTGTAGGGCAACAGTGCATTATATTTTTATTACTTTAAAGCTCTTTCGTTTTTTGGAGTTACTGTTCCTTTAATACAAACAGCTTTTTAAACAAAAGATGTATTAGGGTGAAGACACACAGAGCTACTAGTAGCAGTTACTTTTTGTGGCTACTAAAATAGACAATGTTGATAATTTACTGATAACTGTCTCTACGTGTGTTTAAGCAGAGGCAATTCTCAGATTTTTCAATAGCAGGGTATTTTTCTGGAGTTTAGTAGACGTGAAAAAGTAGCTGCTACTAGTAGCTGACAGTCTGTGAAGTAGGCAAAAACTAGGGCAGGCGACAGACATGGAAGGATCCAAGGGCCAAAATTGGGGAGTCAGAACATATGGGACCATGGGCAGGCCAGAACCCAACTTACAGGAAAGATTTCTAAATGGCTTTGTCTCAGCAAAAATGCTAATGATTCAACGCTGTTTTTTAGAGGAGGAAGGCTTAAATAGCCCCTTAACTAGGCTATTGTCTGCAGCTGGAGTTAGCCAGGGAATACAGAGGCAGAGGTAAAAAGTCATTGATGTCACTGCCAGACCTAAACCACACTGCCTCCTGTGGTTTACCAGCAAGGAGCAGTGGTTAGTATACCTCAGGTTCCTAGTTCTTGAAAATAAGCCTTTATTGCAAGGTGGGTCAAAGAGGTTTTTTTTTTAATCTAATCTACAACCAGGGCCAGAGTCACCAGAGCCACCAGAATTTGTAAAGGCTCATTCCGTAAGAGGAATTGCAACATCCTGAAGTGTCATGTATCACCACAAGACATCTGCAGAGCAGCTACAGTATATACATTTGCCTATATAATTTAATTTTAATGAAAATAATCTATTTGCTAACAACTATTGTACGACATAATTGGAGTTATTTACATCTGCACTAGGCAGAAGTGCAAGAGCACTAAGGTATGCAAGCGTGCTCTTTGCAGAGGTGCAGATTGGAGCAGAACACTTCAATTTACTTACCTCCTAGATAGACATCGCTAGCTTGGGCTTACACTACATGCGCAGTAAAATACGTTTCTTTACTGCTAGTATAATTCATTACTAGGGACATCTAAGAATGGTAAGTGTAATGGTGGTGCAAGTTTCTACCTTTTGGATTAACTGACAAATTGGCACCCCCAGTAATCCAACTTCAAAATGTCTGAAAAAAATTACAATGCAAGTCACTAATGTGCATGATTTCTTTTGCGATTATGCTTATATTTATTAAATAAAATTATTAATAGGTTAATCAAGATCAGTTTTGAAACTATAGAGAGAGGGCATGTGAGGTGGGGTTGCAGGTGATGTATATTTTTGCATGCAACCTGCAAACTCATAGGTTAGGTCCTATAAAATCTTGCAGGGGGGAACTCTGAATTTATGGCACTGAAAATGACTGCCTACAATTGTGACAAAAAAACATAAATCACTATTTTCACAAGTTTAAAGCAAGATGAACATTTTTAGGATAAAGTGATGGGGAAAAAATACTTGATTATCAACTTGCTTAAATGAGATCTAAGCAGGATGCACATGTGAGCACTTTAAAATTTACATTTATTTTCTATTTTTAACAGTTTCTAAAATCTTAGCATTTTTATAGTGCTAATACCAGCCTTTGGGTTAACTGAGAACCAGCAACCCTAGGGTTAACTAAAGGCAGGAAGTACATAGATAGTACATAGACAGTACATAGACAGTTCATACACAGTTCATAGACAGTTAAGATGACCATACATATTTAGATTTTAATCTTATACAACAAACATTCTAATAACTGTAATATGTTTTAATGCAATTCTCTAAAACTAAAATTCAGATTTAATTTGCCAGATTAATGTTCTGGTTATTAATTAAGGTTACCATTCTTAACCCAGCATTGGAACTTCTGTCCCCGTGAAATTTGCCCCCATAGGCCATCTCCGTCTGACAAATAAAGCCCAAGAGAAACCCTCTGATTGTTAGGTGTTTAGGCAGCCATCTTTGCAGGTCCTTCAACACAGAGGTGTGCAAATTGGCCAATTAGGTAGCCACAAGCAGCAGCTAATTCAATTCACTCTAAAACCTGAAGTCCTCCTCCTGTACATGTTTGAACTACAGAGGAAAGAAATCCTGCTGATTGACCTACTGCTTTCACTAGTAAGTTTTTGTCACACAAAATAATTTAATATAATTACTAATTATTGTCACTTTGTTATCGTAATATGAGTTCTGTAGTATTATACATGCAATTGCCATTGTTCATTTATATATTTACTGAGGGTATATCTGTAAAATGGAAAGTGGTTTATCAGGGGTACATTTACCAAAGTGGGCATGGCCTAAAAATTGTTGCTGTGCACATAACACGCACCACCATTCCCCACCCTGTCTGCAGATTTCACTCTGAAAATCTGGTCACTTTACTATTAATTGACAGACAACAATCTTATGAAAGTTATTTGTCAGTGAAGTATGGAAACTTTGATCCCAGGAATGATGTTGCTTAAAGTGATAATAACAGCCAATTAAAACATTTTTTTACACCTGCTGTTGTGTTTTAATTTGTATCAGCTTTAAATTCCTTATAAACTAAATCTGCAAAGTCTTTTCGCTTCATAATTATGGTTGCAAGAATTACAGACCCATGGAGCAGCCATGTTTGTTCCCCTCTTCCGGGTTTTAATTTAAATACCTCCCAAGTGAATAAATATGCCCAATCACAAACCTGCAATGCCCCTTCTGCTTTCTGCCAGTGTGTGACAAGCTCAGCTCCGTTGTCTATGTGTAATGAGGAGGGGAGGGACAGGCACTGGAGAGCTTAAGCTGGCGTGCTGTTTAATTCTTCGTAGGAAGAGCAGAGAGGGGGGGCACAGCCCTTTGAAGTAGGCAGGCAATGGAAAGATCAAACCTGCCTGCTATCTAGTTCACAACACCATGCGATGCTATACGAGGGAGGAGAAACTCTTTGAAGCAAACGGCAAGCTGAATCCTCCCAGTTTATGACGTAGTCCTTTTCACAGATTGAGAAGCTACAGTCGGGGTGCCAGACAGTTGGGTTCAGGATCTTCAGTAGGATTTATGTAGAGAAACAGGACTTTTAGGAAAAAACAGTCAACATGACCCATAGGTAGGTTTGGAAGTAGGTTCATATTTTTAAAAGAAATTTTTTGGTATCACTTTAAATGTATAGTACATGTTTATACAAATAAATGCGATACGATTGATCATGTGCACAAAAGCGTTGGCAGTTTCTGTTTTGAAAAATAGACTGTGTTTCCTATTTTAAAAGGAATCCAGCATATATGAATGCCAAATACAGAGCAGCACTTGCAATAGTATTGGCAACAGCATCTCAAGAAAAGAAGAAAAAGCATTCTTGTTAGAGTAAGCAAAGGCTTTTAAAGCATGAAACTTTGACAAATGTTCCTCTGTGGGTGTGTACATTTTGTTTATATGTCATATACACAAAGGCCCCAGGCCTAGGGCGGCACAAATTTAGGGGAGGCATGCCGCCCTGCCGCAACAAAATTTTTAAATTTGGCTCCCATATGAGGACCTCTCCCCACTGCTCAGTATGGTACTTTAGATGTTTGTGCATGCGCACTTGTGCTCGCAGCCGGGGGGTGTTTGCGCGTTTGCGCATGCACACATGGGGGGGGGGCACCAATGAGGGAGGCCTAGGGGCACCCGCAAGACAAATCCGCCGCTTTTCCCATAAACATCATCATCTGCAATGCATGCAAAGATATTATTGTTATCCAACAGCAATATTCTAACCTGTCCGATCAGCTAAACAACTGGTTGCCATGGTATGAAAATTGTCAGGATAATTATTCACAGACCACACGTGGTCCGAAAATTCAACAAAATTTTGTTTTGTACGATTAGATAGGCATGTATACGACCATCTTTAGTTGCTGACACTCTGGGCCTGATGTTAAACTCACTAAATTTCTGCTCCACTTGGCCAGATCTGTCACACACCGACCTGTCATGTCGGTGTGTCCTGTACTGTCCTGCTCTCCTCCCAAAATAATTTGCCTGGTATTTTACCATAGAAAAGGTGGCAATCCAAGTTAGAGGGGATCCGGACCACTAGTATTTCATAAAGGTGTATCCAAAGCCTACCAAGTCATCTCCTTAGTGATGATAGTATTCAGCTCTCTCTTCGAATAATTTTTTGTGCTTAGGGAACACCACTGTTTGCAGCAATATTCAGAGGGGCCCCTGCTCACGTCCTTCTCCACGCCCTCTAGCTCTCAGGTAGGAGAGCAGTGGGGAGGGGGGTTCACTAAAACTAAAGAACAGTGCTCTTCAGCCGAGACTGTGGAGTGTAGTCGCGTGTATAGATGAGCAAACAACATAGATTAAATGAAAACTCTGAGACTCTGTTTCCTTTACGTGGGTGGAGATTGGCCACAGCTTGATGTTAACCAGGTAAATGTCCTTGCCCCATTATAACCAAAATAGGATACGCCCAGATGCCAGCCACCACAACAGCAGTGGGCATGTAAAGTACAATTTATTAAAACATACTGAAAGGGCAAGAACCAAATTCAAAAATACCCGCCTGCAGCTGTGACAATGTAGACAAAGTATCAATAACAAAATAGTATAAAAAAACAAGATGCATGTTTTTACCATTGTGTAAGAAACAATATACATGTACCCTTCAACTAAAAACCAAAAAACAGAAAAAAAGGTGGGTAGGTTGGATGATCAGACGCCATTTTTTGCACAGCGCTCCAGGTGCCCGTGATGTGAAGGAAAAAGGCGGGTAAGTTGCTCTTCTTTTATCTACCATCCCTCCCATAAATGATCCAACCAATCCTGTACCCCCACGTAGCAGCTCCCAGGGTTCTCTCCACTCCCAGCACATCCCCACAATCCAAGGCACCCTTCGTTAACCACTTTGGTGCCAATTATATCTAGTACAGCATGTTGGAGGGCTGGAAAAAATGGAAATGATATCACATAATGAAGTCTATGGAGTCTCTGAGCAGACTAGGGGCCATAAAAATCCTTTGAAGGGCCACATCCACCCCCGGGCCTCCAGTTGGGTAGCCCTGTCATAGAGGCAGCAGACTACACAGTCCGGGCTCCCTTTCTCTATAGTTTTGCCACTGGCTGCAACCAATTTACCTCATTGATTACCGTGTGCTACGTGATTACTTATCCTTGTATGCTAAATAAACCTTGTTTGCTGTTTAAGAGCCTGGGGTCCTAAATACCTGATTTGTGCAGCGTAGATGTGTAGTTTGCAAAATCATGATCACGAATTGAGATAAATCTGACCCCCATAGTGTTTATGCATTGCCTAGTAGAACCCCAATTTTAGGTTTTTCAGCAAAACAGAAAAAAATTGTAAAATGTAAAATCAGGCAAGTGCCTTTCTTAGCTAAAGGGTAGTATTTAAAACCAAAGCTGCTTCTTTGAAGAAATGAAACTGAAAGCATTTCACTTTGCTTTAACATGCTTCAAATCTGATGAAATTTGATACTAATCATGAGTTGAATGAGTGCAAAGTGCAGCATGTCTGGGCAGTGTGGGGAAAGCTCTATAAATAACCAGAGTACAGCACCTGGTGCTTTGTGTGTAGGAAGATAAGAAACAGCTAATGAACGTATAGCTATAGCCCACCTATAGCTGCCAAAGCTTGGCAAAGAAAGTGACTGTGATACTGTGTTTGATTTTACCATATACCGGTCTGTGCTACCTACTGAAACAGTTAATATCTCTTTCTCATCCGTCTAGCCCATGTTTATTTACTTTTTTAAAAAAAAAAAATTCTTTATTGCCTTCTTTTTGAATTTAAAGGAGAACGAAAGGTAACCATACACCGCTTTCTCCTACAGTTTTTCACAAATGAGTTATATCAGATTGCCAAGTTTTCACCTCGTCATATCCACTTTTGAAGTCGTACTTGACTTTCTGTATTTGCTTCTCTGCTCTGCGAACACTGCCACCATCTTTCTACTGTAGATGCAACTTCATTTTGCTTTAATCTGTTATTGGGCATGCAGGAAAAAATCCCTCCTCTCACTAGTGCGTCATCAGAGCAGGAAAAACAAACCTGCCTATTCAAAGCATGTGCACTGTAAAAATCTTGGCAAATGCTCATAAAGATTTCCCGGGGCAGGGGGGAGAGTGATGCAATAGACGGAGATCTAGGTGACTTTAGCCAGCTCCAGGCATTAATATAATTAGTTAGGCAAAAATGTGATCTATAAAGGCTGGAGTGAGCAGATGTCTAACATAAATGGCCAGAATCCTGCTTTTAACTCTCTTACTTCTTAGATAGTGACTTTAGGGGGGGCCACATGGGACATATCTGTTCAGTTAGTTTGTGAGCATGCAGGTCAGATTCAAATGCAAACGTTGCAGAAATAACGCAGCATGTGTGTGACGTCACTACCCCCGTTTTGATAGGGCACCCAAACATTGCAATGTTAATGCTGAATCGTCAGATAGGGGTAAAGAATTCCTTTGTTTAGACTTGCATATCTGACAATTCAGTAGTTAGTAGAGTGATCATTGGTCGTGAGAAAAATTATTATTAAGGAAAGAGTCTGTGATAATGGAACTCTTATCTGCGTGTTGTCATTTTTTCTTAAAGGAACAGTAACACTGTCTATCACAGTAATTAAACTAAAATGTACTGTTCCTCTGCAATGGTAAGTTGTGTGCTTGCTGCAGAAACCCTTCTATAATTTATATAAATACCCTGCTGTGTAGCCTTGTGGGTAGCCATCCAAGCTTGAAAATAGTAGAAAATGCACAGGTGACATAGCAGATATCAGATAAAACACCATTGTATTCTACAAGATTTATCTGTTATCTGCTGTGTAATCTGTGCCTTTTCTCCTTTTAAATGGCTGTCTCCATGGCTACACAGCAGGGTATTTATATAAACTATAGTAAAGTATCTGAATCAAACACAACAGTTGTACCAGTGCAGGGCAACAGTACATTATATTTTAATTACTTTGAAAAAATTTCATCTTGGTGTTACTGTTTCTTTATGTACATTTCAGTTTTGTTGGTCACTTAACAGCAGGGGTTATAAAGTTCTGCCACTGTGCCTATATAATTGCCTCAGAAATGTGTCCTGTAATAGATATATTGCCATTGTTTTACTGAGGTTGTCATTTACTGCTGCAGCCCTAAAATAACTACAACATTATTCTGACCTCATTGCAGTAAAGTAATGTACCATGGTAATCTATATAACTTTATTGTAAAAGACCCCACTCTAAATGTTCACTCTAGTACTCTTTTATCAGCCCTCCAGAAACAAGCTGTGCCTGAAGAGAAGGAACAATGGCTTAAAGGAACAGTAACACCAAAAAATGAAAGTGTATAAAAGTAATAACAATATAATGTACTTGCCCAGCATTGCTACAACTGGTGTGTTTGCCTCAGAAAGACTACTATAGTTTATATAAGTAAGCTGCTGTGTAGCCCTGGGGGCAGCCATTCAAAGGAGAAAAGGCACAGGTTACTTAGCAGATAACAGATAAACCCCCATTATATGGGGCTTATCTACTAGTTATCTGCTATGTAACCTGTGCCTTTTCTCCTTTTTTCCAGCTTGAATGGCTGCCCCCATGGCTACACAGCAGCTTATTTATATAGTAGCTTTTCGGTAGCAAAAACACCAGTTTTTTTCAGAGCAACTGCACATTATATTTTAATTACTTTAAAAATCTTTAATTTTTTGATGTTACTGTTCCTTTAATGCCAGATACACTAACCCAAGATGGTCAGTTTGCTGTCTGTTGCCTTCACAATCGCCCTGTTGCTCTGTGTGCTCTCTTGCTACACGGCACTCCCACACCTCAAAGGGAGAGGGGATGTGTGACACAGTATCAAGAGTGTGGTTTGCTCCAGGGTTCTTGTCAATCACAACCAAGCATGTACAAGTATGTTTTATTTGTGCACAACATAATATAGGTAAGACTGTTTCAACACATGTTAAACATCTTCCTAAGGCAAGGTATCCATTTATATTTAGTTGCCTAAACAACATGCTTATGAATAAGTACTCATTTGTGTTAATTCATTTTCTGGTTTACCAGAAGCATGGCCAGTAGTTAAGGCTTCAGCGAAAGCCACAGCTTACATTACATTACATTAACATTTATTTATAAAGCGCCAACATATTCCGCAGCGCTGTACAATAAGTGGGTTACATACATTGGACATACAGAGTAACATATAAAGCAATCAATAACCGATACAAGAGGTGAAGAGGGCCCTGCCCAAAAGAGCTTACAATCTACAAGCTAAAAAGCTGATTGCAGAGATTCCCCAACCAGTGGCTCGTGAGCAACATGTTGCTCCCCATCCCCTTGGATGTTGCTCCCAGTGGCCTCGAAGCAGATGCTTATTTTTGAATTCTTGGATTGGAAGCAAGATTTGGTTGCATAAAAAACTGTTTTATTGCCAAGCAGAGCCTCCCGTAGGCTGCAAGTTCATATAGGGACTACCAAATAGCCAATAACAGACCTTATTTGGCACCCCAAAACATTTTTATGCTTGTGTTGCTCCCCAACTCTTTTTACATTTGAGTGTGGCTCATGGGTAAAAAAAGGTTGAGGATCCCTGGCCTAGGGTATTGACCCCAGATCAAGATATAAACTACACAGGAAAGGTAATGCAATTAATCTGCAAAGACATTATATATGTGAAATTTTAATGTGCCATATCATCCCCAAGCTAAGGAGAAGTTTAAAGGTTAAATAGTGCCATTAGAGACATGGACTCAGTAAAGTGGGTGCAGAGACAGTACAGGTATGGGATCGGTTATCCGGAAACCCATTATCCAGAAAGCTCCAAATTACGGAAAGCCAGTCTCCCATAGCTTCCATTTTAATCAAATGATTCAGAATTTTAAAACTGATTTCCTTTTTCTTTGTAGTAATAAAACAGTACCTTGTAATTGATCCCAACTAAGATATAATTAATCCTTATTGCATGCAAAACAATCCTATTGGCTTTAATTAATATTTTATTGAATTTTTAGTAGACTTTAGGTATGGAGATCCAAATTACAGAAAGAACCCTTATCCGAATTACCCTTGGTCCCAAGCATTCTGAATAATGGGCCCTATACCTGTACTTGTTTGGCTTGTTTTGGACTCTTAGCCCAGTGCGTATGTGCGACACACTGCAAATGCAAACTCTAACCATGCAATACTGTTTGAGAAATCCACACTTATGGCAAAATACTTTCCACCTGCTGATCTGTTGTGCATGATCTGTGCATATAAATTATGGACTGTGGGAGTACGTACCAACCAGTTTCATTTGGTTACACAAGGAACTAACCGGACTGCATTTATGAGTTTATTTCTTCATTGCCACATCCAGGAGATGTTCCAGGAAATCATACTCTTGCTAAAAATGATTGAGTTCTCGTCAATTGGCAAAATGCCAAGGCTCTCCAACTGTGTTGGGAAGGACCACTTTAAGTCTTGCTAATTCACAGAGATCACAGTGAAAGGTAAAGTGTGGCCTCATGGGATTCCAGCACGCCACTGCAAGAAGACTCATCTAACACATTTTATAAGTGTAGGTTAAGTGTGGACATAATAACACTCCTTTCCCTGTGCCACCTAAGTTCCAGGGACCTCAGCACTGGAGGGACCAACAGTGCTAAGGCAGTAGGTCTCCTTCAGGTAAAGACTACCAGGATCATTGTGTCTACTTGGGCTATGCTAATAGGCCCCAGACCAAATAAACCACTATAGACTTGTCTCATCTTCATCATTGTACTCTCTCTAATTTCTCTCAGGAACCAAGTTAAATTGCACCATCATTAGAGCCCACAATTCATTGTACCATTACTTCAGCTATATTTGTGAAAAGAGATTTATAAGCTAAATTTGCCAAGTCAAATAATAATGCTTGTTACTATGTGTCACGATCACAACACTCTTAGTAGCATGTGACACTGGGATGGGGAAACAAGGGGTTATACCTAGTCACCTTACATGCAGGTTAGACTAACATTAGACGCCCCAAAAACACCATCACCCAGAAAATCTATTTGCTAGCAGTCAACTACTTAATTAGCATATACACAGACAAAGTTCCCTCTACACACAAACAAGAGGTTAATACATGTAGGGACAAACTTGCATACTGGCTATGTGAGCAAAACAACAAAACTTAGTACATTTTATATTTAAGATTACAAACAGTAAACAGTGTTTATACAAAAAAAGATATTACATAGAAGAGACATACACATGCAAAACAGTAAATAAAATAAGAAAAAAAGGATTAGAACATATCATAACATTGTCTTTGCATGATCTTCATTTTTGCCATAAAAGTATTTGCTCAATGCTTTTATATAACCTATCTGATCCCCCATGTTCTCCTATAAGGGGGCTGCCATATTTGTCCAGCAGGAGGCCGTTAGCATTAGAAACTGTAACTGACAGGCTGAGAAGGGACAGTCAGGTTCGCAAAACAGTCAGGTTTAGGAACTTCAAGTAAAAATTATTTACAAAAGCAAATCTCTCAGTGAAAAACAATCAACATGACCTATAGGCAACTTTTTATGTACATTCATATTTTGAGGAGTCATTTTTTAGTGTCAGTATCACTTAAGTACTGTGCCGGAAATTTCCTAATGTCCTTGAGACAAGGTTTGAAACTGGGTATACAATTCACGGAAATGAAGCCTCCTTGTATATCATATAATACTGGATCTTTGGGCCTTTTCTTCCACACTGGGATATGCCCTTATTACATTATGCATGAGGAGGGTGTTCCCAGGCTGGTGTCATTTATGCCCTTCTCAGTTGGTTGTTGGGTTTTAGGCCCATTTTCTATAATATAATATGGGGACTTTCCAGTACCCAATATTATGGTGAAAATTGGGGAATGGGGTGATCCATATGTGGGTGATCAGAAGTATAGAAGCATATTATACTATATTGTATTATATTATGATATAAATATGTGCTCCTATACATGAACAAGAGGCAGACCTGTTGGGTGAATCTGTACAGCAAGGGTTAACCTGCAGATTTGTGCGCCCCCTCACTGGTCTGCCTGCATTCCTGAGTACATCTCCACAGCAGGTCCTATCAGCTACTATGTACTGTGTTATTGTTTTACTGTTGTAGAGCCCAGCTGCATGTACAATCCCACCTGAAAATTCCCTTGTGTTTTCCAAGGCTTGCTGTATTCCTACAGGTACTTTCTGCAGAGCCTTGGTATAAGGTGTGTTTTTAAGAGGGTATAAAAACCCTCTCAATCCTTTGTCTGATTATTCCGGCTTTGCTCAGAATCATGTGGAATCCGAATTTCCATAACAAGAGCTGGAGAGTTGCAATGTTGTCCTAATTTCAGTTAGGTTGAAGTCCACAAACACATACTAATCACACAATCACCCTACCTGATTTATTTAATCAGCTTTGATACAATAACACCAGAGCAAGACTGGTCCAAATGGTGGTGCAGAAGTCCCACACAAAGAAACAACAAAATGTATCATTAAAGCTAGGCCTGGGAACTGGCCTGATTGAAGCTGTATTTTGTTCGAACTGGGAACAAAGCCAACTCAGGAGAAACAAATCTATATACATATTGGAGGTGAGTGCAGGTCCAACTTGATAAATTTGTATAAATTCCATCCTTTGTAAACTAATAACCTGAGGAGTAAAGGCACATGCACACTAACAGACTTAATGGAGCAGTTCAGTGTAAAAATAAAAATGGTCAAAATAGATAGACTGTGCAAAATAAAAAATGTTTTCAGTATAGTTAGTTAGGCAAAAATATAATCTATAAAGGCTGGAGTAAGCAGATGCCTAACATAATGGACATAACACTACTTCCTCCTTTACAGCTTTCTAAGCTGTTAGCAGTCAGTAGCCAGTCAGTGACTTGAGGCGGGCCCATATGGGGCATTTTGCATTTGAATCTGACCTGTGTGCTCACAAACTAACTGAACGGTTATGTCCCATGTGGCCCCCCCTAAAGTCACTGACTAACTAAGAGGTTAGAGAGCTGAAAGCAGGATGTAGTGTTCTGCCTATTATGTTAGACATCTGGTCACTCCAGCCTTTATAGATTTACATTTTTTCCTAACTAATTATTTTTCTCAATCTATCAATTGTACCCAGTTTTTACCCAGCTATTTATATAAGCTATTTTTCAAGGTCAGCGACTTATCTCTAGGCACATAGATGATATATACTTTTTAAAACTATTTATTATAATAATATTATATTGTTATAAAACAATATCTACACCTTCTAGTCTATTAATATTGAGTAAATTAAAAACTAAAAAGTGGCTGTCTAACCTCATTTAACACAAACAATAACGATTCATTAAAATAACCAATGAAAAATATATAGGCATCAAAATTCATCAATATAAATTAATTCAGAAAATGTATTAATGAAAGTTAAAATCTGTTTATTTGGGCAAGGTGCCAACAATCAGATCAGATTGATACCACCTACCTCAAGGTGGGCATATTCGGAAAAAGATTGGCCTGATTGTCAACCTTGTGAAACAATGTATAGCCATCTTAAATTTCTCTCCACTTAAATTATAGGCACTGTGGGACAGGGATCTCCTCTTCTTGTCTCTTTTTTAGCACTTCATCTTCAGGGTAACATTGTATTGATTCATATTTACTTTGTATTTATGTTGGCTTGTTCTGTTTATGTATTGTTCTGCAATAGAGTGCTGCTTACAAAAGTAGCACTATATACTGTAAATATATATATTTGGCATAGGGCTGGTCGGAAGGGGGTACAGCTTCACTTGACAGATTAGAGTTTCCTTGGTTGTCAGGTGTTCTGTTTTTTTGGACCTAACCAACTAGAACGGATTGATGGTGATGAAAAGCCTGAGGTAGGAGGCCTCCGTAAGAGAAGCCATGCCTGAAGAGCTAGGAGAAGGTAGTTATAGGTTTAGTTATAGCTTATTCTTTGAATGTGAGTGAAACATAGGGTAGTTAGCTGAGCATAGGCTCCAAAAAAGAGATCTTAAAGGCTAGTACCCTGGATGTTACCCACAAGTGTAGGGACTCAAGGCTCAGGAATAGAGAGATTCCTGGAAGGGCCACTACATGGGCCTTTTACTCTGGGGACTATACACTTGCTAGTGAGTACAACCGCTTGATGTTGCTAGTACTATCAAGGGACATAAATATTTTAAATATCTGTAAAATTATTCTATTGTACAACTTTAAGGTCACAAACAAGATATGTTTGTTTGAAATGTTTTCAGATCCAGCATTTAAACAGTCTACAATATAGGTAGTGTATTTGGCATTACACAACATGGGTCTCAAAGGTTTAATTGTGTTACCTGCATTATAGGAAAGTGTGACAAGTGATGTGGTGCTGAGCATGAGAAAAAGGGCATTTGTAGTGCTGAAGAGGGGGGGTTCAGAGACTTTCTGTTTTTAGCCTTCAGCACCAGTTAGCTAAGTGTCGAGTCAGGCAGAAGAGGGCAGTTTGTTAAAAACATGCCTTGTGACTTCATGGGCCACCATCTTGGCTGCACAAGCATTTAAGCAGGATGACTAGGAGAGTTTTCAGTCCCTGCTGAAAAAGTCATAAGAAAGGTGGTAAATGCCAAACATCTGGATTGGCATCTGTGTCTATCGCTAACCCCTAGCTAAAAATGCAGAGTAGCGCAGCAGCGTACCTGGCAGACATTTTCTTAGCAACTGAAGACACTTTGTGGCTCTCCGCCGAAGAACCTGCTTGCGCATGCGCAGTTGGAGATAGCGGGGAAATCAGCGCATGTGCAAGCAGGGTCCATGTCATCTTAAGATTTTCATACCTCTGCATAGTTGCTAAGGTAATAAAACCATAGCAATCAGAAAAATAAAATTCCAGGCCTGAGAGTTGCAGAACAAAATCTGTAATATTTAAAACAACAAAAATAAATGAAAGACTAAGGGGTATATTTAGAAGCATTACCGGTGATGTTGCCCAGGGCAACCAATCAGCAATTGGATTTCAACAGTTAGAAAACCAAAGCAAAGCATTTGATTGGCTGCTATGAGCAACATCACCAGTAATGTTTTACACCACTTTTTACACAGCATGATAAATATACCCCTAACTGTACCTTGTCTAATAGGATTGCTGTGCATGTTATACTAGCAATTAATTTTAATGTAGACTAAATGCAAAAGGGGCTGCTGTAAGATGCTATAGACAGTCACTATTAAGTGGGCTGGTAGGGGGCTGTTTAGGCCTCTGTGTACTTGAAATGCCAGGGCCTATTTTGATTCCCAGTCCAGGACTGCCTTTAACACAATAAAACAAAGAACACAATAAGAAACACAATAAAATAATGAACATTATTATGAGTAAATTTTTGAAAATTAGTTGCCGTTCTGAATACTTTTGCAAGACACCATATTTTGTTAGATTTGCTTCCACTGTACTCCACACTTCAATATAGGGAAAGCACAATAATAATAATACCACAATAATTGAATTTACTAATTGAAAAATCATCATGACTCAGGGGACTGGGGATCATCATGGCTGCTATTAGGGAACGGGAAAAGGCAGGAGTCCTGTCAAGAGTCTGGTGGGGGCTGGACTGCTGAGAAAGGGGCAAAGATTGGAAGAACTGTGAGGTCATTTTAAACATTGTGCTTCCAATCTGTATTCTACCCCTAGTATGAAAACTAACTGATGATTGGTTGCTATGGTTGCTATGGTTATTAACATATGTTAATGTACTAGGGTAAATTTTGCACAGTGTTAATATATCAGCCTCAGTATGCAAGAGTGTGCTAACAATCCTGTAACAGGTTCTAATCTGGCGTAAACTCAAAGAGTAATAAAATAAGATGGACCTACACGGACACTGCAACTAGAGAGTTGTGGCTTTTTAGAAGCGTGCAAAATATAAATTATTGCTCTTTAGAGACAACTAAACTATCTAAAGAGTATTCTAGAACCTTTTTGTGGTAACATATTCCTAGTAATTGGCTCATAACTGCAGTTTAGCAGCACTAAATTTTGTTACTTCCTGTTTGGTTAATAAGCACATCAAACAAAACTCACTGTCTTGCAAGTAATGATGCAAAAAAAAGTGATAACCACATGTTTTTTCTGAACATTGTTCTTGGAACTGCTAAGATGTTACATGCCTAAAACCCCCTGAATTCTGTTTCGATTCTTACAGATAAAAAGTGTAAAATTACCAACAATAAATAAACATATAAACATTATAATAAATAATTAAAATAAACATGTTATATAGATAGACTTTGCTATCTTTTAAATACAGAACCCAAAGGAAAGACATCATGCTGCAGAGCCCCATAGAAACCAGCTGAACTTGCCCCATTGGGTCGTAATGCACTTGCATCGGTAACTGGGTTCAAATTGTTTTTTTTGTATTTAAAAAACTCTTTCAGTTTACAGTTTTGGCCAAAATAATAATATCGTGTGTGTTATAATATAAAAATATTAGAATCAACAGTATTTTGAATAAATTATTTCTTTTATTACTAATTTCTTATTGTATTCCACACAGACCTCTTATACTTGACTGGGCAAAATTATTGGCACCTTTTGAGTGCCACAGTATTTCTGCCAGCCTTCCCCTGTGCAGGATCTTTTAGAGCAGGGTAATGCAGAAAGAAATATAGTCCTGTATTCCTATGTGATTGTACTCATTGTGGCACAGGCAAGTGTTGAACCAATGTGTTGCACTCCACCTGCGCATCACTGAAAGAAATAATAAAAAGAAAAACTCATCTATAAGAGCTGTAAGAAATCTGTAAGAGATATTTAGATTTGAAGCAGGTGATTCTCCCTTAACAAACTTTACTGTGATGAACTGCAGGTTCTTGCAATATAAGAAGCAAATTTTTAACAAGTTGAATTGTTTGTGTGCACCATGCTGAACATGGACATAAGAAAGAAAAGCACAGAACTGATTAAGGAGACGAGACAGGAAATAATAAGGAAGAATGGGCAATTTCAATGCTACATGTCCATCTCTAGAAACCTTAAAGTGATACTGACACTAAAAAACTACTTTTCAAAATATGAATCTACATAAAAAGTCACCTATAGGTCACGTTGATTGTTTTTTGCTGATAGGGCTTCTTTTGTAAGTAATTGTTACTTGATATCCCAAAACCTGACTGTTTTGCCAACCTGACTGTCCCTTCTCAGCCTGTCAGTTATAGCTTCTAATGCTAACGGACTCCTGCTGCACAAATATGGCCGTCCCCTCACAGGGTAACATGGGGGATCAGATAGGTTATGTAGAAGCACTGGACAAATACTTTTAAGATAAATCATAAATAGCATGCAAAGACAATGTTATGATAGTTGTAAAAAAAAAAGTTTAGTTTCTGGTGTCAGTATCTCTTTAATGGTGCTGTGCCCACTGTATGCAATGTTATCAAGCAATTTAAGGCCAGTGGCACTATAGCTAATTTCTCTGGGTGTGAATGTAAGAGAACATGTTAAGCATAAGATTGTTCAAATTGCAGTAAAAGAATCTTGATCAGCTGCCAAATAGAGTCAAGATGACCTTCAGACACAACATTTAACAATTTCAACTTACACTATGCATCATCATCTCACTTTAAGGTGACTCTATGGCAGGGCACCTAAGAAGGCCCAGTGCTGGCATAAAAACACAGGTAGACCCCAATACTGACTAGAGTTAGTTAAAAAAACACACAAACAAGGCAAAATCCTTCTGGGAAATTTCCTTTGGACAGACAGGATATATTTAGAGCTTTTTTAGTAAAGCAGAAGTCTACCATCAAACATAGAAGAGGTTTGTTGATGTATTAAAGTTACTTGTCTGCCCTAGAACTGGATGCCTTGTCTGGCATCATAAGTAGGAGATCACAAAGGCAATATTCACCCCAGTGTCTGTTGCACATTGTGGACTTTTAACAGAAAGTCCATAAGCAAGGTATAGATTCAGTAGAAAGTCTGTCATCCCAGGAATGGTTAAAGATAAAATGCTGTACTGTTCTGAATCTGCCAGCACTAAATCCGATTAATAACCTGTGGAGAGATCTGAAAACAAAACTGCGGTTGAAAGAAGACATCCTTCAAATCTCGGATTGGAGTTTGCTAAAGAAGAGTATTCCAAACTGTTTGGAGAGAAATTTAAGTAGCTGATTTATGGCAGGCACTGGACTGTAAGGTAAAAGCAGCCCCGGCAAAAAAAAACCCAAAATCTAAGCAGCCCACATGCACGTATACATGTCTGTACTTATACACTGTAGAGTTAAAGGAACAGTAACACCAAAATATAAAAGTGTATAAAAATAATTAATATATTATATACTATTGCTCTGCACTAGTAAAAGTTGTGTGTTTTCTTCATAAACACTACTGCAGTTTATATAAATACCCTGCTGTGTAGCCATGGGGGCAGCCATTTAAATTGAAAAAAGGAGAAAAGGCACAGGTTACTAAGCAGATAACAGATTAGTAGCAGATTCCCATTGTATTCTACACAGTTTATCTGGTATCTTCTTATGTTAAGCAGCTATTTCTATTAACTATAGTAGTCTTTCTGTAGCAAACACGCAACTTTTACCAGTGCAGGGCAACAGTACATTATATTTTAATTATTTTAAAACATTTTTATTTTTTAGTGTTACTGTTCCTTTAAATAAGCCTCATTTATAGATTTGGTACAACAAAATCCACAGCTCAAGGCAAAATGCACTTATGAGGCCCTGCCTATGGCAGAGTAAGTTTTTTTCTATATGTGTAATTTCTCTAAATGGCTACTATAAAGTACAAGAGAACAAAATGCACAGTTTACCTAAAACTAAAGGAGCTTAAAGGAGAAGGAAAGGCTAATAAAGCGTTAACCTCAAGCTGCAGGCATACCTTCAGTTGTCTCAATATGCCCTTAAGTCTCCCCACATTTCTCCCATTCAGGTGATCAGAAGCCAAACAGGAAGAAAAAACACTGAGCTGTGTAAAGAAAGTTCCCATAATGCCTCACTCCTGCACAGACACCCAGACCAAGTGAACATGCTCAGTTAGTAAGACTATGAGTCAGCTTCCTGCTGATTGGCTCAGATCCACATTCCTAAGGGGGGAAGTGAGTTCTTAGCATTCTTGAGGGAGGGGGAGCAGAAGAGAGCTGAAAGCTGCGTGTCTCTGGCAGAGGAAAACAGACACAACTAATCTTTTTACAGAGAAGTCAGTGCAGCGTTTCTGTGAGTGCTTATGTCTGTATTTACATAGACCTTTCTGATAAAGCTTACTTGGTTTTTATCTTTCCTTCTCCTTTAAAACCACAAGAAAAGACATTGTGAGTAAGGGTATATTGATTATTTATTGAACCATAAAGCCTTCACCATTACCCTGCAACAGTGGCTATATAGACTGTAGACAACTTTGTTAACATTCCTTAAAGAAAAGCTATAGTGACAATGTCACTATAAAAATATATTCCCCCTTGGAATCATAGGATTCACAGTGCACACAAACAAATGAAGGGCTCACATACATGTTTGGTCACATCAGCCAATGAATGGACAGAATTCTGTCTTTTGCTTCTTCTTTTGCACTGTTACAGTTAGAGCTGCATTGTTTCTGGCCAGGTGATCTCTGAGGGAGCGCACAGCCCATAACAAAATGGTGGCTCAATAAAAAAAAAAAAAAATTAAATGGCAATATACATGTAACATGTTGCTCACCAACCATTGGATGTTGTTCCCAGTGGCTTCAAAGCAAGTGCTTATTTTTAAATTCCTGCCTTGGAGGCATAGTTGCATAAAAAACCAGGTGTACTGCCAAACAGAGCCTCATGTAAGCTGCAAGTCCATATAGGAGCTACCAAATAGCCAATAACAACCCTTATTTGACACCCCCAAGAACTGATTAAAGGAATAGTTCAGTGAAAAAATAAAACTAGGTAAATAGATATGCTGTGCAAATTAAAAAATGTTTTCAATATAGTTAGTTAGCAAAAAATGTTATCTATAAAGGCTGGAGTGAGCATATGTCTAATGTAATAGCCAGAACTCACCTTCCTCCTTTGCAGTTCTCTAACCTGTTAAAAGTGAGTAACCGATCAGTGACTATGGGACACGACTGTTTGCTTTTAAATCTGACCTGCATGCTGAGGATAAAAGGAAACTAACTAACAAATGACTGCTTTCTAAGATAAGGTATATTGGTCTTAGTGAAGTCGTTTGCACATGGATAGAAAACTGGCTACAGGATCGGGTACAGAGGGTGGTTGTTAATGGTACATTCTCTGCTTGGAATAAGGTTCTCAGTGGGGTCCCTCAGGGTTCTGTACTGGGTCCACTTTTGTTTAATTTGTTCATAAATGACTTAGGGGAGGGTATTATGAGTAATGTATCAGTGTTTGTAGATGACACAAAACTCTGCAGGCCAGTCAATTCTATCCAGGATGTGACATCCCTGCAGCAGGATCTTGACCAACTGGCAATCTGAGCGGCTAAGTGGCAGATGAGATTTAATGTGGATAAATGTAAGGTCATGCACCTGGGATGTAAAAATATGCAAGCCCTGTATACCCTTAATGGGACTGCACTAGGCAAATCCATAATGGAGAAGGACCTTGGAGTCCTTGTATATAATAAACTTGGCTGTAGCAAGCAATGCCAGGCAGCAGCTGCAAGGGCAAACAAGGTTTTGAGCTGTATTAAAAGATTCACGGGAGGAGGGGGTTATTCTTCCCCTTTACAGAGCACTGGTAAGGCCCCATCTAGAATATGTTGTTCAGTTTTGGTCTCCAGTGCTCAAACGGGACATTATTAGAGAGTTAGAGAGGGTCCAGAGAAGGGCAACTAAGCTGGTAAAGGGTATGGAAAGTCTCAGTTATGAAGAAAGACTGGCCAAGTTGGGTCTGTTTACACTGGAGAAGAGGCGCTTAAGAGGTGACATGATAACTATGTATAAATATATAAGGGGATCATATAATAACCTTTCTAATGTTTTATTTACCAGTAGGCCCTTCCAACGGACACGAGGGCACCCACTTCGTTTAGAAGAAGGGAGGTTCCATTTAAATATTCGGAAAGGATTTTTTACTGTGAGAGCTGTGAAGTTCTGGAATTCCCTCCCCGAATCAGTCGTGCTGGCTGATACATTATATAACTTTAAGAAGGGGCTGGATGGATTCTTAGCAAGTGAGGGAATACAGGGTTATGGGAGATAGCTGTTAGTACTAGTTGATCCAGGGACTGGTCCGATTGCCATCTTGGAGTCAGGAAGGAATTTTTTCCCCTCTGCGGCAAATTAGAGAGGCTTCAGATGGGGTTTTTTGCCTTCCTCTGGATCAACTAGTAGTTAGGCAGGTTATATATAGGCATTATGGTTGAACGTGATGGACGTATGTCTTTTTTCAACCCAACTTACTATGTTACTATGTTACTATGTAAGTAAATAGTTATGTCCCATGTGACCTCCCCCTCAAGTTGCTGAAACTAAGAGGTTAGAGAGCTGAAAGGAGGAAGTAGTGTTATGGCTATTATGTTAGACACCCCACTCACTCCAGTCTTTATAGATTACATGTTTGGTTAACTAACCATATTATAAACATTTTTCATTTTATCTATTTACCCAGTTTTATTTTTATACTGAACTGTTCCTTTAAGATTCTTCCATATCAAGATTTATTTTGACTGCCAAAGGAATAGAGTGGCAGTGCAGGCAAGGCAGGTAAACTTCAAGGTACAGGTCAGGAGATAGACAGGAGTCTTACAACTCAGGAACAGGCAAAACAAAGTTCAGGTTACAGGTCCAAGGCAGGCAGTATTCTGGGCAATAGCAATCCAGGAAAAGGCAGGTAAAAAGAAAGAATGGCAAGGAACAAGAATCAAGGTACAGGAAAAGTCAGAATGCAGGCAAGGAACAATAAAGGGTAAGTTCAGATGAGGTAAAGACACAAAACAGTTCTAAGGTTTTCAAAGGCAAGGCACTTGAAAGCATCTGACAATGAGCTTCCCTTGCTAGATATACAGTATATCTTATCCCAGATTAGCTATTAACGTGAACTGCACTGATAAGTTTTCTATATAAGTAAGCCCAGTGTATACCTGACTTTATATGACAGAAACCAAATAGACCTGTTTTGCCACTCATATGGATTCATGAAACTATTTACCCTGATGTTCAAGGTGTTGTTTTATACCATTATACAGAAGAACTGTGTCCTTTTTAAAAATGGCTTTTAAATATTAATATTATTTGCTTAAAATGGAGTCTATGGGATATGGCCTTCCTGTAATTCAAAGCTTTTTGGATAGCGGGTTTTTGTATATAACTTTTTACCTGAGGACACTGTGCCTCTGAAGTATATAAATAATGTCAAGGATATAACTCATATTTATCGAATTACAATGTATCTAGATTGTAAGCTCTACAGGGCAGGGACCTACATCCTTTTGTGTCTTTGACTCTTAACTTATTGCAACTGTACCTTGTATTTATTTGTATTTATTTTTATACTTTGTATTTATCTATAATAATCCCGTTTGTATCAATCTATTCTACTGTACAGTACTGCGTAGATAAGTAGCGCTTTATAAATAAAGATATACATACATACATATAATGTGACATTTATTTTGAATGTATATTATTTATAAACAGGAGTCAATTAAATAATTAAATAAGAAATAAATTCAAAACATAGTTACATTTATTTTTTATTTAAATTTGCAAGATGTCCAGAATTAGAAAACAAAAAGGGGTGGCAATAACCATAAAAGGTGATGGAGGTAAGCATAGTGGTACTTAATATGTAATGTTTAGTTAATGGGATTAGTGCAGTGCTAAATTCTTTACACAGACATTAACAAATTGCATTTAAAGTGCATTTCCAATTCTATTAAAGTAAGGTTACCAGACATTCCAAAATATCAGGACACTTCTACATGCTGTTGCTGTTGCATGACAAGATGCCATGAATCTGATTGCAGTGGATGCTTTTAGGGAGGTGACACACGGGGAGATTAGTTGTCTGCAATAAATCTTCGCTACCGAGGGTGAATAATCTCCCTGAAATGCCATCCCACTGGCAAGAATGTAAATCGCCAGTGGGATGGCATACGCATTGCTTTGACTTTCTGAAGTGGCCCGAAGTTTCCTTGCAAGGCAACTTCGGAAAACCGAAGCTACATGTATGCCATCCCACCAGCGATTTACATTCTTGCCAGTGGGATGGCATTTCGTGGAGATTAGTCACCCGTGGTAGCGAAGGTTTATCGCGGGTGACTAATCTTCCTGTGTGTCACTTCCCTTAGGGTGAAGACACACTGAGCTACAAGTAGCAGCTACTTTTTCATGGCTACTAAACTCTTGAAAATACCCTACCATAGACAATATTGAGAACACCCTTAGGGCAGTGGCACATGGGGAGATTACATAGTAAGTTTGGTTGAAAAAAAGACATCCATCCATCAAGTTTAACCTTAATGCCTATATATAACTGCCTAACTGCTAGTTGATCCGGAGGCTGAAGCCTCTCTAATTCTGCTGCAGTCCCTGGATCAACTTGTACTAAGAGCTATTTCCCATAAACCTGTATTCCCTCACTTGCTAAAAAGCCATCCAGCCCCTTCTTCTAATGTATCAACCAGTACAACAGTTCAGGGAGGGAATTCCACAACTTCACAGCTCTCACAGTAAAAAATCCTTTCTCAATATTTAAATGGAACCTCCTTTCTTCGGAGTGGGTGGAATCATGTCAGTTGGAAGGACCGACAGGTAAATAAAGCATTAGAGAGGTTATTATATGATCCCCTTATGTATTTATACATAGTTATGTTGGGTTAAAAAACCCAACATACTGTTCTTCGACTTCAGCTTACTCTTCCGCTTTTTCTTCTTATCCTTCTTATTCTTAGCACCCCCAATTTCTAAATGCTACTCCTCCTACAGTTTTAGATGTACAATGCCCAAACTCTCCACACTTCTTTGCCCTATAGCGGAGCAGGTTGCTTGTGCTTTTCTAAGCGATCCCACCCCCCGTGTTTTTGTGGTGCTGCTCTGAACACCCCAAATCAGGAAAGATTTTCAAACTGCTGCCACTCTTAAATAACATAATTATGGGGTCACCCCGAATGAAACAGCAACATTTGTTGGAAGACCGAAAGTGGGAAGGGCCAACAACAGCCAATCAAATTTCACCCATTGACTTTGATGGGGAAATTGAAACTGCTGCTTACAGCTTTGAGACTACACTCCCCAAACTTGAATCACATAGTCATGGGCTCAGCCTGAATGAAAATATGATGATTGTTGGATGCCCAAAAATGGGCGGAGCTGTGAACAGCCAATGAGATTTTACCCATTGACTTGGCGGAAATTCAACCTGCTGCCATTCTCACTATGTAATCTACTATGTAATTAACATAGTAAGTTGGGTTGAAAAAAGACATACGTCCATCACGTTCAACCATAATGCCTATACACAACCTATACACCGGGGTCCCCAAACTTTGCAGAATTAGGCACCAGGTAACTGTGGTTTAAGGTTAGAAAAAGTGGGCGGCTCCACCAACAGCCAATCAGATTTCAACTATTGACATTCAATGGGAAAATAAAACCTGCTGCCATACTCACAGTATTAACACCAGGGTCCACAAACTTTTCACAGTTGGTCACTAGGCAGCTGCAGTTTTAGTTTTGAAAAAGTGGGTGCAGCCACCAACAGCCAATCAGATTTCACCTATTGAATTTTATTGGTTTGATGCCAGGGTTCCCAAACTTTGCACAGTCAGTCACTGGGTGACTACGTACTCAAGGTTAGAAAAAGTGGGCGGGGCCGCCAAAAGCCAATCACATTTCTTTCAATGTTTTTAGTGGGAAAATTTTAACTGCTGCCATTCTCACATGTTCAATGTCAGGGTCCCCAAACTTTGCACAGTTTGTCACTGGGTGACTATGTTCCAAGTGTAGAAAAGTTGGTGGGGCCAACAACAGCCAATCAGATTTCACCTATAGACTTCATATGTTTAAATTTAAACTGCTGCCATTCTTTAAATATTAATACTAAGGTCTCCAAACTTTGCAGAGCTAGTCACCAGGTAACTGCGGTTCAGAGTTAGAAAAGGTGGGTGGAACCACCAACAACCAATCACATTTCACCTATTTACTTTCAATGATGACGTGTAAAAGGCTATAAAATTAATTTTTTTTGGTTTAAATTTAAAATGTTGCCTTTCTCACGCTATTTATGTCAGGGTTCCCAAACTTTGCACACTCAGTCACTGGCTATGTATTCAGGGTTAGAAAAAGTGGGCGGAGTCACCAACAGTCAATCCATTTCCACCCATTAAATTTAATTGGTTTATATTTAAACTGATGCCATTATTTAAATATTAATTCCAGGCTTGTTAAACTTTGCAAAGTTGGTCACTGGGGGACTGCAGTTCAAAAATAGGAAAAGTCGGTTGGGTCACTAACAGACCTATTTATACCAGGGTGCCCACTGTTTGTCACTGGGTGACCCCGACTCAACGTTAGAACATTAGAAAAAGTGGGCACACCCACCAACCACCACACAATTTACCTATTGACTTTTATTGGTTTAAATTTAAACTGCTGCCATTTTTTTTTACTATTAATCCTAGGGTCCCTAAACTTTGCAGAGTCACTGGGTAACTGCAGTTCCAGGTTAGAAAAAATGGGTGGAGCCACCAACTGCCAACCAGTTGTACCAGTGCAGGCAACAGTGCATTACACTGTAATTACTTTTATACACTTTCATTTTTGGTGTTACTGTTCCTTTAACTTTAAAGGGATTCTGTCATGATTTCTATGCTGTACTTTTTATTTCTAAATTACACTGTTTACATAGCAAATAATTCACTCTTGGCTGTAGGCATTGTGTCTGAGCTTTCAGAAGAAGCCAGCACTACACATTAGAATAGATACCCTATTGTTTCTCCTACTCTGTGTACCTGGAAGAGTCCCAAGCCAGACTTGGATTTCTTACTATTCAGTGCTATTCAGATATCTACTGTGAGCTGCTATTGTGCTACCTTCCCATTGTTCTGCCGATCAGCTGCTGGGAGGTGGGTGATACCACTCCAACTTGCAACTCAACAGTAAAGAATGAAAATTATCAGATTACAGGTCACATGGCTGTGGCACCCTGGGAAATGAAGAAAATGGATAGCCCCATGTGAAATTTAAAAATTAAATATAAAAAAATGTGTGTGTGTTTTTGAAAAATGTATTTCAATGCAGGATTCTCCTGGAAAAGCTCTATTAACTTATGCGTTTTGAAAAAAAACATGTTTTCCCATGACAGCATTGCTTTAACCTTAAAGGAGAACTAAAGCCAAACTAAACAAGTAGGGAATTATGTTTTTCGATTTTTTACCAGCCCAAGGCAACCACAGCCCTTTAACAGAGAAAATTTGTGCCTTCAAAGATGCCCCCAGTAGCCCCACCTTCTTTTCTGCTCATTCACTGTACATGCTCTTTGCTGCTGTTTCTTACCTGAGAGAATATAGAGAATATAATTGTCACAATACAAGGCTGATAAGTAATTAATATAGATCATTACTACATGGCAGCTCAGAAACCAGTGCAATTAGCATCAGAATGTAATAATCAGCCCTGCTTCTTAACAGCTGCCCAAAGCACACTGAGCATTTGAGTGGCAGCATCCCTTTTAACAAAATCCTGTGACAAGTTGGAAGTCCTGGCTAAGTTATTCTTTTAACTCAGTGTGGGCGTAGGCCAGGACAGTGCAACTTCCCCAGCTACACAGTAGTATTCATTATTTAAGATCCCTGTCCAATGCAAACTTCTGAAAGCAGCTTGCTATTGTCACACATGTTGGGTAGGAATGCATAGAAATATATATAAATACATAAATAAATATAATAACATTATTACATATTTTTTAAATATCAATATAGGGGCAGATTTATCAAAGTACGATTGGAAAAAATTCAGAGCATCTACGATAATGTCTGATGTGCGGTAATTGTGCGAAAATTCATATTGTGGTCGTACAAAAATATTGTGGTGCGATCCGAAAGTTACACAATTTTTGTATCTGAACGATCGTAAACAACGCGAAAACCTTTCTGACTTTGAACCTTCAATGCATGATTTTGAAAGCCTTCCATAGGACTCAGTGGCACTCTGCATTGATCATACATGTCATAAGTATGAGTTAGGCTGGAGGGCAGGGGGGAGTGTTGAGTGCGCAACGCAAGGGGGGAGTGTTGGAAATGAGATGAAGAGCTGATCCTGTGATGATATTGCTACATCCTGCAGTATGAATTAGGATCTCTTAACTTCTGCACTGTTTAATCTTTATTGCAACCTATGGACAAACTATTCATTTTATATGTAGGCAATACATTCTTCAATCCACTTTATAGCTACTACTTGCGGTGGGGTTGGAGGAAGGGATGGTGTAGTTACACTGCAACTTAGAAACTGTGATGAAGAAATAAATGGTTTCAAATGTACTTAACATGTTTATTTAACATAAATGCTGTCTTACTTAGGACACATGAGTTAGTTTTAGAATGCAGTGGCATTCACTGAAGATGAAGGATTGAATGGACTGAAGGTAACCTGAGTCCCTTTACAGCTAAGAGTACTTTTATTGCCTAGGCAAGCTATCTCTGGTCTATCAATCCTTGTTGAAACCGAGCTGATGTTGCTAAGCTGTCTCTGACTATCTTACACTTTTGGGGTGTACTACACGAGTTGTAACTGTCACTAACTAAAACCTTTTCCTCAACTTTACTGAGGGGTTGATTCACTTAGAGCACAACTTATGCTCTCATACTTCCCACCAGCATGCACCACTGGTGGTGTCCAAAGAGGAAGAGCCACATGCTCCCTCATATTAAATAAACAAAGGCAGGAAATGGTCAATAGATCCTTGGGCCAATAAGGAAAGCGGCCCTCCCACAGGGCATAGGTAGTGACCAATTTATTCCTATTGGTTAGATGTGATCTAACCAAAGATTTAACCATAGAAATATTACATTTTCATCCAGCTAATTAAAAGGCAGTATACCCATTTTTCAAATTAAATTAATGAATAGGACATGTGCTAAACACAGACCCGGATTTGTGGCAAGGCCACAAAGGCATGCCGCCCCAAGCTGCACTGAAATTTTGCTCACATAAGGAGCACTCTCCCCACTGCTCCGTATGTGAGTTTAAATGAACGTGCAAATATGTGTGTACGAGGAGGGGGGGCCCAAATGGGGGCTGTCTTGGGGCACCCCAATAACAAATTTGGCGCTGGCTAAAAATGCCTTTTCCTATTGTTTTAAATAGGAAATATGTATGGGCTTTGATATTTCTTGCACTAAAAAATAGCAAAATCTGAAATTTAAACTAGAGTGACATTTTACTTTCTAAAAAGCACTTTGTTTAATTAGCCAATCATTATCTTACAGCCTGACAGACTGCAGCAAGGGGAAGGGAGGGGTTTGTGTGTGCAAATGGGCTTCTTGGTCAACTCCTGATTTGTTTTGACTGTGCTTAGGGAGTAGAATATGATTTTAATGTCTGGGTTATTTCCTAATTTTAATGATAGGCAAAAAAGTATGCTCAAACCCTCTTCATTGAACCAATGTTGAACAAAAAGTTGTATAACAACTAAATTGTAGCTTTACAGAGCAATAGTTTTTTTTTTTGGTTGCTGAGGTCAGTAACGTCCATTTAAAAGCTGGAAAGAGTTAGAAGAAAGCAAATAATTCAGTTAAAAATTTGGTTAGAATTGATCATTCTATAACATACGCAAACTGAATTACCCCTTTAAAATGAGTATATAATTTTTGTCAAAGTTCTGTTCATGAAAAGTACTTTTATTCCACATCCCACCAAAAAAAGTTGCCAGCTAAATTTTTCTACCTTTATTAATTTATTGATATTGAGAGAAGTGGCAGATTTTCATAAGGAGAACTGGGAGAGCTACCTAGGCATTGCCGGGCATATCAAAGGTTCAGCTGGGGTGGTTGGGGGGCTGGGAATATTAGGGCCAAAGGAAAGGAATACTGTCATGGGAAAACATGTTTTTTTTTTTCGAAACAAACCAGCTAATAGAGCTTATCCAGCAGAATCCTGCATTTAAATTTGTTTTTCAAAAACGCAAACAGATGTTTTTATATTTAATTTGAAATTTTACATGGGGCTAGCCTTGCTCTTTATTTCCCAGGGTGCCACAGCCATGTGATCTGTGCTTTGATAAACTTCAGTTACACTTTAATGCTGAGCTGCAAGTTGGAGTGATATCACCCTTTCCCCCTCAGCAGCCGATCAGCAGAACAATGAGAAGGTAGCAAGATAGCAACTCTGAGTAGATATCAGAATAGCACTCAATAGTGAAAAATCCAAGTCCGGCTTGGGACTCATCCAGTTACATGGGAGTAGGAGAAACAACAGGTTACCTGAAAGCAGTTCTAATGTGTAGAGCTGGCTCCTCAGACTCAAACACAATGCACTGAGATGGCTGGCTACACATCAATATTTCAGCTAAAAAACAGTGTAATTTAGAAATAAAATGTACACCATAGAATCATGAGAGAATCCCTTTAAAGGAGAAGGAAAGGCAAAGTCACTTGGGGGTGCCAAAATGTTAGGCACCCCCAAGTGACTTTAATCGCTTACCTCGTACCCCTGGCTGTACCTCGTACCCCCTGTACGGAGAAAACAGCACCAGCCCGGGGTACCTGGAGCGCAGCGCTTCCTCCTTTCTGCTTCCTTTCTGAAAATGTCAGCGGTCGGCGCATGCGCAGTAGAGTTAAAAGCCGACTTTTCTGTTAAAAGTTCGGCTTTTCACTCTACTGCGCATGCGCACGCAGGGGACCCGGAAGGAAGAAGCGATCGTTGCTACCCCGGGCTGGTGCGGTTTTCTCCGTACAGGGGCACCAGCCCGGGGTATGGGGTAAGCGATTAAAGTCACTTGGGGGTGCCTAACATTTTGGCACCCCCAAGTGACTTTACCTTTCTTTCTCCTTTAAAGGAATAGTTTATTTGCCTCTGCTTAGGAGGCACTTACCTTAGAAAGGAATAAATGAAGCCCAGTTTCCACAATGCTGCTTTCATCCTCCATTTCTATTTGTCTATAGAAGGGAAATTCTGGTACATAACACAGCCCGACCCACCTGGGAAGATAAGATGTCCTTATTTGCTGCTTGCTGTACAAGCAGTTTGCAAATTTTATTGTTTTATTGATTTTATCTTTTTATGATTAAAAAGTTAATTAGTAACATTTAAATGCTCATATATATTTGTATGCATGTTACAATGGTGCTAAACAGATGAAGGCAGGGAGTGCCAAGGAGAGATCTTGCAGAAATACAACGTAAAACACCCTGTTTTTGTTTTAAAGGCCAGTGAAAAGACAAGGTGCTGTGAAAAAATGAGCTCAGCACATTTTGAGACCACTACAATTTTTAAAGGCTCAGTGCTCCCCCCAACCCACACAGAACTACCCCTACCTAATCTGACCCAGCATACCATCATCATTTACATACTGCACCGACCCTTCTATTGATAATATCACCAGGCAGGACAGGGCCATCATTAGAATATAAAAGAATGCTGGCAGGGGTGGGCCATAGGTAAGGTAAGGCCCATAACCACCTGAGACCGACTAGGAAAGTGTTACATTGTGACCTTCTGAAAGCTGTGGGTGGCTCTAACAAAAACACATAAGGGCTCAGCAATTTTGAACACAATTGCCATGTTTTTTCAATAATACAGCACTTCTTCCCAATATTCCAATGTCTTTGGATCATGAGAAGGCATTGTTTTTGGCATATTTGCATTGAATGTGCCAGAATTAACACAATTATAAATTGGATGCAATGGTGCTGAAAGTCTTCCAAGTCCACTTGGTGTTATTCTGGCTATCGATGCAAGAGTGACGTTTGCAGGAAGGACTGAGCGGCACCAAACTATACGGGGTACAAAGAGTGCATTTTGAATGGGGTTTTATGTGCAGCAGACTGTGGAGAAGGTTGCATGAATGCAACTGTGTGTGTGGACCTAAATGACCCCAATAGCTTCTTCCCATTTATGCACCCACACATAAATCTGAAGAAACAATTAAAAGGAAATAAAACAACACAATACAGAAAGGAAAGGACAAGTTTAATTGTTTTCCAATGTAGTGTTTTCAGAGTGCAAGAATTCCCATAAAGACTGACTTAGATGCAAGAAAAAGGAATCAATATAACCCTTGCTGTGGGATCCTGGGTGAACTTGCACATGATGCCCTTATATGGGGTTTTACAGTTGTCTTTGGTTCACCATTTACCCTATATTAGGACCTTTAATTTTTAGCTTCTTCATTGACACATGCCTTTGTTTTATAAAACTTCCCTGCCCCTTTGCCCTTGTCGTTTTGTCCGAGCATTTAACTGGAATGGGTTAGTGTGCACATTTACTTATCCACGAATGCTCCGAGCGTTCGTTCCATCGGTCCAATCATATTTTCTGCGACTTTTTTTAACCTTGCGCGACTTTTCCGTACCTTGCGCGACTTTTGCGTATTTTTAGCGCGAAAAAATCGGATCGGTTTTGCCGCTGTTTACAATCGTTTGGTACGAAAAATTTTTGACTTTCGGATCGGCAATACGATATTATCGTGACTAATAAGTTTTTTTCTCAAGCATTTTCGTGATATTTGCGATCTTCGGAAATTTTCTTTTCCAATCCGAATTATTCAGGATTCAAACTCGTGTTTTGATAAATCTGCCCCTAAGAGTGATATACAGTACTTGAGTAATCAGACAGGGTGGGTTTCAAACAACAAACAATCATTGATGCTTAAAAAAAACAAATTTATTTCGGACCACACACAGATCCTAAAACTTTTAAGCCCACATCCGATACTTTAGTGGACTGAACATCCAAATGGTAGTGCTTCAGGAAGGTATTTGCAGAGCTCCAGGGGTCTGCTTTACATACTTCTTCCATCGGGATTTCCGTCTGAAATGCCCATGAAGCACCAATTGCCTTAGTGGAGTGTGCCTTTATGCTTTTCGGAAAACAAGTTCCACTCTCTTGGTACACCCGCTTGATGCAGTCAACAATCCATCTGCTTACTGTGGAGGTTGTTGCTTCCAGCTCCCTCCTGTTCTGGCAGGAATTATAAACAGTTTGTCTGATTTTCTCGAAGCCTTCAATTTAAATATATCGATAGACATCTGACCATGTCTAACTTGTGCCATTGTCTTTCTTGATCCGACTCCGGATTAGGGAAAAAAGAAGGCAAAATAATTTAGGCGTTCGTATGTTGCTTCGTAACTACCTTAGGTAGGAATCCAGGCACTGTGCACAACCGGACTTTATCAGCTTGCAATACCGCGTAAGGCTGCTTTGATGACAATACCTGCAAGTCACTCACTCTGCAAGAAGATGTGACTGCCACCAGAAAAACTGTTTTCAAAGTTAATAGCATGTCAGGAATTGACTCCAATGGTTCAAAAGGACTCATAGTTAATCTCTCTAAAATTAGAGATTAAACTCCATGTTGCTGACAAAGACCTGGTCGGAGGTCTTATATGCTATGCTCCTGCCAAAAATGTGGCCATTCTGGGGTTCTTTGCCCACTGGACCCCTGTTATGGCTGAGATGGCTGAGGTCTGCAGCTTCAATGTCTGAATGCTCAAATTGTTGTCTAAACCGTCTTGAAGAAAACCAAGAACTTGACATATTGTTACTTGCTCAGGAGTGACTCCTTTCTTAAGTAACCAAGATAAAAAGGTTTTCCAGACCCTTTCATAAATCTCATTAGTAGTGGGCTTTCTAGATGCTAGCATAGTATTCACTACCAAAGAGGAAAACCCCTCCTCTCTTAGCCTGTTCCTTCCAATTTCCAGGCCTTTAGATGCAAACTCTGAGGGCAAGGATGTCTGAGCACCCCCTGGGTCAACAGATCTGACCTCACGGGCAATGTTAGTGAGGTCAGGCCTGGGCCAATCTGGAATTATTGCTATTACATTGGCCTTCTCTCCTTTGATCTTTTTCAGAACTCTCTGAATGAGTGGAAATGGAGGGTAGATGTACAAGAGATGCCGACTCCAACTCCAACTCTGGCATCCAACGCTTTCGCTTAGGGACACTGAAAACGGGAGTAGAATCTTGTTACTTTCTGATTTCCCCATGCTGCCATTAAATCCTTTTTTGGCTGACCCCACTTCTTGGTTATCTGAAGAAATACTTCCTGATTTAGTTCCCACTCGTGTTTGCTGATTAAGTTGCGACTTAGGAAATCTGCCAACTGATTGGATTTTCCTGCAATATGCACAGCTGTCAGATCCAGAAGATGCAGTTCTGCCAACCCAAAACGGAGTCTCAAAACATAATAGGGCTGATTCACTAAAGTGCCTTAATTTTTATCGCACACTTTTTTGCGTTAAATTAGACGCGAAAATTAATGCGCGATTTACTACAGTATTACTGCTTGCATTGTCGCACATCGCATGCGTTAATTTACACACAACCACATGTGTTAATTTTAACGCATTCGTTAATTCGCGCTCTGAAATAACAATAACGCATGGTTCACAAACACTTAGACGCGCTAAATATCGTATTAGTCTATGCGAAAATTAACACCTACTTGAGGCAGGCGGTAATTATAGAAAAGTACAGTTAATCAGCTTTTGGCAACACAATATGGACTTTGCAGTATTATTTATTCAAGTATGTGTTGGCCCTAGAGTGATGCAGCCTCCAGTTTGCAGGGAAATGGTCATTTTCAGTACAGTAATTTTCCGCAAGTATTGGCATGTATGGCTAACATGGCGTGTGTGTTTATTCGCATGACTATTTATATGCGGCTACTATTTATATGCGGCTACTATTTATATGCGCCGACTATTTATATGCGGCGACTATTTATATGTGGCTACTATTTATATGCGGCGACTATTTATATGCGGCTACTATTTATATGCGCCGACTATTTATATGCGGCGACTATTTATATGTGGCTACTATTTATATGCGGCGACTATTTATATGCGGCTACTATTTATATGCGCCGACTATTTATATGCGGCGACTATTTATATGTGGCTACTATTTATATGCGGCGACTATTTATATGCGGCTACTATTTATATGCATTCAAAAAACACTCCCTCCCATTCTCTCCCCTTATATTGCCCTCTGCTGACCTAGTGCAGCGCACTGTGCTCCCCGTGTGTCTGACTTTAAACGCACAGGAAACGCTTGTATCATAGCACAGACGCGCGCCCACCAACAAAATGGTGGTGTGCATCATGAACCCCAAGTGCACTCCACTGCACACATCCGGGGATAAGAGACAGAGAGAACTGGTGCCACCCCAACCTGGTGTAACACTCAGGTACAAACATAGCGCCTGCCACTGGATTAATACGAATGTGCGCTGTACAAGTGTACAGCGCACATTCGTATTAACCCTGGAAAAAACCCTGCCTAAAAACGGGTTATTTGGTTGGTACGACTCCTCTAAGGGGATACTCCTTTGCCAACCCTTTCTAGGGAGAGAGGCCAACTTCCCGAGTAATAAGTCCCACTCTGGGACTTTGTGAGCCATAAAAGAAAATCCTTATAGCCTAAAAGCCCCCCAAAAATCCTACCAATTGCGAGGACAGGAAAAAAGACAAGGGCAAAGGGGCAGGAAGGGTGTATATATAGGTAAGTGAATTCTGATTGGGGGTGTTTGTGAATCTGTCCTACCAACAAAGGGGAGGGGAGAAACTCTTAGGGGCAGATTTATCAAAACACAAGTTTGAATCCCGAATGGGAAAAATTCAGATTGGAAAAATTTCTGAAGATCGCAAATATCACGAAAATACTTACGAAAAAATTGTATTAGTCATGATAATATCGTATTGGCTATCCAAAAGTCACAAAATTTTCGTATCGCACGATTGTAAGCAGCGGCAAAACTGATCCGATTTTTTTGCACTAAAAATCTGTAAAAGTCACGCAAGCGTCGAAAAAGTCACGCAAGGTACGAAAAAGTAGCGGAAAATACGATTGGACCAATCGAACGAATGCTCGGAGCGTTCGTGGATAAGTAAATGTGCCCCTTAGTGTGAAGGCTGCCATAGTGACCAGGGAAAATATGTTTTCCCCCATGGGACAAGTAAAAGATGAAATGTAAACCTGTATAAAACACCATGCGAAGCCAGAGGGATTCATGGACTTATCAAAGTTGTGGATAGGGGGTGGTTTTTGTTGCATTAAGCATAGCTGTAATTTGGTGTAAGATATTTTTAACATGTAACAAGTTCAACAGACATGTAATAATAGGGAAGACCAGGCAAGTGAGAATACAAGCAAGAATTTTCACAATTACCTGATTATTTTTTGATTTTAAAGCGGACCTGTCACCCAGACATAAAAAGCTGAATAATAAAAGTAAAAACATGAAACCCAAATTCCTTTTTTTAAATAACACATCCATACCCATTATAAAGGCATTTAAAAATCCCAGCTGTCAATCATATATTGCTTGCCCCGCCTCTATGCCTTAGGCATAGAGGTGGGGCAGACAATACCTTTAGCTTTCCATTCAGCACTTCCTAGATGTCACTGCACTTCACACTTTTCCCCTCCCTCCCTATCACCTAATTATGTAGCCAGTGCATGGGTATGGGCATCTGGCCCTCCAACAAGATTTTGGTGTGATGCAAAGCTTGCCTTACTAACAGTGTCCACAAAATGGCAGCTGCCTGCTTGCTGTGATTAAATAGTTCCAAGACTAAAGGAAACAAGATTCATACTATCTGTATAGTGTAAATGAAGTTTATTTTGCTAAAAAAACATGATAGAAAAGAATTTGGAGTTTTTTCTTAGGGTAACAGGTCCCCTTTAAAATGTGTTGCTGGAGCTTCAGAAATACACCAAAGCCCCCATTATTTCATTACCCCTTCCACCTAAAGTCGATGCAACATTTTTCAAAATAGAATTCTAAGTATCAATATAATTGTTTAATGCCAAAATTATTATTTTTATGACTCATGACAGCATAGTGTATAGGGTTTACAGTTGTGGGTCTGTTTTTTTTTGTTTGAGTAGACTGAGTTGGTATTTAACCAGATAGAAAAGTAAATATAATGTTGCAGAAGGAAGCCAAAGGTTAAGGAACAGTCTGTGGAAATTTAAAGCCTATGATTCCCCAACTATAGCTAGTTGCAGGACAAGAAAGCCATTTGAAGAAGCTTGCTGTTTTTTAATCTCTAAATTATTTTGCACTTTTTTTTATTACCACGACTAAACTTTCTTTTTAAAAAAAAGCACAAATGTTTCCTTGTTAATTAAAAACCCAGCCAAAACAAACAGGGACATCGAAATGTGTAAAATACATCCACTGGTAAATCTTAGGGTCACATTTACTAAAATTCATTTTTTTCTGGCCTTAAAAGTCATATAAACTCAAAACGGTATAAATAAGAATTAAACTCGATAATTGCTGTATTTATTAAATGTCACGATAAAGCTTGAATCGTTTGTATGAAAATTTTGAGTTTACCTTCGAAAATGAAAAATTTGAGTTTAAACGGACTTTGCATGAATCCTCTTTATTATTCCAAAACAGGAATTGCTTCAGCAGCCATTTTAGGAGCATTGACATTTTTGAAAAACAATAATGTGTTTAAGTTTCACTTGAAACTGGGTGAAACTGAAAATGATGAGGGGATTAACTTCCCCTTGAAAAGTGTGAAATACAAAACAATGAGGCAATTGAGTTCCCCTTAAAGTTGTGTGAAACTGAAAACAATGAGGGGATTAGCTTGTCCTTGAAAATGTGTCTAAGACTCAATAGGACTCAATGGTATGCGACAGATGAAACCTGTCAAATTAAAAAAAAATTAACTAAACATTCATAAATCTCGAAATTATCTAGAAGTAAGAAAAAATCCAACTTTATCTCAAAATTGCTTAGTAAATGTGCCCCTTAGTGTTCATGGACTCTAAAATATTGTGCAGAGACCCTCAACTATTTACAAAGGGATAAAAGTACAAGAGTAAATGTATCAATAAAATAAAAAATGACACATTATTTTGAAGAAAATATAAAGATGTATTGAAAACAAAATGACTAAAGGAAAAACATTTAATGCATATTTTCATGTTTCCACTGCAATATCCACACAGACACTGTGCCTGTCAATGAAGCTACAGGAGGGGGGCATAAGAGATTGGTTAAAAAATGCAGGCAGAGGAAAGTGTATGATCTGCTCTGTGCACCCCTGGCCTTAAATCACTGGAAATTCTTAATGAATTTGTAATGGAAAGTGGCTTTCATTTACATTTTATTTAATTGGGCACAATTTTAGTTTTGGGTTTACATTCCCAGACACCCAGACATACAGTAAAAAGCTGCTGTATAATTAAAGTCCTTTTCAAATTAAACATGGAACTCAAATTCCTTTATTCATTAATGCACCCATACCCATTATAAGGCATTTTTAAATCTCTACTGACAAACACTGCTTTTATTAGCAATTATATATACAAATAACTGAAAAACCATTACAAATGTGTAGTGAATGTATATTGCAAAGTTGCTTAGAATTTTGTTTTCTTTTATTATGCAAAAATTATATTCTGGGTTGACTTTTTTGATTTTTTTTCTTTTCTCAAATTACAATTACAAGTTAGGTACAGATTCAGTTTGGTATATGGACAATGGATTTGTGGCAGATTAGGTCTATGTTATGAATAGATATCTCAAAATGCATGGCAAAGTCTATAGCAAAGACTCTAAACTGCAATTTCCTACTGAGAATAAAAAAAGAGCAATATTTGTTTGCTGAAATGACATTTTACCACTTCTGTAACCACAAAATCTGATCAGAACAACGTATGACAAGTTCAAGATGGCGTAAGTTTTTGGAGCTTTTATTGCAAATTTGCAGAAAAGAGTCAAAAAGATGTAGTTAACCAAATTGCATAACTCCAAATTTGGCATAGGATTGCATAAAAGACAAAGAATTGTTTGCCATTCAGTGATTTTCTGGTGACAACTAATGTTTTAGGGTGCAATGGTGGGGTGGGGTTAGGTATGTGCCTCTACTTAGGCCCTTAGTTTGATTAAAAAGCTGCAGTGACAGCAGTAGTGTAATAGAGAAAAAGGAGAGGTGCTGGCAGAAGTGCTGGGCAGGGAACAGTGGTGGGGGGGGTGAGCCCAAGGCTATGGAGCCTTGGGCTCCCTTATGCAATGACTTGGCTCTTTGTACTCCAATTTTATGTCTTCATGCAATTTTTGTATATTCCCATATACCATATGTTAACTACTTTTGTTTATTTCTGGCCATAGGTCTGACCATACAAAACGATAATCTAATGTATCTATTCCATAGTAAATGTGATATAGAACAGAATTACTATGCACAGCAAAAACTGTTGCAGTCTTAAAATTCAGTTATTGATTTTCTACTCAGGCCATTGATGTACAGTACAAAAGGCTACAATTGAGAACTATCAGTCATGGATTATAAAAGCTGTCATTGCTGTCTGGCATTTTCAAAAACAAATACCCTCTTGTTCATTTTTAACTGCACTAAAATAAAGCAGTTAAGCTCTGAAACTGTGGAAATTCTTATTCCAGCCTCAGTTATTGAGTAATGTATAAACGATGTGTAAAAAAAAATTATTTCAATTTAATTTTGCAGTTCATGGAAATTGTGCAATGCAATAAGTATTAGCAATGTTGCAGCATATCTTGCATATTTCCATATAAAATATAACCAAATAAGCATTGTGGTATATAAAAAATCGCCAGATTTTGCGCAACATTCAGAATGGCAACGAAAAAGTTGCGACAATTTTCAGAAAAATCGCAAAATACCGATCATTAAAAAAAAACGCAATCGGACGCATTCGGCCCGTTCGTGGATAAGTAAATGTGCCCCATACTATTCATTTATCCTTTTATGTACTGATTACTGAAACATGTAGCAGATATCAGTTCTCACTCAGCAGGTTATTAGATGTCTTTCACTTTCTTGTTTCAAGAGTCAAAATAAGCGAAGCAGCAGTAAACTGGCCTGATAAAATGGTTACTGTTGGGAAAGCTTGTTTAACTCTTGGGTGTTTCCAACCTAGTGTGTCTTTAAATATCATGACTTTAAAAGAAATGGAGGCACTTGATGTGTACATAAAATACAGGGAAAATAAATTATTTTAAGTAGGTGACATTTCCTAAAAAAAGACATGTATGCAAGTTTCTGTTTCATGGTCTCCTGGATTAATTTACATATTTAACTCATCTCTTGCCCAGTGACACAATTCCAAATTACAGCCATCTGCATAGTTAATCGTATAACATGGAGCTGAACCACTTTCTATACATTTCGTGCTTTACTGCTGTATTTTAAACATTACAATCTAGTCACTGGATGATGGCTACTGCCATTTTGCTGAATACCAGCGATGTTTACTTCTGAATGATATAGAACACAATTACTATGCACAGGCAAAGCTGTTGCAGACCTCAAATTCAGTTATTGGTAGTGTTGGACTGGCCCTCAGGGATACCAGGAACAAATCCCAGTGGGCCCTCCTGCTTCTAACCACTTGGCCTAAATCATTGTAATTTCTTATGGGAACAAATCGACTAAATATAAAAAAAAAAAATAGATTATAGCACATGAAGAAAAGAAACTAGGAAAATATAGAAGTTGAGTGAGAAGTTGATTAAAAATAGTTTGAAGAGTGAGCCCCTGGCATCCCAGTCTGACACTATTGGTCTTCACTCTAGTGCTTCAGGCCATTGATGCATGTAATAAAAGGCTACCATTAAGAACTATCACTGATCAAGAAGGCTGTCCTTGTTGTCTGGCATTTTTAAAAACAAATACTCTCTTGTCCATTTTAGCTGCATTAAAATCTTACATAACACAGTTGAGACTTCTATCTGTAACCCTAAGGCCAGTGCCACTTCGGTTGGATTCTTGGCCTGTGAATAAACACTTCAACTGTGCCGAAGCAGTGTCTACGAGCACAACTATTAGATTCTTTAAGCGTAGGGGCAGCTTCTCACCCTGCATTTATCTACAGGCCAAGAATCTGCCCCATGTGACACTAGCCTAAAAATAAGCTTATATTTTTTTTTTAGAAATATTTAATTCTGAAACTATGGAGATTCTTATTGCAGTCTTAGTTTCCTTGTGTAAATTCTAAGCTATTTGTAAAAAATTATTCCAATTTAATTTTGCAATTAATGGAAATTGTGCACATGCTATAAGTATTAGCAATATTGCATATATCCTGCATATTTTCATATAAAAATAAGCATTGTGGCATATAAAAGAAAACAGCATGTAATTTTTATAGTGCTGGAATATTTGGTTTATTTAAAAGATAGCTCTGCCCATTTAATGAAAAAATGAATTTGAAGTTGAAAATATTTTCTCATCCTTTTCTGTTCTGATTACTGAAACATGTAGTAAAAGTCAGTTCTCACCCAGATGGTTATTAGATGGCTTCCACGTTCTTGTTTCAGGAGTCAATATGGGCAAAGCAGTGCATATAAACATTGAGAAATTACTTTATAACCTTTGCAATGTACTATTTAAATGAGATATGCATCCAGAAATAATAATTTGCTAACTGCTAGTGAAAGCAGCATCAGTCTGTACCTTTGCAATGTTCTTGCAATGTTGGGTCTGACGTTTGAAACAACAGGATTGTTTTGCCACTAATATGGATTCATGCAGATTAGTTAGGATCAAATACAAGGTACTATTTTATTATTACAGAGAAAAAGATAAAGGAAATCATTTTTAAAAATTAGAAACATTTACTTAAATTGACTCTATGGGAGTTGGCCTTCCTGTAATTCTGAGTTTTTTGTATAATGGTTTCTGGATAAGGGATCCTATAGTTATACCATATTTCATAATACTCTCTTGTTATTATCCCTTGTTATTATCTCAGCTGCCAATATTGCAGCTAGCCAGATACTTGTGTTATGCAAACTATGCCTAGAATGTAGGTGCTTCTGATGTAACGTTTTGGGTTTATTTATTTACTTACACAACATTTTAAGTTCTTGATTTTATTAACCTTCTCAGTTTCTCAGATGCTTCTAGCCAGCTGCAGGTTTTTAAAACTTTAAAACATATTTGCCAATGGGTACTAATGGGTTTTCTGATTTCTCCCACTTCTGTTTAGGCGCCCAGTCACATAAATTGCAAAAGAATGCCCAAATATTTTCTTATCTCCTTTGCAAAGCCTTTCCCAACTAATAAACTGCAGATGCATCAAGATGACCAAGCAAAGGAGACATTACCGTCAGTACTGATACTAAACAGAATATTCTACATCAGTGCTGTCCAACTGGCGGCCCGTGGGCCGACCTCCCTCTGTGTGGCCCCCACCTGTCTGGCTGCTTTGATGGCTTACCTTTGTGTAAGCTTTAAATGGTATCAGTACTGCGATTACCTGGCCCCCTGCATGATTTACACTTCTTATTCAGGCTGTAAACCCCCTGTATTGTTTAAAAATGTAATCCCCTTTGTTGTTCACACCTTTTATTCCCTACATTGTTCACACCTCAGGCTTAGATTGTAAGACCCACATTGTTCACACCTCAGAAACCCGCAAATAAACCCTGCACACTATAAAAAGAACATATACTGAGTTGGTACTGCAATTAAAAAGTTTTTTAATATAAAGTTAACGTGCAGACTGTAGGAGCAGTGCCAGCATTGTGTAACTGTATGCTGCCTGTGTGTGTCATACTATGCCTGCCCTATGCTGCCTGTGTGTGTCATACAATGCCTGCCCTATGCTGCCTGTGTGTGCCATACACACAGGCAGCATAGGGCAGGTGGCGTATGGTACACACAGGCAGGGTAGGGCAGGCAGAGTATGGCACACACAGGCAGCATAGGGCAGGGAGAGTATGGCACACACAGGCAGGGTAGGGCAGGCAAAGCATGGCACACACAGGCAGGGTAGGGCAGGCAGAGTATGGCACACACAGGCAGGGTAGGGCAGGCAGAGTATGGCACACACAGGCAGGGTAGGGCCGGCAGACTATGGCACACACAGGCAGGGTAGGGCAGGCAGAGTATGGCACACACAGGCAGGGTAGGGCAGGCAGAGTATGGCACACACAGGCAGGGTAGGGCAGGTAGAGTATGGCACACACAGGCAGGCAGGTAGGGAAGGCAGAGTATGGCAGGTTTTTGCTTTACTACCACAATTAATATGGGTATGGTCATGTGATAACATGGGTGTGGTTTAAAAAAAGGGGAGTGCTCAAAACTGGCTTCCATTATCGGCCCTTGCCAGACAACACTGTTCTACATACACTTGTGTCATTTTTCCATATTATTTGGTGCTAAATAAACATGACAACAATATTTAAAATAACTGTTAAATATATATTTACTTAAATTAACCTCTTTAAAAATAAAAATGTCATAATGTTAAAGTAAAAAAATACATAACAAAACATTTTAGATCCTATAAAAACTATAAAGATACCCCCTCCAAATCTGTGACCAGCACAGAATGACCAAGGCTTCTATAAGAGCTCAGCTCAACATTCAGTTTATAAAAATGGAAGGGTTTCTTCTTCCTACATACGGTAAGGACGCATGCTTTGCATGAAAGGCAGTGAGTGTACCCCACTAACCCAGTTATCAAACCAAACAGAATTTACATCCCAGGTGTTAATTCTAAAGCAAAGAATCCATGTTTTAAGTGTCTGTAGGTTGTAACAACAGTTTTCCGGTCCTATGTTTAAGATATTGAAATATGGCAAAACTTGGAAGTCCAGTAGAAAAAAAAGTCATTTTCTTTGCCACCATAAATCTTACACATTGTACAGTAGTCACTATGGCCAACATTCCTTCTCACGGCGTACCTTAAGAATTTCCTCTAGTTTATTCACCAATGTTGTCTGGTCTTTATTTCCACATGAACGTGTATCTCCATCCACCATTTAAGGAATTCTGTTCTCTTTCTTGAACAAATATAGTTTTCTTGCACACATTTATATCTAATATATATATATATATATATTTCTATATTATTTAACTTATGAAATAACTATATTTTTTGTGGTTCGACATTCAGCATATTGTAAGTTTATGACATCTTTTTATCCAGAGAGCGGTTTGAGATTTTAGCCACAATTTCCATAGGAAGACTTAGCCGGTGAATTAAAGATCCTTTTAAGTGTTGGTATCAGCAACTTTGTTGGTTATGAATGGAAGCCTGTGATTATACAGCTATCAGGGTGCACAGACTTGTCTGTTAGTCTCACGGCAGAAGGTTAAATCAGAAAACAATCCATCAGCTTATCGTGCCTGCAACAGATGCCACCATGAAGGTCCTTCTTATTTTCCAAACTTTATGTAACTAAAAAAGACCAAAGATAAAATTTATTAAAATGGAAATTGCTAATACACAATTTGAATAAGAATGACTTAACATTTTATAATTGTGATACGTTACAACATGTCACTCACTTACTGTAATAAAAAGGTTTATTTACATCACCCCAACTACAATAGACTAACTCAAATGTGTAAAGAAAACATGCATCATATATCCCCTATAAAATGTTTAAATAATTAAAGGAGACATTTTATATAAAGTTCATATTCAGTTATAATATTCATCCTCCCTCAAAATGTGAAATGATGCAAAAAGAAAGATGTTTTGAAAGCATTTTACCTCCTAAAACTGCCATTATATGGGAGCTGCATACACAAGCTCTCCAGTCTGAAGCCAGAGCCAAATGAGACATGGGAGTGTCCTTCAGTCTCCCACAGGAACTGGTCACAGCACTGACTGACAGGCTTTACTCAGCAGCAGCAGGAAAACCCCTCCCTCCTTCTGTGTCTCTCTGCTTGTGCTGCTGGGGGAGGGGGGAGTAGAGCAGACTGTCTGTGACATCGCTAAGCCCCGCCTACTCTATGAATATTCACTTCACTTTAAGTAGGTGAGGGTGTCATAGAAGTCTATCTGGGCAGGTGGCTCTGAGCCCCATACTGAAGAGTCTAAACTGGAAGCTGGCATAAGGTCTGGGTAGAGCGCAGTTTTCAAGCAGTTATGGACATATTTGAACCCAAAGGTGTTAAAATAAAAGCACTTCCTTCTATTTTACATTATTCTACATTGTTTAGTGCATTGTAAAAATTTATGGTATATATCCTCTTGTACTCACATTTTACAGTTCTTCACACTTCAAACTGTTGCATCTGCAAAGGTCTAGAATAAGATTTGGTGCATTGATGTCAGTACCCATTCTGAACAATACGAAAAAACAACACAAACATACAAGCCTAAAAAATTGATCAAGCAGGGTAAGGAGGCTGGAAAAATACAAGCACAGAGGGAGGGAGAAAGATTGCAGCATGGAGTAGCAGTATGCACATGAATTAGTCATTTCTTAATCTCCTTTTAATTATGTGAGGATTATACCACTGAAACAGTGTTGCTTTCTGGGGCCCAGATCCTCATCAATACATTTGCAGTGTTTGAATCACAGTGTTTCAAAAATGTTTTGGGCTTAAACTCCCAAACTCAAATTATCGAATGATAATGATGAGTAGAATGCAATTTCGCTGTGTTAGAGGTTTTGAGATTTTAATTTTTTTAATAAATAAGCACACCTTTGAGTTTGGTGAATTTGAGTGTTTTTGATTAAACAAATTATGCTTTGGTAATTTTGATATCTATGCTTCTAAGTTTCAAAATGCTGTTAAGTTGCTAGCGGAGTCAATAGGAAGCATATCTGAAGCATTCAAGCAAGTTCATCTTTGATTTTTTTTGTGAGTTCATTAAACAGTCAACAGTCAGCCTCATTAAAATGCGAACAGAACAGTGTGATTTCCATATTCACAGGAAGTAATCATGTACAGATATTTTAGGGTGAATTAAAGTTAATATATCGTACAGCAGAAAAATGCATGTTCATGCCTACTTTTTGAAGATTAAAGACAGAGGAGGAGTTGGCTCACATTTGCCCTAGTACTAATTGACTATGACATAAAACATTTTTATATTCAAGACTAAGGGGCTAATTTACTAATCCACGAATTCGAATCCCGAATGGGAAAAAATCGGATTGGAAACGAACATTTCGCGACTTTTTCGTAGCCATTACGACTTGCTCGTAAATTGTCGCGACTTTTTCGTAGCCATTACAACTTGCTCGTAAATTGTCGAGACTTTTTCGTAGCCATTACGACTTGCTCGTAAATTGTCGGCGGCTTTTTCGTAGCCATTACGACTTGCTCGTAAATTGTCGCGACTTTTTCGTAGCCATTACGACTTGCTCGTAAATTGTCACGACTTTTTCGTAGCCGTTACGACTTGCTCATATATTGTCGCGACTTTTTCGTATTGAGCGCTCGTAAACGGCGGGCAAACATTTGCGACTTTGCATGATTTTGGAAGCCTCCCATAGGACTCAATGGCACTCTGCAGCTCCAACCTGGCCCAAGGAAAGTCACGATACTGAAGCTTGAATGAATCCGAAACTTTCGTACTCGGCGCAACGGCTACGAAAAAGTCGCGAAAATTTATGAGCAAAGTCGAAATGGCTACGAAAAAGTCGCGACAATTTACGAAAAAATCGCAAAATACCGATCATTACGAAAAAAACGCATTCAGCCGCTTTTCCAACTTCGTGGATTAGTAAATGTGCCCCTAAGAGTATGAAATTCTTGTGCTAAAAGCATATCTCACCTCTGCTCTGGCACCTCTGGGTCATGCTGTGTTCGCTGAAGCTGTCTCCTCAGTACCTAAGTAAGATTAGGAATTAAAATTTAAATCAGTAAATGCCCAGGTATGAAGTCTTTGTTCTCATGTGCTGAACACTTAAATGAATAGGAATTGTACAAACACATTGCATAGGAGAACAGTCTAGCAACTATTGGGGAATAGAAAAATTGACTGCAGTCCTCAAGATATTAATTAAACAAAAGTCTCAGCATCCTGGGCATAACATATTGAATTTCAATGTTATGTGGAATCTCACAGGGTATTCATTACACCTATGTACTGCAAAGAAGCACAATCTAGCTCTGTGCTATCGAGGGGTTCACACACTGGTAATAACAAAAAAACAAATAAAATCAAAATTAAGACAAAATTCTATGCAAAACAGCTTCTGCTTTATATATAGTAACAGTATTTTTCTTTTTTAAATGAACCTTCCATAACAAATAGGTATACATTTCCCTCTCTATATATTCAGGCTAAACAAGAAACATTTACCAAGGTCATGCCACAAATTAATTATACAAAAAATAAATACCAGCATGGTTATGAGGACTGAAAAAAAAAACACTTTCTACTGAGGGAAAACAGATTTTTTTTCCTAAAAAGTAGCTGTTCATAATGTCATTTTGTCAAAACTAAGAAAAAATTACAAACATAAAAAATCTAATCACATTTTTTATTTGCATTGTGTTTTCTCTTTGATCCCTGTATTTTGTTGTTGACCTGTACAAAACCAACATGAATAAGTCTATAAAAGAATGACTCACCCTGTTTTTGTGCAATAAGTACAGCATAGCACTCAAACACAGCAGCATTCCCACGATGCATGAAATGAGGCTGTACCGGTATCCTCTGTCCTTTGCATTCTCACTGTTTCTGTCGTTATATGGCTGGTCTGTGTCAATAACAGGGGGCATGTTAAAATCATAGTTGGGGCCTGCAACCCCATTTTCCCTTTCATGTGATAAGATGTATCTTTCTGATTGCAGAACATGGTGGTACAACTCTCCCTCTTTATTTGATGTATCTTTTGGCTGCATAGTTTGTACTGGGGATAGCACAGGAAGTTCATTTTTGGAAGATACAGTGTTCTGAGGGCTCAAGCCAAGCATGTTGGCTGCCCAGCCAAGGCCACTGTCCTCTGTCTCTCTATCTTTTTCATCAGGAGACACTGTCACTGCAGCTTTGCTCAAATGGAAATCCCCAATGCCAGTAGAAGAGAGTGGAAAAAATGTTTGAGGTTTCTTTGCAGTGTTTATACTTGGTCTCCGCATCTTTGGGGTGATGGTGAAAGAGTTATGTAGGCCAGAGTCCACTTCTGTTATATCCCCTAAGGAGTCATGCACCCCTTTGTGAGTTATGCCAAATTGGATATCCGATGGGCTCTGGAATAGTTCACTGTCAGGGGTCTGGGGTACTGATATTTTCAGATCTGGTTCCATAGTAAAAGGGGACTTAAGATATGAATTAGAATCTGTTACTGTATCTGGGCTTACTAGGTTAGCATATGAAGTTTTTTCATCAGTAGAAGAAGGTATCATGTAATTGCTTGAATCCTGTTTGTTACTTGTTGGCTCTGTACTATAAAGCTGTGTCTGAGGGGGGCTTATACTTTTATGTGGCTGATTCACGCCAGAAAATGGAGGCTCTGTGCTACCTTTCATATGGGAATTAATTGATGGATGCTCAGTACTAGACTGAAGTAAATCAAAACCAGCATAAAGAAGCTTGGTGCCAGCATGTAGAGATTCAAAGCTGTTACGGGGAAGATTAATGTTAAAGAGTAAAAGTTCAGTGCTAGTGTGTGGAGATTCACTACTAATATGTAATCTTTCAGTGTTGTTACCTGGAGGTTCAGCGCTAGTATGAGGCTTTCCTGTGCCACTAGTATGAGGCTTTTCTGTGCCACTAGTATGAGATGGCTCTGTGCCACTAGTATGAGGAGGCTCTGTGCTACTAGTATGAGGAGGCTCTGTGCCACTAGTATGAGGAGGCTCTGTGCCACTAGTATGAGATGGCTCTGTGCCACTAGTATGAGATGGCTCTGTGCCACTAGTATGAGGAGGCTCTGTGCCACTAGTATGAGGAGGCTCTGTGCCACTAGTATGAGGAGGCTCTGTGCCACTAGTATGAGATGGCTCTGTGCCACTAGTATGAGGAGGCTCTGTGCCACTAGTATGAGGAGGCTCTGTGCCACTAGTATGAGGAGGCTCTGTGCCACTAGTATGAGATGGCTCTGTGCCACTAGTATGAGATGGCTCTGTGCCACTAGTATGAGATGGCTCTGTGCCACTAGTATGAGGAGGCTCTGTGCCACTAGTATGAGGAGGCTCTGTGCCACTAGTATGAGGAGGCTCTGTGCCACTAGTATGAGGAGGCTCTGTGCCACTAGTGACTGAAGGCTCTGTGGTGCTAATATGAGAAGGTTCTGTGCTGGCATTTGGTGTATATATTCTATTATTTGAAATAATGACATTGCTATAGTTAGCCTCTATTTCTGTATGTGTCAGCTTCATATTTGTATCCGGATGATCTTTTGTCATCCCATTCATTGGGGCTGATGTGGTATCGCTGATTTTTGGCATCCCCAGAGACCTGGTTGGCATGTGATGGTAACTGTCAGATGATTTCACACTAATATCCATAGAAGAATGAGAAGTATGGTTAGTTGATGGCATATCACTTTGGGGCTTCTGATTGACTGTGAGAGGATGAACAGGGGTGACAGGGGAAGTACTTTCCCAATGAGGGGGACCTGTAAGATGAAGAAACCTCGATGTAGTGGCAGCCTGTAATATCACAATACAGATTATATTTTTCTCTGGTACTGGTTAAACTGTTATCTAGTAAGACATATAGTGTTTAGTGGATTACAGAAGTTTTAGGTGAAACATATTTAGAACTAATTGTCACCTATAGAATATGCCAGTGGTAAGCAGTGGTAGTTTTCTGACACAGCATTACTCCCATGCAGTTTAATCTGAAAGAATCACCTCAATAAATGACTACCGTAAAAGGCAAATATACCCAATTAAACAGAAACTTAGTCATCATCTATTTTTCTTTTTGTAAAAAATAAGTATGAGGACATAACTGTTTTTACCATAGAAAAATTTGCATTTACTTGGAACATAAAATAAATTAGGCAACTGAACTAGTCCTAGAACTAATGTACTAGCACAGGTAGGAAACGTAGGCAGTGTAAATTACCCAGAGCAACCAATCAAATCTGTGCTTTCATTTTCTAACATGTTGTAGACATATACAAATTAGTTGATTATCTGATATTAGTAACTGTATTAGTGCAATTTAGCACCTGTGTTAGTAAATTAACACCAAATGTCATAAAAATGTATGAATTAATACAGACAATGAATGCTTGGTGCACGCAGTAAACTATGTCCTCATACGTTACTGTGCTTAACCTCTAAAGTGCCATAGTCTATGGTGCTAACATGCCAGTGCAGTACATCTTATTCTCCCATGGTTTTGCTTTGTTTATGGAAAAATCTATTACTTGGTTAAAGAAAATGAAGATAATCTCCAATTATAAATAGGGTATACACTTTTTTCTACTGTTGCAGTTTGTATTTACACTGCCCCCCAGACCTTAATGTAACACACTGAAGCTGTCACATAAATTACACTTCTGTGCATTGAGGCTAAGACTTAACAGACAAATCCATGTGTCTCCAAACTGCTGCAATACATTGTGTGGACAAACGATATCACTAATAGTTCCTGGAGCATATCAAGCAAACATGCAAACTCTCGTTTTAATGACAGTTCTTACCTGTTGAATTCTTCTCTGTTGCCACACACATTTCAAAATATTGCCCACAATCATCGGAAGGTGTGTTTTTGCCTTTTATGAAGTTCTGAGCTATCTCCAGTAGCTCTTTCACCTTTTCCAATAAACCAGTAGGATCAAGATAACAAGTGGCTTTGCAGTTATCTTCTATCTAAATGACAAAAAAAAAAAAACCTGAGTAATACCTAAGTATTTTGCCAGAAAAGAGGTCTCCTTTTAACAGGCTCAGACAGATTTATTTGTTTATAGTCGGTCAAACCAAATAGGTTGCTTACTGTAAAGAAAATAGTACCTACAGGTGAAAAAAACAATTTTAGCATGTTTGAAATTTTCACCTACAAATAATTTCTATGGGCCTTTCTGTAAATACCCCAGAGGTAGAGATGAACACCCTATCTGGTGAGACAAAAGCAGATACAAGCCATGCTAAAGATGTCATTTTCAATAATGTCCTTACAAATAAAATGTTCCTTTCTTTGCTTAAATATGCAATCTTGGTGAGTAATAGACAAAACAATAGGGTTCTGATTGTGAACCATTTAATGCTATAAAATTCTTCTTTTTTCAGAGAACCTCAATAAAAACCAATATATGTCCTTCATTACATCACATATGATCCTGATCCAAAATATATTTTTTAGTGCTAAAGGTTACCTTAAAAATAACTGCATTTTTACATTTAAACATGTTTATGTTGTTTTGTATAAATTGTAAAAGATCATGTCATATGCAGAATGTAAATATACTGAGTGACAAAAGTAATTATATTTGTACACAGTAAGCTATATACTCTAAAATTACTGATAAATAAAGCATGTGTATTTTACAAATGATATCCCCTCTTAACATTTGTTATTTCTCGGTACATATGGAGTATAAGCTTGTACATTAATGCTTGTACAAAAGCTAAGACTCTAACATATGAAATGCAACTCAATCTGATATCTATACTGGTAACTGCTGGTGATGTGATGTACTTACATCCATAATGTTGGTATCATCCCAAAGATTCATACAGTCTGCTATATGGCTATTGAAAATATTCTTCAGGTTGTCTATATAGTTTTTGTGGGGAGAATCTTTTTTGAATTTCACCAATTCCAATATGCCATGAAGCTGTGACACTGACCCTTGGAGAAAGCAAGCGTCTGACATCTGAAGAGAATAGAAGGTCAATCAGAAAAGCCAACATCAGCAATATCAGTTTGTAGAAGCAAACAAATTAGATGCAAATCAATACTTAAAATCTCACAATCTGAATCAGGGACCAGGCAGACAAGATACCTTGCAGGCATGATATTTCTGGCTATCTCCAAGTAGAAAATCTATTATTTGGAAGGACCATTTTCAACGTGTTCTATTTTAACAAACAATTCTCAGTTGTTTTTAATGACTAACTGACATGAAAACACCATGTACTTGATAGTAACTAAAGGTCCCCATACACTCTGAGATCCGGATCTGCACTGGATATCCCCACCTACGGGTGGGCGATATCCGGAAGCGTGTAGTTGGCCCTGGGGCCAAACGATCGAATTATACTGGCGGCAAGGGGCAGTCGGTTCGGGGACAGCATCAACGAGCCGATGCGGTCCCTGATCCGACTGAATTTTCTAACCTGGCCTATCAAGATCTGGCCAATTTCAAGCCAGATAAGCTGCCGAATCGGTCCAAGGGACCAATATCGGCAGCTACAATCTGCTCGTGTATGGGAACCTTAACTCACCATAAATCTATGTTGATGGTAGAACAATTCAATTTGGGGTTTATAATATTCAGCACTAGTGTATAATAATAGTGTAAAGGTCTAACTTGCTCTGTCTTTACAAAATTTAAACATACAGTAATATGTCTCAATAAAAGTTGTAGGAAAAAGCAGGAACAAATATTGTAGTTGCACATGTCCAGACATATGTACTGAAATAAATATCTTATCTACTTCTTTTTTTTCAAAGCTAAAAAGTATGTTTGGGGGTGTTTACCAATGGATATATGTTATATTGGGTCACAGATTGGAATGTTTGAAACCCTGCTATAACATGTCCAGGAACAAAGGCTGCAGCAGACAGAAAATTGTTAACAGCACAGCTAGAATAACTAGTGCAGCCAGTTCCAGCAGCGGAAATCAGTGTCAGGCCTTATATCAGAAGTAAAGCGATGTCACAGATAAGGTGGTACCTCAGATGTAGGGTTCAAGCAAACTCATACCAAAAGCTCATATTTTCATGCATAATTTATGTTGGGATCTAAACTCACCTCATTTGTTTTCTGCAGTAAATTCACTTTTATAACTTTTTCCATTATCACTTGGCTGTTAATCTATAACAAAAACAAAAGCATATTGGTACACAAATACAGAATAAGTAATATGCATCCATAAGAGGTCTGCAGTACTGCAATGGATCCAAGCAAGATGGTTATCCACTCACCAAATCATCCAACTTGGATAGATTTAGATCTATTTCAGCTTGAGGACACATTTCTTTATGTATGGCTTGAACAGCACTTGTCACCAGCAGGATTGTGTAGAAACAGTACAAGAAGACCTGAAGGAGGAAAAATCAAGCCACAAATTAAACTACAGCAAGAAGTGTTTGTACAGGTACCTGGAGCTTACAGTGCTTATTGTGCATTAGGTTTCATCCATGGGTAGAAGTGTGACACACATATGCTATTCCAGTTGTGTTCTATTATATATACATTCTATGGATGTATTTAGGGTGAAACATTTCATTTAAATGCATTCATTAGCAATGTTACTTTGCATTAGTAAGAAGATATGCACCCGGTCCTTAGTTATTAGTGTAACCAGTGGGAGCAGTTCAGTTGTGCAATATATAGATGAATGTTATTTAATGTTATTGGAGCCAAGGGAGCTACTCCAAAGTATGTAACAGGGAGACAGCCAGCAGGGCAGCGCGGAATGTATAAGCAGTCTGCACACAAGTAACTTTCACTTTTCAGTTTCCCAGATTTCCCAAGCCACTCAGTTTAAGCTATTCCAGCTGCTTCACGCGTTTCTCCGTGCAACACAATGGATTAGACGTTCTATCTGCCAAGGGACGTATCCGCACAGTGCTGGGGCAGGAGAGTGTGCCCCAGGGTGCCAGCCAGCCATACAGTTTGTGGGTGCGCTAATCCAGCTGTTTTGCAGGAACACGTGGGGCTGCTAGGAAAGCTGCTCCCACTGCACTAAGTGAATGGAACTGTCCGTGCCCACTTTTCTCTCCCCACATTTTTTATGTTACCTGCGTTAAAACGTTCTGACTGGGCTCCCGGATCGCAGACATGCCGGCTAAAGATTTTACAGATGAGCGATGTCGCAATCTCAATTTTGCTGTATGTTCAGTATCCCCTATACACCTTCCTCTAGAATTCAGTCGTGCGACAGCTATTTCCGATAGAATGGATTCTGTTGCTGCTGTTATCGCCACAGGGCATCTGCGCTCTATACCGTGCCCTCCGTTATAGTTGGCACTAACCAGTGTGTGCTGCACGGCTGCTTCTCCCCGCGCTGTCTGTACAAGGCTCTGCTCGCAGTCTGTCCCACGGCTAAGTATATGCACCTCCCGCCCCCTTAGCATGTGCTTTCCGGGAAAGCCCAGTGGCGTGAAGCCAAGGCAAGAAAGTGGGCTCGGGAGGGGTAAGAAAACTGACACGATCATGACATGATACAGCGCAGGCTTTTTGATAAAGTGCAATGCTATGTAAATGTGAAGCGCGGAATTACAGAACCTCTTCACGCAAAGGCGCCGTCTAATCTAATCGTGACTCATGAAATCATGTGTTAGAAAATCATTATTACTGCGTATGGCTGAGCAGACCCTAAAGCTGGATATTCATACATAGTTGCCGGCAGGGCTGCCATCAGAAATCACGGGGCCCATCACAAGAAAATTTTCTGGGCCCCCCTCCACCCACGTCCTGCCCCTCAATGGCCCCTCCCATTAGTAAAAAGGACACACAGACATTGGTAGCCAGGGCCCCCTAAAACAGTGGTAGCCCGGGGCCCCCTAAAACATTAGTAGCCAGCATCTCCCCAGCATCCTCCAGTTAACCCCCCTCCCTTGTCCTCCTGTTCCTCCCCCTCAGCATCCTCCAGCTCCCACCTGCCCAAGCATCCTCCGGCTCCCCCCTGCTCCCACCAGCATCCTCCAGCTCCCACCTGCCCAAGCATCCTCCGGCTCCCCCCTGCTCCCACCAGCATCCTCCAGCTCCCCCCAGTGGCTTCCTGTGGTTCCCCCCTCTTGATATGTGCCCAAGCTCCCCCCAACATCTGCACAGCTCCCCCAGCATCCTCCAGCCACCCCACCAGTGACTTCCTTCAGCTCCCTCCCCACCAGCGACTGCCTCCAGCCCCCCACCAGCGACTGCCTCCAGCCCCCCCCCAGCAACTTCCTCGAGCTCCCCCCCAACAGCGGCTTCCTCTAGCCCCCCCAGCAACTTCCTCCAGCCCCCCCCAACAGCTACTTCCTCCAGCCCCCCCAGCAACTTCCTCAAGCCCCCCCAAACAGCTACTTCCTCCAGCCCCCCCAGCAACTTCCTCCAGCCCCCCCCACAACATCAGCTTCCTCCAGTCCCCCCAGCAACTTCCTCGACCCCCCCCCAACAGCTACTTCCTCCAGCTCCCCCCCCAACAGCGGCTTCCTCCAGCCCCCCCAGCAACTTCCTCCAGCCCCCCCCCCACAACATCAGCTTCCTCCAGCCCCCCCAGCAACTTCCTCGACCCCCCCAACAGCTACTTCCTCCAGCTCCCCCCCAACAGCGGCTTCCTCCAGCCCCCCCAGCAACTTCCTCCAGCCCCCCCCACACAACATCAGCTTCCTCCAGCCCCCCCAGCAACTTCCTCCAGCCCCCCCAACATCAGCTTCCTCCAGCCCCCCCAGCAACTTCCTCCAGCCCCCCCCACAACATCAGCTTCCTCCAGCCCCCCCAGCAACTTCCTCGACCCCCCCAACAGCTACTTCCTCCAGCCCCCCCAGCAACTTCCTCCAGCCCCCCCCACAACATCAGCTTCCTCCAGCCCCCCTAGCAACTTCCTCCAGCCCCCCCACAACATCAGCTTCCTCCAGCCCCCCCAGCAACTTCCTCCAGCCCCCCCCACAACATCAGCTTCCTCCAGCCCCCCCAGCAACTTCCTCCAGCCCCCCCCACAACATCAGCTTCCTCCAGCCCCCCTAGCAACTTCCTCCAGCCCCCCCCACAACATCAGCTTCCTCCAGCCCCCCCAGCAACTTCCTCGACCCCCCCAACAGGTACTTCCTCCAGCTCCCCCCCCCCACACCCAGTGACCCTCTCCAGCTCCCTCCCAGCGGCTTCCTCCAGCTCCCCCACAGCGACTTCGTCCAGTCCCCCGCCCCACACCCAGCGACTCCCTCCAGCTCCCATGCGGCTTCCTCCAGCTCACCTTCCTCTTCTGCGTCCTCGCGATCTGTGCCCGGCCCTCCGCTGATCTGCACCTTTCATATGGTTGCGCCCCGTGCGTATGGACGCACGGGGCGCAACCAATCAAATTTCCCACTGGCCACCAATGACAGCCAGGGCCCGGAGTTCTTTAAAGGGGGCCCGAGCTAAAAAAAAACCTGTCACGGCCGGGCCCCCTTTAAAGCGAGGATATCGTCCGGGCCCGGCACAACAGTACCCCCTGTGCCCCCCTGATGGCGGCCCTGGTTGCCGGCGTTAAAAATCATTTCTGGGGGCACTTTTTTTTTTTTTTTACAAAAATGGGGTGTTATCTTCTTTCTTGAAGTGGTTTTTTAAGATTTTGGGGGTTTAAGGGAGAAATCTTTTTTGGGATTTAACATTTAATTAGAGCCATTTAGCAAATTTCTCAGTTTAAAGGGCACTTAGTACTTATCATTGCAGCAATGTTGGTGGTGCCTATATAAATACACCCCTGCCTACCCCTAGTCTGGGCCCTTGTCTTTCCACCACCGCTGGTCATTTATCTCCCTCCCTTGTCCCTGCACTCCTCTTGCTTCCTTACTGAGCAATCATGCACAGGTCGGGGGTGACTAGATTGCCTAGGGCTTGCTGCTTGGCCTGGCTCTGCCCTGGGCTGTTGTTCTTTTTGGAAACCCTACCACCATACCACCCTACCAGGCATCTTTCTGTAGAAGCACTGCAATGTTACTTGTGTAGGTTTGGGGTCTATCCGGATCCAAGTTAGGACTGGGCACCTACAGAGACTGTGCCAGGAGTGGATAGACTGCACAAGTTCCTTAGGACAGGAAATTCAGTTACCTCTAAAGCTGTTTTACATTCTGTTTCAACAGTTATATAAAGTTTGATTTTGCTGCCAACTGTGTGTGATTATTCCTAGTGGAAACCCCCTTGAGGTGTGCTCCTCAGTGTCCACTAGGTGGAGGCACTGCGCTAAAATCCCAGTTCCCAGTATTTTATAATTCAAAGAGAACAAAAATCTCCTGTTCCAAGCCTATATACAGCCCAAATTAAGCGAGTGTGCCAAGAAAGGGTTACACTAGGAATGCTCAAGCCTAAGTCTGCTCAAGGGATGGTGGCATGGTGATTCTATTGAAAGAACCCTGGTTGTTTTCAAAAGGAGTGCCAGCATTGCCCCCCACCACTGAATTAGCAGTTCCTTGTCCTTTCTGGACTATGACTGTGTTGCTGTTGTATATCTGTAGAGCTTCCTAGCACTATGGAAATTTTATAGCATGGCATCCTGCAAATAAATATAGATAATTGTATCCATATTTATTTGCAGGATGCCATGCTATAAAATTTTCATAGTGCTAGCCATAACCCTCATTTCTTCCCATAGATATAGTGTATTGACACTATCTATGGGAAGAAATGAGGGTTATGGCTTTATTAAAATAGCTGGAAGAAAAGCAGAATCTCCTTACCAACATAATATTATGTTGGTTTGAAAAAACCAATTCTGATTCTTCTGATCTTCTTTTCCCTGATTTTCTAAACGCTACTCCTCTTACAGTTTTAGGGGTACAACGCTTCTTCATCCTATAACGGAGCAGGTTGCTTGTGCTTTTGTAAGTGATCCTGCCCCCCTCCGAGCACCTTTGACTTTGACAGAGAAGATTTTCAAACTGCAGCCACTCTTTGAAGCTACACTCCCCAAACTTGAATAACATAATCATGGAGTCACCCCGAATGAAACAGCAACATTTTTTTGGATGATCCAAAGTCGGAGGAGCCAACAACAGCCAATTAAATTTCACCAATTGACTTTGGGGTCAGCCTGAATAAAAATATGATATTTGTTGAATGCCCAAAAGTGGGTGGAGCTGTGAACAGCCATTCAGATTTTTGACCTTTTGACTCTCAGTGGAAGAAATTCAACCTGCTGCCATTCTCACAGTAATAACGCAGGGACCCTAAACCTTGTAGAGTTAGGCACCAGGTAACTGCGGTTCAAGATTAGAAAAAATGGGCGGAGCCACCAACAGCCAATCAGAATTAACCTATTAACTTTCAATGGGGAAATTCAACCTGCTGCTATTCTCACAGTATTAACACCAGGATCCAAAACTCTTTCCAGTTGGTCACTAGGGGACTTCAGTTTTAAGTTTGAAAAGGTTGATGGAGCAACCAACAGCCAATCAGATTTCACCTATTGAATTTTACCGGTTTGATGCCAGGGTTCCCAAACTTTGCACAGTTTGTCACAGGGTGACTACACCCCAAATTAAGAAAAGTGGGTGGAGCCAACTACAGCCAACCAAATTTCAACTATTACATTTTATTGGTTTAATGCCAGGGTTCCCAAACTTTGTCAGTCACTGGGTGACAATGTATTCATAGTGGTCACTACGGGACTGCATGCAGCCACCAACAGCCAATCAGATTTCAGATTTTTTTTTTTTTTTGTTTTAAATGTAAAATGCTTCCATTCTCATACTATTTATGCCAGGGCCCCAAACTTTACAGTTAGTCACCGGTGACAATAACTTTGGTTAAAGGTTATAAAAAGTAGGCAGAGCCACCAACATCCAATCAGATTTCACCAATTAAATTTCATTGGTTTATATTTAAACTGCTGCCTTTCTCACGGCATTAAGGACAAGTTCCCCACACTTTGCAGATTTAGTCACTGGTGGACTGCAGTTCAATGTTAGTAAAAGTGGGCAGACCAACCAACTGCCAATCAGATTTCATTCAGTGACTTCACATGTTTTCAAACCAACATAAAGTTTATACAAACCTTTGTCAGACTCCCCTTAAAGGAGAACAAACTGACTAAAAATATACAGCATAAAGAGAATACATGTCACAATCAGGGGTGTAACTTTGGGGGCCTAGGCCCCCCATGAAAACAGTTTCTAGGCCAACTTGGCACAGAATCTCTGGTGACAATGAAGAGTTCTTATTACTGTAGTGCAGAAAAAACAAATCCGGTATTTCAATGCAGAACATGCACAAGTGTTTAGTGCAAAATGCAAATGTGCTCACTTGTGCATGTTCTGCACTGGAACACTTTAGCACTTTATTTAGAAGTTATTGCACCCAATTTTTCTTTTTCTGAACATTCCTACAGGAATAAGGATTTTTCATTGCTTCAGCAAAGTGAATTTATGCAAGAGAAGCTCCAATCTATATTTACAGTTTTAACGCTGAATTAAGTTTTCTATTAACATTGAAGACAACAACACCAAAGGTATCTTAAGGGCACCTATGATTGTTTCGCCCACCAGGGGTGCAAACTAATAGGGCTGGAACTCTGGCTGGGGAAAAAATTGCAATCCTCCAGCTGTAGGCCACCCACACCATGTTAGTGACATTCGCATTTGTCTCCCTAAAATTGCCCCTACTGGAAGTGTGGACTGATAAAGCCCTCATTTTGCAGATGTGTGTTTCTTTAAATCAGTTATTTTAAAACTATTCACCCATCACAGCTGGACATTGCAGCTAAATCTGGTGGTGGCAGTGAGGGGTGCCTCCTGTGTCAATGGCACATGGGAAGTACACAAATTGTACTGCGCAAGCACTGGAAGCCAAAGGTGGCTATAAGAGGCAGGCATAATAAGCATAGGACTAGTGGCAATTGGGGCTTGCCTCACAAGGGCATTATAAAATGTTCCTGTGAAATGGCTTTTCTATGTATTCCACTGCATGGGATTCTGTCATGAATTTTATAGTGCTCTCTTTATTTCTAAATTACACTGTTTACATAGCAAATAATTCACTTTACCATTTAAAATTGTATTCTTGAGCCAACAAATGTATTTTTTTTAGTCGTAATATTGGTGTGTAGGCAGCCATCTCGGTGCATTGTGCCTGATCCTGATCTTTCAGAAAGAGCCAGCGCTTTACTTAAGAGACTTATTCTTTCTCCTACTCCCACATAACTGGAGAGGTCCCAAGCCAGACTTGGATTGTTTACTTTTGTTTTGGATTGTTTACTTTTACTATTGCCACCACAATTTTAATTGCATCCTATGAGGAGGTAAGCAGAAGAGACATTTGGGTGATAGTGGATATGATCTACTACATAGATTTTTCTAAAGCATTTGATATGTTGCCACACAGAAGGTTAATGATTAAGTTAATGAATATTAATTGAAACTTGTCTGTACTTCTATTGAGAACTATCTGAAAGCTACATTACAAAGAGTGGTGGTAAATGGATATTTTTTTAATTGGACTAGTTTTGTTGGTGGACTACCACATGGGTCTATGCTTTTTCATTTGTTCTCATGATACTTAATTGTGGAAAAGTATAAGGTTCATGCAGGATGCTTGCACTTTGCAAAGATATTTTACTTAATTGAAAAATTGGGCAGCAAATTAGCAGATGAGTATGAGCGAATCTGTCCAGTTTTGCTTCTCTGAAAAATGTGCAAATCTTTGAAAAGATTCACGAAATGGTGCAAAGTCTGTGAAACAGCAAAAATGTTGTGCACCAAAAAAAATTTGCTGCATGTGACAATTTTTTGACGCATGCATCAATAAAACGTGGCGTGCTGCAATTTTTTTACGCGCATGACATTTTTTTTTACATGAGCAACAATTTTTTTGAATTTTTACACACAAATTTTGTCACCTGGTTCGTGAAATAACCCACCAAAGGCAAAACACAGAAATTCACCGCAAATCCATGCCTGCCAAATTACTGCAGATGAGGTTCAATGTTGATAAATGCAAGATTTTGCACTTTGGTAAAATTAACAAAAATTCTAGTTATATAATAAATTAGGATTTGGTATATTTGGGTATATTTCAGTCAGTGGCTACAAAATCAAATGCAGCACTGTTTTGATAAACTGGAGGCATGAACAGGCCATCACTTTAGACTTGAGGAATTGAACTTTACAGTGTGGTTGTGTAATACCCTGTTGGGTAATGTTGCTACCTGCTAACTTTAAATTTGTGTACATTATATTCCAGATATGTATGGAGCAATATGGTTTTTTTGGAATGACTGAACTCTAAATATTACAAAACCCCTACATCCACTGCACATTTGTGAACCCCCCCCCCACAACTTCCCAGGTCTTACAGTAAAATCCCTTTCCATACCTTATTACTTTACAAAAGATCTATTTAGGGTCATAAGAGGTCTGAAATCTTATGGGTTGAACATTTCACAGACTGTAAGGTGACAGGCAAATTAATTGTTGGAATATGCTACAGGCCGACACTTATAAGTAAAGAAGAAGAAGTTTAGCTCCTGTTGCAAATAGAAAGGCCTGCAAGAATGGGGCAAACCTTCATAATGAGTGATTTTAATTACACAGACATTGACTGGAAAAAAATCCTGCTGTTATCACTGTTAATGGAAACAATGTTCTGCATTAAGGTGGCCATACAAGCACCGATAATATCGTACGAAACCTCGTTTCGTACGATATTCGGTGCGTGTATGGTATGTCGGCGAGTCGACCGATATCGCAGGAAGCTGCTGATATCGGTCGACTCGCCGATCGGACCAGTTTGAAAATTTTGATCGGGCGCCATAGAAGGCGCCTGACCAAAATCTCCCTTCAGCGCTGAATCGGCAGAAGGAGGTAGATATCCTATTGTTTCTACCTCCTTACCTGCCGATTCAGCCCTGAATGGTGTGTGGCGGATCTGACGATGTTTCGTGCGACCGATGGTCGCACGAAACATCGTCAGATCTCCACGTGTATGGCCAGCTTTAGACTTGATGCCACAGATTGTTGAGGACCCAAACAAAAAAGGGCACTAAATTGGATCCAATGATCTATAACAACCCATTACAAATGTAAAAGTGCTATCTGGTTAGCCATATGATGAACTCATTTAATATTTGTTGAAATACACGAACATACATTGGATAAACAAAGGCTCTAAATTTCAGTTTTCAAACAAACTTTAGGACCCTAAAAACATTACTTTTGTGGGTAGATTGAAACAGTAGGATTTCATCTAAAATCACAGAACAAATTTGTCAAAACGATTGTCATTTAAAATGAGGTTAAATTCTCAATGTATTCCCCTAAGGAAGAAAAGGAGAACCTAATGTGGCTTAACTGCAAGGTAAAAAATGTAGGAATGGAGAAGAAAGCATTTAAGAAATACAAGTCAAAGGTGTGGAGACCTAAGTAAAGACCTCCAGCATTAACTGTCTTTTGCAGTGGATTGAAGTAAGTGCCAGGAGGCAATGGGTTAACTGTGGACATGCTGCAGGTCACATACACAGGCCTGCTTTAACAATGGGAGACAGTGCTAATGCCCCACCCTGGGCAGTTGAAGGGCATGCCCAGCCAATGGAACAATGGTAATAGTAACAAAGGGGGTGGGATCGTAACCCCCGGGACTTTCAAACTGGCTACAGAGGAGTTGGTACAGAGTCAGTGTTGGGCATAGTGGCTGCGGTGCTACGTCTGACCGGATTACTGGCTACTTGATCAGGGAAGGTCCAAGCAACTGACCCCAGCAGAACTACTCAGGATTTAAATTGCCTGCAGAGTGGATCTGGGGAATTGGGGAGCTGCTGCACCCTTGGAGGAAGGGGCACCAGGACTGCTTGCTCCATTGGCCAGGAAGTACTGGGTTGTATTGTGGTGGGCATGTTTAACCCCTGTGTTGATGGACATTCTGTGACTATTCTTTACGTGTGGGACATTTCATCCTTTGTTGGAAAGCTATTGGCTGCCTACCTGTGGGGTTTCCCAGTGTGGATTTGCTGTGTTGTTATGTGTTATACTGTTTAAATAAACCACTAAAACCAAATATTGAAGTTCTGTGGCTTTGCCATATCCTGGCATCACAAAAAGGGTCAGGCACTTCTTTTAGGACCTATAAAAACTTTTTTTCAAAGTATATTGATAGGAAAAAGATGTGGGTTGAGTGTATAGCCCATGGAAATATCTCAATGGAGAAACCTTGGTTACAAGGCATGCTGAAAAGGCATATATGCTTAAACAGTTATTTTCCTCAATGTATACAATTGAGGAATTCAAGTTACTGGACAAACTCTGAAAAGGTTCTCATAGTTCAACAAGTTGTCCATAGCTGATGCAGGAAATAATACTTAAATGTTTAAGCAAAATTAATGTGAACAAAGGCACAGGGCCTGATCAAATACTCCCACCGGTACTTAAAGAGCTTTGGTCAGTTTTAGCCAGGCCACCTTTTCTAATTTTCTCAGATTCACTTTCATATCGTATTGTGCCAGTGCACTAAAGGAAAGCGGAAATAGCTGTAATTTCAATATTTAAAAAGGGATTATGATCTTAAGTCTAATATTTGTTGTGGGCAAGCTATTTGAAGTTTAGTTTAGGGGCCAAATTCAAGATTATGGCATAATATGTAGTAATCAGCATGATTTTCTGAAGGGTAGACAAATGTAATAGCTTTTTATGATGAGGCAAGTAGAAACTTGGGCATTGGATTTGCAGTCTTTTTGCTAAAGCTTTTGACACAGTGCTACATCAATGTTTGCTTTTAAGCTTAGGCCTGTTGGTATTAGTAATGCTGTTTGCACATGGATAGAAAACTGGCTTAAAGGGAACCCCCCACCCTAAGAAATCCTTTCTTATTGTCAAGCAAACTAAATTTTACATACACTAAATAAATTATTTAAACCTTTATTCTTTTGCAATCAACTATTACAGTGGAAGCTGTTATCAAGGCAAGCTGTGTATCATTCCAAAATTTCATGTATGCACCACAGATTACATAGTAACATAGTAAGTTGGGTTGAAAAAAGACATACGTCCATCACGTTCAACCATAATGCCTATATATAACCTGCCTAACTTCTAGCTGATCCAGAGGAAGGCAAACAACCTCACCTGAAGCCTCTCTAATTTGCCGCAGAGGGGAAAAAATTCCTTCCTGACTCCAAGATGGCAATCGGACCAGTCCCTGGATCCGATTGCCATCTTGGAGTCAGGAAGGAATTTTTAAGAGCTATCTCCCATAACCCTGTATTCCCTCACTTGCTAAGAATCCATCCAGCCCCTTCTTAAAGCTATATAATGTATCAGCCAGCACAACTGATTCGGGGAGGGAATTCCACAACTTCACAGCTCTCACAGTAAAAAATCCTTTCCGAATATTTAAACGGAACCTCCCTTCTTCTAAATGGAGTGGGTGCCCTCGTGTCCATTGGAAGGACCTACTGGTAAATAAAACATTAGAAAGGTTATTATATGATCCCCTTATATATTTATACATAGTTATCATGTAACCTCTTAAGCGCCTCTTCTCCAGTGTAAACAGACCCAACTTGGCCAGTCTTTCTTCATAACTGAGACTTTCCATACCCTTTACCAGCTTAGTTGCCCTTCTCTGGACCCTCTCTAATTCAATAATGTCCCCTTTAAGCACTGGAGACCAGAACTGGACAGCATATTCTAGATGGGGCCTTACCAGCGCTCTGTAAAGGGGAAGAATAACCCTCTCCTCCCGTGAATCTATACCCCTTTTAATACAGCTCAAAACCTTGTTTGCCCTTGCAGCTGCTGCCTGGCATTGCTTGCTACAGCCAAGTTTATTATCTACAAGGACTCCAAGGTCCTTCTCCATTATGGATTTGCCTAGTGCAGTCCCATTAAGGGTATAAGTGGCTTGCATATTTTTACATCCCAGGTGCATGACCTTACATTTATCCACATTAAATCTCATCTGCCACTTAGCCGCCCAGATTGCCAGTTGGTCAAGATCCTGCTGCAAGGATGCCACATCCTGGATAGAATTGACTGGTCTGCAGAGTTTTGTGTCATCTACAAACACTGATACATTACTCATAATACCCTCCCCCAAGTCATTTATGAACAAATTAAACAAAAGTGGACCCAGTACAGAACCCTGAGGGACCCCATTGAGAACCTTATTCCAAGTAGAGAATACTGCAATATTTTACATGTTTAACTCTTCATATGTGTTTGTGAATCATGCGTTAGTATTATTTCTATTCGATAATTACCGCAATGTGATACAAATATCGATTTGCAATAATGCGTTTTTTTGCGCATACGATATGAGTAGTAGCGCATGGGAATTGACTTTGATGAATTGGTACTTAATTATCCCACACTTTTTAATGCAAAAAACTATGTGATGAGCGTTAACGACCTTAAGTGAATCGGTAATGAGTAGAGAGGGGCATTGTGAGGTATACAGTGATATCAAGGAAGTGTAGAAATTAAAGTGATTGATGTGCCTCAGGTGTAGGGGCGGGGAAGCAATATATAATTGACACCTTTATAAAAATAATTTAGGGTTTAATGTTCGATACGAAAAAGACATTTACTATGCAGCTTATATTCACTGGGTGACAGGATCATGTACAAAGGCCTGCCAAAGTCCTGTGATGATAATCAGCTTAAGGACCACCATATGTGGCTCAATTCAGAAGTAAAGAAGTTAATAGGAAAGAAGAAGAAAGCATTTAAAGATTACAATCCATAAAGGACAGAAGCTGTGTTCAATTGAATAATGGTTATGATGTGTCATAAAGGATACAGAAAAGGCAAATGTGCTTAATCAGTTCTTTTCCTCAGTGTATCCAATAGAGGAGTCAGAGTTTCAAGAACAACCTGATAGGGACACTAATGGCTCGTCTCATTCTAATCAGTGGTTGATGCACAATATGGTATATAAAGTTTTACTTTAAATTAATGTGAGAAAGTTCAGTTCAGTTTTAGCCAGGCCTCTATTTCTGATCTCTCATACTCGCTTTTATCTAGTATGTTACCTATGGATTAAAGGAAATCTGATATAATTCCTATATTTAAAAAGGGATTGCAATCTCAGGCTGGCAATTATAGGCCCATAAATTTGACATCTGTGGTGACCAAGTTATTTGAAGGCTTGTTAACGGAGCACATTCAAAATTATGTTCATTATAAGCAGTGATCAGCATAGCTTTTTGAAGGAAAGGTCATGTCAGAAAAATTTAGGATATAGTAATTAGTGTTAAAGACACAAAGAAAGAAACTGGCACACCTGTTTTAATAATAAAATATAACTTTTAGTCCTGTTGTTTTACAATAAAATGTCACTAAAAAAGGGAGTCTATTTCAAATCTAGCTGACTCGCTCTTAGATACTGTTACTTCAAATATATCTTTTGATATCACCACTGAAATGAGAAAAAAAGACCAGAACACGCACGGATGAAGCCATATTAGCTCCAATCACAATTTACTCTAAAGCCCTGGAAAGAAAAATATACTTACGGGTCGGTCAGAGCTATGATCCTTCTTTCAGTATAAGGCTGTACATAATACACTGGGTAGCAGGGGCGCTTCTGCCATGAGACTAGTTGAGAAACTCGCCTCAGGCGGCAGAAGCGCCCCAGTTACAAGGGGCGGCAAAAAGCCGCTCCTGGTAACTTTAAGAGCCGAATTTCCGTTTTTTAAACCGGAAATTCGGCTCTTCTAGTGCAGAGAGCGCAATTGCGCTCTCTGCACTAGCGATAAGACCGCCCCCGGACCCGCTCCTGCGCTGGAGAGGTAAGCGCTGGAGAGGTAAGCGCTGGGGAGCGGGGGGGGGGGGGGCGGCATCCAGGAGCCGCCTCAGGCGGCAAGAGGGGCCCAAACGCCCCTGCTGGGTAGTTAAGTTTCATTGTGCACAACCAATACGCTCATAGAAATAGCTGCTATATTTATTTCCAACATAAGTCAATGGTGATAACAAAAGATACATTTGAAGTAACAGTATCTAAGAGCGAGTCAGCTATTGGATACACTGAAGAAAAGAACTGATTAAGCACATTTGCCTTTCTTTCTTTGTGTCTTTAACACTAATTACTATATCCTAATATACAGTGGCTTGCAAAAGTATTCAGCACCCTTGAACTTTTCCACATTTTGTCACATTACAGCCACAAACATGAATCAATTTTATTGGAATTCCACGTGAAAGACCAATACAAAGTGGTGTACACGTGAGAAGTGGAACGAAAATCATACATGATTCCAAACATTTTTTTATTTTACAAATAAATAACTGCAAAGTGGGGTGTGTGTAATTATTCAGCCCCCTTTGGTCTGAGTGCAGTCAGTTGCCCATAGACATTGCCTGATGAGTGCTAATGACTAAATAGAGTGCCCCTGTGTGTAATCTAATGTCACTACAAATACAGCTGCTCTGTGACGGCCTCAGAGGTTGTCTAAGAGAATATTGGGAGCAACAACACCATGAAGTCCAAAGAACACACCAGACAGGTCAAGGATAAAGTTATTGAGAAATTTAAAGCAGGCTTAGGCTACAAAAAGATTTCCAAAGCCTTGAACATCCCACGGAGCACTGTTCAAGTAGAGCTGGGCGGTATGACCAAAAATTTATATCACAGTATTTTTCAAAATTATATCGGTGTCACGGTATTTGACGGTATTTTTTTTTCCATGCATGATTAGGTGTTAACCCCATTTCCTAATAAATTAGAGAATAATTACTGCAGTATTGAAAATCAGAGTCAGGCAAGTGAAGGATCGGCAACAGAAAGTCGTAAGGTAAATCAGGCAGGCTTAGTTTCCCAGGCAAGGCCGCAGACAACATAGCACAGGAGGAGGCGTTTGATAGCTTTAAATACCCCCAACGCATGCGCAGAACCGGCGCCGTCAGGGCGTCACGGACGTGCACGCTTTGACATGTACGTGCGCTTTGACGCACACACACCTGGACGTGCGTGCGCAACGTCCCGCGGACAACGGGACGCGCACGAGACCGGGCCGCACGGGTGAGTACCCTGACACCCCAGTATTGCGGTATCTGAAAAATGAATATAGTTTTAAAAAAAACACCGGTATTCGGTATTAAACGGTATATCGCCCAGCCCTATGTTCAAGCGATCATTCAGAAATGGAATGAGTATGGCACAACTGTAAACCTACCAAGACAAGACCGTCCACCTAAACTCACAGGCCTAACAAGGAGAGCGCTGATCAGAAATGCAGCCAAGAGGCCCATGGTGACTCTGGACGAGCTGCAGAGATCTACAGCTCAGGTGGGGGAATCTGTGCACCCTGGATACACTGGAGTGTATTTTGCACATGTCAAAAAATTTTTACTGCTTTTTATGATGAGGTTAGTAAGAAGTTGAAAGTTGCAGTAAATCCATTTTAAATTTGCCACAGCATTTGAAACAGTGCCCCACAAATGACTGCTTTCTAAGCTAAGGTGGATAAGAAACTGGAAACAGCATTGTGGGATTTTTCCTGAGGGGCAAAAGGTTATGGCGTCTGCCATCTCTTGGGGGAGATGGGGGAGTCCAATTCCTGCCTATTTGAGGGTTCAAGGCATGTCATGGGTATATTATGAACATACCTCTGCACTTTATCCACCTTTAGGGTACGTTGTGTTTGTTACAGTTCGGAATAGTTCTTATGGAAAGCATCATTAATTTGTTCTGGGAGTATTTATGTCTATTAGCATTTTGGATACCTGGTATTAGAGTGGTCTGCGAGGGGTCTCTGGCTAGCTAATAATTTGCCTGACTTATTTCCAGATAAAGTAGGGATTTGTTGACCAATTCAGATTGGTTTGGGAGGGACAAGTTTTCTGCAGAGAAGTTTAGCAGGGACAAACTTTACTGACCACTAATGAATTAAAAAAACAAGGTAAATTCCACTGCCCCTAATGAACTGAATTGACTTATTAGCACATTAATTATTCATATGAACTATTTATATGAACTTCTTATTATAGGGTAACATCAATTATTTGTATTGGGATCTATTTGCTATTTTACATAAACTTTTCAGCAGGGGAATGACTGGTTATATTCGGCCCCTACGCTTACACAATTTACTTAGCTTATGCAAATAACTCATAAACTCACATATTATCTCCATTGACCCCCCAATTCAGATACTGACTTATTAGCACATTAAGTATCTTTACTGTTTTAATGAACTACTACTGACTAATTATTGGGCCCCACAGCAATATCAATGGGCCCCTTAATTTACACAGTTTACGCAACTTATGCGTAACTTTCATATCAAGCAAATACAGCAGAGTGCAGGGGCAGGTAGGTGGTAAGGGGTTAAACTTCGGGCAAACTCCACTGACCCCCCCCTTTTGCCTTCCTCTGGATTTACTAGCAGACAGGTTAGACAGCATCTGCGCACCCTAGAATATTTGGGCACATAGTAATGTTACCACAAACCAGACCCACCATATAAAATGTATATTTTTTCACTCTGAGTCACCTCCTTGGCTTTAATATATTTCATAAAAACAATAAAATAAAGATTGTGAATAGTAAACTTATTATATAGTGGGATAAACCAATAAATATTTTGGGAAAAACAACTTTGCATCTTTTTTCTTTCTTTTGTACCTGTATTTTTACATGTTGTGTAATCTGGATAATTAAGCATTATCATGGAGGTGTGACAATTTCACAACTCAAATTTGGAAACTAAGCTATGGACATGATAAACCACAGCTGCCATACAGAACAGATGGGGCTACCATACAACTTTTTTGCAAAATTTTTTGACAGAACTGTGACTTTTGCAGATGGTGAAATGCAGAGTTTTGCAGTGAATTTGCCTGCCAAAAAAATTTGCTCATCACTAACAACAATTTTTTTCAACATTGCAGAAAGTTCTTGTTATGGTTTTTAAACACTGTGTACTTTGCATTTAATAAGTATCCATCTGTTTGTGCTTATAATTAATAAACAATTAATTAACTGCATTACATATAAGGTTTTTTATGATATAAATGTCAAGGGGATCAAGTTCAGCATTAAGGACAGTTCCGGAAAAGTAAACAGCAATGCAGATGCATTATCCAGATGTCCACTGGAGCAAACACAACATGACAGAGATTAAGGGACTAACGGGACTAGCATTATGTACTGAGGGTTCCACTAGCCTTATAAGTAGAGGAACTGGTTACTTTTCAGATATCAGCTATGTCATATTATAAGTTTATATGCAAGCATAAAGTGGAACATTGGATAGTGCCACAAACACTGTCCTTGTGGGAATGTTAGTTTCATGTGGTATGCACATTTTGTATGCTGATATCTACCTGTCGACTTTGGATTTAATTGCATTACATACCTTTATATTTTTTGTTGCATTAGCTGCCAATAATAGTATTGTAACATTGTAACTATGTAATTGTGCCCATACATTGCCATACCAATTACTGACTGCCAAATTGGCATTGACTGAATTGACAATGAAAACTCCTGTCCCATTATATATACATCTGATGTAAGTTGTGCAATTATAATTGGTCAAGATGGAAAAACTAGTCAGTTGAGGGCTTCTTTCGCTTTGGAGGATTTGAATAGACTTCAAAAACAGTATTTTAAAGATGTATATACCACCAAATGAATCCTATTTGTGTATTAAATTGTTTGCAGAAGATGGTAAAGCAAATAAAGAGGTGACTAAACTGGGGAGTAAGCTTTTTTTCTACACCTTGTTTGATATTTTAGGGATAAAAAACAGCTAAAACTAGTGGGTTCCACCCCAATTTCTTCTTACATCTTTGCAGTGAAATAGAGAGAATATAAGTATAATTTACCAACGGAAACACAGTCCGTAAAGTGCGAAAATTGGCACAATTCTCCATTTTATTTAATTTTCCAAAAAAAATTAGTAAGTGGTGTAAAGTTGTCAACTTACATTTCTGCTGGCCCACCAAACAATGTTGATGTGAGCCAATGACGTGGTAGTCACTGCGCATGCGCACAGGTCTTTCTGTGTAATGAAAAGCTAATTGCTCTGCACATGTGCACATCCAACTCAGACAGTGAATTAAAAAAAAAATGTGGATGGGATGGGGTCCAAAACCGAAGTTGACAAGTGTGGTGGTGGCAGACACAGGCTGGAATTGGGCCCTCTACTCCCCCCTGCCCAGGGGAAGACAGTAAGGGCCTGTGCCCACTGATGCTGCACTTATAATGTAGTAAGGAGCATCCTTGTACATCCCCTAGTGCTCTGCCCCAGGTCTACATAAATGACGCATTATATTTGCAAATGGGGAAGTCAAACACCCTTGCACTACCTTTTGGCAGGTAGGGCAGAAACCAATAGGTTAGAGGGCAATGATTTGAACCCACTGACCTTCAAATCATTAATTAAAGGGAGTGAAGAAGTATGCGAGTAAAGAAAATGGGTAAAGTTCTAAATTAAAGAACAAAAAACCCTCTAACCCTGACTATGCTCGAGGTACAATAAGACAAAGATAGATTCTGAACCATTTATGATGGTTTTGTTTATCCACAACCTAAATCTAATGAATTTCTGCCCTCTTCACCCTCCTTTTGATTTTATTTTGATGTTTGTTTGTATAAACCTATGCTGTTTGCCAAGACATCTAATGCTGTCTGCCAAAACATCTAATTCAGCCTGGAAAACCCCTGCTCTCCCTCAAACACTGGGTCAGCATAATGAAGCTGTATCCCTAGTAACTAATATTCCTGTACTGGGAATGACACATTAACCACCAAAACGTAGCCTTGGCTTTCTTTAACAAGAGAAAAAACATTTTATTATATAGAGACTAACTCTAAAAAAATACACAGATTAAATTAATGTAAATGCAGAGTATTTACCACAACCACGCTGCTTTTTATAACAATTGTCCAAACCCAACAAAAATATGCAATACCCTGTACAGATGTCTGTGTTTATATATTTAACCAAAAAATCTACACAGGCTGAATAAAAAGCTTCCTCCCATTGTGTAGTTTTTATCTGGTTTCTACTTTTCCATAAATATGGTATTATTATCATCATTCCTTTTTTATAACACATTGTGCAGCACATTCTGCAGAGTTTGTACATCATTCATATCCCTGCTCCAGCAGAGCTTACAATCTAAGGTCCCTATCAGATTTACACCCACACTATGGTCAGTTTCATCATCAGAATCCAATTAACCTGCCTTTATTTTTATGGAGTGGGTGTGGAAACTTGGACATTGAGAAATGTAGCTACAAAACAAACAAAATCCTCACCCATATACCTATATTTTGGGCATTAAGACATTACAATATCTGCTGTAAAGAACTAGATTTACTTGATCTAGGGTTAAACCCTACTGTCCAAGTACCAAGGGTCCATGTAGAATCCACATATGATTAATGTGAAAGATAACACATACAACAAGTTAAGAATACATTTACATACTCTAGGTAGGACATGCAATAAAGTTATATAAATAGCTTTCTAACCCTTCTTACCTTACCTTCTCCCCATGCCTGAGCTTGCTAGCAACTAGGCACACAAGAGATTTAAACAGCTATACATATCTCCTACATTCCTGGTCCCAATGTGTTCCTGAATGAACAAGGAAGTGCAGATGTGACTTGGTGGCATGCTGCCCTTAAAATAAGGGTCTTTGTAGTCATCTGGGCCTGTTCTTGCTGCTCCTAAGTAATGCAAAGTTGTATGACATCAGCGCCTTTCCTGTTTGTCCTAAAATCCTATACAACAGGGCAATATCATGTGCAAATTGAAACTTTTAGGGCAGGGGCACACTGAGTTTGCTTTCACAAACTGCCCCAAATAAGTTACGTTACGCAGAAAAATATGGAGGCTGTGATGTTAATTATTCCTTCTCCCATTGCTCAATGTGTGTCATAGCTGAAAGAGAATTAATTCAAGAGTAAACATGCACAGGGCTTTAGGGCAGGCGAAAGTTAAGTGGATCATCTGCTTTCCTTTACCTGTGTTTTGTATGCAAGTGTAGGAAAGTGGATCTAGTTGACATGCACTGCACCTACATTCACTCACTGTAGCTCCACACAGGTTAACACCTTGCCTTTCAGGGGGCTACACAAAGAAGCGGATGACAGCGGATCCACTTTCCTCCGCCTGCATAGAAAATGTGAATAATTTATGTAACAGTCAATGTTTTTTGATGGGTAACAACTTATTAGGGGCAATTTGGGAAAGCAATGCAATAAAACCAAAATGCTTGTTACTAAATAATTATAATTTGTTCCAGGAGATTTATTTTAATGATTTGGCAACAACTTGTAAATTTTACATTCGTTCTCCTTTAAAACATACATTTCTAAACACAAGAGAGAATATTGTAGGTGGAGTTTCTGTTGAATAGAAGTGTTGTTTCAAATGAAACTTGGCAGACTATATTATTCTCTGGAAAGGTAGACGCCAGGTACAAAGGTAAGTAACATGATAAATTCTATAAATATACATTACATAGTTACATAATTACATAGGGTTGAAAAGAGATCAGAGTCCATCAAGTTCAACCCTTCCAAGTAAACCCAGCACACACAACCTATACTGACCTATCTATACACTCACATACATAAACTATACATACCAACATCAATACTAACTGTAGATTTTAGTATCACAATAGCCTTGGATACTATGCTTGTTCAAGAACTCATCCAGGCCCCTCTTAAAGGCAATAACAGAATCCACCATCACAACATTACTAGGAAGGGCATTCCACAACCTCACTGCCCTCACCATGAAAAACCACCTACTCTGCTTCAAATGGAAGACCCATTCCTCTAATATAAAGGGATGGCCTCTGGTGCGCTGATCGTTTTTATGGAATAAAAGAACATCCCCTATCTGCCTATAATCCCCTCTAATGTACTTGTAAAGAGTAATCATGTTCCCTCGCAAGCGCCTTTTTCCAGAGAAAACAACCCCAACCTCGACAGTCTAACTTCATAGCTTAAATCTTCCATCCCCTTTACCAGTTTAGTTGCACGTCTCTGCACTCTCTCCAGCTCATTAATATCCTTTTTGAGGACTGGAGTCCAAAACTGCACGGCATACTCAAGGTGAGGCCTTACCAGGGACCTATAAAGAGGCAAAATTGTGTTTTCATCCCTTAAGTCAATGCCCTTTTTTTATGCAAGACAACACTTTATTTGCTTTAGTAGCCACAGAATGACACTGCCTGGAATTAGACAACTTATTATCTACAAAACCCCCAAGTCCTTCTCCGTTAAGGATACCCCCAACACACTACCATTTAGTAGATAGCTCACGTTTATATTATTTCTACCAAAGTGCATAACTTTGCACTTGTCCACATTGAACCTCATTTTCCAGTTTCCTGCCCAGTTTTCCAGTTTTGTCAAATCGCTCTGCAAAGCGGCAGCATCCTGCATGGAACTTATAGTTTTGCACAATTCAGTGCCGTCAGCAAAAACACAGTACTTTCTATGCCCACCTCCAGGTCATTAATTAACAAGTTAAAAAGCAAAGGACCAAGGACTGACCCCTGCAGTACTCCACTACCCAACTGGAAAATGTTCCATTTACCACCCCTCTTTGTAATCTATCCTTCAGCCAGTTCTCTATCCAATTACAAATATTATGTTCTAGGCCAATATTCCTCAATTTTATCATTAACCTTCTGTGAGGTACTGTATCAAACGCTTTAGCAAGGTCTAAATAGATGACATCAACTGCTATTACAGCATCAAGGTTCCTGCTCACCTCCTCATAAAAGGGGACTAAATTAGTCTGGCAAGACCTGTTACGCATAAAACCATGCTGGCACAAACTTGTATTCACAGTATTGTGAACTGCAATGTATTCAAGTACCCTATCCTTTATTACCCCTTCCAAAAGCTTTCCTACTACTGATGTCAGACTAACAGGCCTATAGTTTTCAGGCTGGGAATGGGATCCCTTTTTAAATAACGGCACCACATTAGCAATTCGCCAGTCTCTCGGCACCATGCCAGACCTCAATAAATCCTGGAAAATTAAGTGAAGAGGTTTGGCAATCACAGCGCTCAGCTCATTTAATACCCTGGGATGAATCCCATCCAGTCCTGGACCTTTGTTTACCTTTACATGTTCAAGTCTCTTTTGAATTTCCTCCCAAGTGACCCATGCGTCAGTAGCTAAATTACTAGAACTGGGCATATTAAAAGGGAAGCCTTCATTAGCTGGCTCCTCAGATGTATAGACAGATGAAAAATAAGAGTTTAAAATTTCAGCTTTTTCCCCGTTCTCATCAACCAACTTACTCCCCCGTGATAATAAAGTTCCCACCCCTTCTTGCTCCATTTTTTTTACTATTCAAATAATTAAAAAATAATTTTGGCCTATTTTTACTCCTAGCTACAATACCCCTTTCCATTTCTATTTTAGCTTGCCTGATGCTTTTTTGCATGCTTTATTTGCTTCCTTGTACATGATGAAAGTTTCTGCTAACTTGAATGCTTTAAAAGCACTTTTCTTCTTACCAATCTCAAAACTAACACTTTTATTCAGACATAAATGTTTTGCTTTCCGATGCCTCTCCTTGCTATACTGATCTGTATACTTGCTAAGCAATATTTTAAAGATATTTCATTTTCCTTCTGTGTCTAACCCTGTAAAAAAAGCCTTTCCCAGTTGACACATTGCAGAGATGCCCTTATACTGTCAAAGTCTGCACGTCTAAAATTTAGCGTTTTAGTTACTCCCTTATAGAGCTGTCTCTGCAGCATTATCTCAAAGGAGACCATGCTATGATCACTGTTCCCCAAATACTCACCTACACAAATGTTAGAGATGAGTTCAGTATTATAAGTTATCACCAGGTCCAAAATAGAGTAATTCCTAGTAGGTTCTTGAACTAAAAAGCAATATATTAGTCAACACAATCAACACTGTACCTAACTACTGAGACCATTATGTATGCAACAAAATCCACTAGTGAAACCAGTAACTTACCCAATTTATCTGGGGACACAAACACCCTCGTCTTAAGAAACAAACACTATACAAGCGGAAAAGTGGCGCTGGACTACCCAACCTACAATCCTACTGGCAATCCGCAGTCTGCAATCGGATTGTAGATAGCTTTCATCACACGCAGCAAAAGGATTGGCTACAAATAGAACAATGCTTTACACACTCCCTATTTCAGTCATACCCTGGATAAGCCTACAAGAAAGACAACATATTATTACTGATACTAAAACATACCCTCCTGATTTGGGGCAATCTTTTAAACACTATCCACTCCCTAATAGAATCCCTTTTTTCCCCTGGGGCTTCTCAGTCGTGGTTTTCTCAACAGATGACACACTGAGAATTTACCCTTTATACAGATACGAACTTCTTCAGACTACTTTCACTAGACAAATTTTTCAGGCCCCAGTATATAGTTTCTCACAAAGATTTGCATACCAACAGCTGACACACTGGCTCCAAACCAACCCAGAGAAAGAAAAGCTGCTCAATGATACAACCCGTTTTGACGACTTGTGCCTAGCCAAGGCGACTCCATCCCACACCATCTCCCAAATCTACTCTATTTTATTAGACCTAAAGGGCAACAATGGGAAAGATATTTCAACCATTCCTTTACAGAGAAGGAGTGGGAAAACTACTTTACCTTAACACATACTATGGTGACAGCACACAAAGCGCAGGAAACTAGTTATAAGATCATCTTGAGATGGTACAAATGCCCACCTACCTTACATACCATGTTCCCCATTGTATCAGACAAGTGCTGGCGCTGTAACATCCAAAAAGGTGACATGAAACATATATGGTGGGAGTACTCTAACTTACAATCCTTCTGGCCTAGTTCTAGTATTTCAAAACATTTCCAAAGTGCTACTATATGTCTTGATCTTCACTCAGACCTGACTTTGGCACTACTATCTCTACCCCTAGCAAACATACAAATAACTATTAAACAGAAGGGTTTTCTTGCCTTTTCACTAGCAGCTGCAAGAACAGTAATACCTAGACACTGGAAGAGTACCATGGTTCCAACAATTGAGACTGGAAAATTGAGCTAAGCCATATAATGCGGATGGAGGAAATGCTTGCACATTCCACCAAACTATCCTTTCCCTCTTGACTTTCCTGTAAATGTAACCCTAAAATACGATATTATTTGTTAAATGGCTCCAAATACAGAAAAGTGTCAGAGAAAAACAACATTGTTAATTTATCCACTACGGCAACTGTAACAGATCATTTACTGTTTTGTTTCCTTTATATTGCTTTTGTATGTCATTCTGATTTATGTGTTTATACATAAAACATGTTTGCTTTTGTCTGTATGAGGCAGTCTCCTCAACCTTATTTATTTGTTTGCAGAACCACATGGTGACTCTACCTAAGCTGATCAGAAAACCCTGCACTACACTGATGAGCCTCAAGAAAGGCGAAACTGGTCTGTAGTTGGGAATCTGATCAGCTATTATCCTGGCTTCAGCTTCAAACCCAGTGGGTGAGCTGTAGCCTATAGGATAAACCCATGTAACCCACTCCAATAAGACACTATGGTCACTTTTTTCCAAAGCCATTTACCCTTCCTCTGCGTGCAGTATTTTTGTGGGAGTGTGGGAGTAGACCAAAGTACCCAGAGGAAACTCCTGGCTGGAATCAATCCCCTTTGCTGCAGGCAAATAGTTTGTTACTTTTACCAGTCACTAACCCTACAATTCTAAATAATATTAATTTGTATACATGTGAAATTGTCTGTTTTTGCAAAGGAAAACAGCATCTTGTACAGTTATAGTAGTGTTCATTCACATGTTTTCATCAAAAGCCTATTACTTTTCACTAAGCAATTTCAAATTATACTGTAGCAGGGGTGCAAAGAGGATGTGACCACAAAATGCAAGACAAATAAATCCTTTCCACTCATCCATTCTGATGCCCTCCCATTTAAACAACACAGACAATGTTTGTCCATATTTTGCAATATATTCAAGCTGGCCAACTCCATTAAAGTCTTTCCAGTCCAGGGGACTCATTTTTATTAAGAATTTTAGTATTGCAATATTAATGGCAATAATTTGGGAGTCTTAACCTTGGAAAGCAAGTAAACTTTGGAAAAACTTAGAAATTGCCTAAAGAAATACAGGTATACATGTTAAAATGTAAATATATGTAGAAGATCAGATATTTTTTCCTAAAGTTCTGCCTGCATTTCTTTTAGTCCAACCAGCTATTGTGCCTTAGCTTCCCTTTGCTTGTGAAATCATTCAGCCCAGTTACAGGTGCTGGGAGCCCCATTGTTCATATGAGAAAGAAGGGGGACCCAGAAAAAGTTTGGTTTTGGCACCAAAGCTAGAGGGTGGGCCACAAGAGGATGTCCTGCTCCAAATGCCATTGAGAGAGAGAGAAAGACTGTGCCTTTATTTACAGTATGTCCTCAGAAGTCAAACTGTGGGACTGTTATATTTAGACAGTAAGGTATAGTGACTTATCTGTTAGTACGTCAGATAGCTCCTCACTTGTCACCATTGCAGGAATATTAAATTGTATTAGATGCCCATTGCTTTTTTCACTTTCTATATAAAGTTTATTTTTACTGTAAGGTTTTTATTTTCTAGTGGGACCCTCCGATATGTATCATTTTGTGCCCATTAAATGGAGGTACTGCAATATAACATCCCAGTTTCCCAGTCTCTCCAAATTTCCGTAAAGGAAAGTTCCAGGTGTGCATCAGCATTTAATTGTCTATGTATAAGTGTATATAAAAACGCAGAAGCTGTAGATGATACAAGTTGATACAAAGCAAGTTAATCATTTATTCTACAGTGGTTTATCTGGATAACTTCTTTGCAATTGCCAACTTGTCCTTCAGCTGCAGGTAGGTTTGCTGTTGTTTAGAAGCCTAATCTTAGGCTTCCCTATGCACCCTTACTCATGTTCTCTCTCCTTACAGTGGGAAAGTCAGTGAATAAATCTAGCAGCAATAATTGATTTGGGAGCCTGTGGCAGTTTCTTGGATCGTCTGGTTGTCTATAAGCATCAGATGCCTCTTCAGGCCGAGTCTGCTCCACTGCTTATTCATATGGCGGATAGTTAACCTATTCAGTTTGGCCCAGTGGTTCTATAACCTCTTCAGTTTATTTAAATAAAATTCACAGCGAGCAAATAAAGTTTGATGTAGTGTCCTTTTTGCTATTCCCAGCTATTCTGGATCTTTCGTGTCTCCACAAGCATAATCCTCTCATTAATTGAACTTCAAGAAAGATTATCTTTTCATCTGAATTTTGCCTAAATCTGTCAGGAACACTTGCCTTCTTTCCCACATCTCTGGCTCTAATTCATTGCTACCTGATATTTATCAAGAGTTTTCTGGTGTATTTGATAAAAAAGCTGCTGATATTTTAAGCCCGCACCATGTGTATGATTGTCCCCAAGACTTGCTTCCTGGTGCTCCAATTCTTTTTGGACATATTTAAGCGAAACTGTGAAACAGCGAAAATGTTGCACATCAAAAAGAAAATTGTCACACGTGTCACTTTTTTTTGACGTGGGTGACAATGTTTTGTCACACACCAAATTTTTCTGCAGCAAATTTTGTCGCCCATTTAACAAAACAATCCTCCAATGGCAAAACACGGAAATTCACAACAAATCCATGCCTGGTGAATTATTTTGCCCATCACTTTAATTTAACTTCATTTTAAACTTTTGTACCTGACCGAAGTGGGGGGGCCAGTCCATCCAGGTGTTGTTTGGGTCTCCACATCTTCGGTCTGTCGTGAGGGTGGAGGACCTGGTGCCCAGTGTTTGGCCTGGGGAGAGTCCATAGCTGGTGGTGTAGCCGGGGGGGACTCTGCAGCCTGGGGGTCATCGGGTGCCTGGGGGTCCTCGGGGGACTGTGGGGCCTCGGGGGCCTGTGGTGCCTCGGGGGCCTGTTGTGCCTCGGGGGCCTGGAGAGCCTCTGCAGCCTGGGGTGCCTGGAGTTGGGCCTGGGGATGAGGCGCTACATCCAGCTGAAGTTCTGTGAGATAGTATTGCAAGATGTTATTTTGTGTAATATATTATACATATATATATATATATATATATATACATTCATACACCATCATAAATAACGGGGCCCCTCACAACAACATTTTTTGGGCCCCCCTCCTCCCACGCCCCCACTGGCCCCTCCCCCTGTGAACCCTCACATCAATACAAAGGACACACAGACATTGTTAGCCAGGGCCCCCTAAAACATTCGTGGCCCTTCCCCAAATGACTCATACTATGGGCCGCTCCCTGCTGCTTCCCCCCTGCTTTAAACTCATTTATGCATATGTATTTGAAAATAGATGTGTATATATATATATACAATACAAAGTGCTGGGAAGCTGCACACCATAAGGAACAATAATACCTGGGTGCCCGTGCAAATAAAAATCTACACAGGCATGGGGTGACGGCACACACAGGATTTTCACAAGGAGTCACAAAGATGTGAAATAATATTCAGAGGTTTATTGTGACCAATGTTTCAGTTCCTCACAGGAACTTTCGTCATCCCTGACATTTCTTACATTTGTACCTTTAGTTCAAATTACTTGCTAAATCTTTTACTGAACGTATTCTGTAAAAGCATAATAAAGTACAATAATTACCTTCCGCTATTTCAGCGACCAGATCTGAATTACTGCGCTTCAGGTCCGACCATAACCGCTGGAGCAGGCAGAGGTCCACATCAAGGGCAAACCTGGCGAGCAACCCGTCTTTGAGCTCGCGCAGGATCGCCCTCTTCCTTTCATGGACCCCTAAGGGCCCCAGCGGCAGACTATCATATCCTGAGAGCAGGAAAAAGGTCACAATGTAGCGCCTCTCACCAGGTAGGAAATCAGAAACCCCAGGCATGATGTCTCATACAGCAGGCTCAATGACACAAAATGACACAAAATGGCCACAAGTCGCACATGTCACGAGATTACAAAGTCGCTACAAAATGGCTGCAAGTCGCGAGATTACAAAATTGCGACAAATAAATTGCCAAAATATACATAGTATTGTATTTGTGCGACTAAATATTTACCGCTATAGTACTGCATATTATGGCGACTAAATATTTACCGCTATAGTACTGCATATTATGGCGACTAAATATTTACCACTATAGTAGCGAAATTACATACATGCCAAGACTTAAGTAAAATTTCGTAAAAAAACACATACTTGAATAAATAACACTGCTAAGTCCATATTTTATTGCCAAAAACTCATTAACTGTACTTTTCTATAATTATCGCCTGCCTGAAGTAGGTTAAAACTAACGCATGCGGTACCGCGAAATTTAACGCATGCGATACGTGACAATGCACGTGGTAATACTGTTGTGAATCACACGCTAATTGTCGCGTCTTATTTAACGCAAAAAAATGTGCGATAAAATTTATCGCACTTTAGTGAATCAACCCCAATGTGTGATGCCTTACCAGAGATCTATAAAGAGGCAAAATTATGTTTTAATCACTTGAGTAAATGCCCTTTTTTTTTATTTGCATTAGTAGCCACAGAATGACACTGCCTGGAATTAGACAATTTGTTATCTACAATAATTCCCAGATCCTTCTCAATTAAGGATACACACAACCATTTACTGTATAACTTGCATTTATATTATTTCTTTTAAAGTACATAACTTTACAATTTTCAACATTGAGCCTCATTTTTTCATTTTGCTGCCCAATTTTGTCAAATCACTCTGCAAATAGGCAGCATCCTGCATCAAACTTCAGGTCATTTATAAACAAGTTAAAAGGTAAAAGGACCAAGGACTGACCCCTGCGGTACTCCACTAACAACACTGGCCCTATTAGAAAATGTTCAATTTACCAGCACTCTTTGTAATCTATCCTTCAGCCAGTTCTCTATCCAATTACAAATATTATGTTCTAGGCCAATATTCCTCAAATTTATCATTAACCTTTTGTGAAGTACTGTATCAAATGCTTTAGCAAAGTCCAAGTAGATGACATCCACTGCCATTCCAGCGTTGAGGTTCCTACTCACCTCCTCATAAAATGCAATTAAATTAGTCTGGAAAGATCTGTTATGCATAACACAATGCTGGCACAAACTACTGACCCATGCATCAGTAATTACATTACTAGAATTGGGTCTATTACAACTGAAGCCTTGATTAGCTTGCTCCTCAGATATAGGTATAGACAGATGAAAAATAGGAGTTCAGAATTTCTGCTTTTTCCCTGTTATCATCAACCAACCAATCCAAAAAATAATTTTGGATTAATTTTACTTACCAACCTTGACACTAGGGCAATACACTAATCTGTATACTTGTTAAGCAACATTTTAAATATATTTCATTTTCCTTATGTATTTAATCCTGTGAAAAGCATTTCCCAGTTGACACATTGCAGAGATGCCCTTATACTGGCAAAGTCTGCACGTCTAACATTCAGTGTGTTAGTCTACTTCCTGCAGAGCTGTCTCTGCAGCATTATCTCAAAGGAGACCATGTTATGATCACTGTTCCCTAAATGCTCACCCACACACATATTAGAGATGAGTTCAGTTCAGGTCCAAAAGAGAATCATTCCTAGTAGGTTCTTGAACTGCCTGAAATAAAAAGTTGTCATTTAAGTAAAATAGAAGATCTAAAAAGTGAAAACCATAAAATAGCTGGTCTAAGTAAAATAAATTTAGTTGTAAAATAGTGGTACAGATATAGGATCTGTTTTTGGAAACCCAATATCTAAAAAGTGACGAAATATGGGAAGGCCATCTCCCATATAGTCCAATTTAATCAATTAATTATTATGTATTTATTAGTAATTAGTATGTATTAATTTAATAAATTAAAACATTTTTAAAACATATTTCCTTTTTTTCTGTAATAATAAAACTGTATTTTGTGCTTGATCCCAACTAAGATTTCTGTGTCCTGAAGGATTTCTCTGAGAGCAGGAAGTTTGATACTGAAGAACATTTGTACAAAAAAGAAGAAAAGAAATCCTGGTTTTATTTTAATAGAGAACTCAGCTTTTCTGTGAGCGCTTATGGCTGTATTTACATAGACCTTTCTGATAAAGCTTACTTAGTTTTTAACTTTCCTTCTCCTTTAAAGCGGACCTGTCACCCAGACATAAAAAGCTGTATAATAAAAGCCCTTTTCAAATTAAACAAGAAACCCCAAATCATTTTTTTATTAACACATCCATACCCATTATAAAAGCATTTAAAAATCCCAGCTGTCAATCATATATTGCCTGCCCCGCCTCTATGCCTTAGGCATAGAGGTGTGGCAGACTGTTACTTTTACTTTCAATTCAGAACTTTTTAGATGTTGCTGCACTGCTCACATTTCCCCCTCCCTCCACACCATGTAATTTTGTAACCAGTGCATGGACATGGGCATCAGGTCCCCCCTTACTGGCACAGAAACAAGATTTTGGCAGGATGCAATGCCTGCTTTGATAACAGTGTCCACAAAATGGTGCCGGCCTGCTTGCTGCAATTGTGATCCCAAGGCTGAAGAAAATAAGATTAAAATAATTTATATAGTGTAAGTAAAGTTTATTTTGCTTGACAAACACAATAGAAAACAATTAGGAATTATTTCTTAAGGTGACAGGTCCCCTTTAACTGCCAATCAGGAATCACATATGTGCTTCGCAATAAAGGGCTCTCTCTCTGCACCAATGGCTTTTGCTGCCGGTGCAGAATCAAAGTCAGAGAGTCAAATGTGCCCCCATCTCCTTGGTTCGTTGCTGTCAGGTTCGTCCTGCAATGTGATTGTCGCAGGACCCAACTTCTAGCAGCAGACATGCTTGCCCACGTGTCTGCTGTTAGTGCTTCCTTCTCCAGACCCCCAGTGCCCACCCATGCACTTTCTGCCTGCCATCCTGGGATGCAGAAAGTGGCCCTTCTTTATACACACATTCATGCATTCATGCATTACGCAATACACATTTTACTAAAGTTAGCTTTTTAATTGCTTTTCTGGGTTTCTTTTGCACACCTTATTTACACACTCAAATTTTTCTGCTTTTTTTTTTTTAAGTTCTTAATGCTCATTTTGTCTTTTGTTTTCACCCCTTATTTCAAAGCATGACTGTTGAATCAGGTATTCTGACCACTAACCATGCTGTCAAATCCTTTATTTTGTTATTTCCTTGATTTACCTAATTGTATTTTATTTATGTGACTTTATTGCAGTTTTATGTTTGCATTGTTGTTGCATTTTTTATTAATGTAGGTTGTTTGGCAGGTTACCTGTTTTGGATTGGTCAGAATGTGTACTTTCCAAAAAAACATATGGTTTTCAGGGGTCTCTGTACAGTAAGGGGGTATTACAACACATAATACACAATCATGGGGTCTTCTTTGCAGAAGCTGAGTTGGCAATTGAGAAATTCTTCTATTCTTCATTTGGAGTCTGTAAGTACCACATACTTTGGTAGTAAGCAATGCATAAACAGCTCCAAGTCCTGTCGGCTCAAATACAGACTGGGTCAATTAAGCACCACTGCGGGTGCCAACCCATAGCCAAGCATTTTTTGATTGCTAAACATTCTCTACCTCAATTTGAGCACATGCTGATAGATCACGTACCTGTTTCTAGGAGGGGTGGCAACAGAGACTTGGATTTACTAAAATTGGAAACCAGATGGATTTTTAAACTAGACACTGTCAATCCACGTGGGCTCAATGAAGTACTTCTCTTTCTATCTTTATTTGATCTATATGACTAATTATGTGCATGACTGGTATTTATTGCTCTTTTACAGTCTGTTTTTGATACGTTTCTGGTTTAACGTTACTGTATAGTAGCTTTATAGCATAACATTTGTTTACTATTATTTATTGTTCCTGTTTTTGTATAATAAAACACTACATCATGGTTTAATGCTGATGCACAATTGACCCTCATATCAATAATATCAGTATTGTCTGTTCCTATAGTATACCTACTACTAATGGATATATAAATATATAATAGTTTCTATGGCAACCTATCAACAATACACAGTGTTGGGTGACTAAAAAGAAAATAAAACAACAGTTGCTGTATCACAGGGTATTATAACCAGGAAGCATAAAAGAGGTGTAAAATATTGTATTTAAGGGTAGTAGTATACGCTACCCAGAGAATCAAGTGAATAGTATTTGTGAATAAAGCGATAGAACAGAGCTGTAAAAGGAAGCAAAATACATCCAAACTGAAAGACCGGCAAGAGAGGAATACCAGAACACAAGTTCTGAAATGATCAGCAGTGAATCAGATTTGCTGTGCCAGGACTAGTGCTTGTTGTCCAAGTGAAAAACCATAAGCAGAAGTAACAGACAATATTGAAGCACAGTCACGTACTTATATATCCCCTTTCCTAGAGCATATTGGAGGCCGTCACAGGTATATAAACCCAGTTATACACAAAGCAGAAACCCATTTTTGTGCTGGAAATTGTATCAGGCAATAATCCCAAGACACGTAGAGTTGTAGTACCACAATAGTGTAAAAAAGCAAGGAAAAGCTGCTGATGTTACCTATAAAGCAAATCAATCGCCATAATATCGATGTCTCGGGAGCAACAAAAAAATGTATCAAAAAATTTATAAAAAATGTAGCACATAGTATCAAATATATATTTGCCATATTGCTACGTCAGGCAACCAGAGCACTCTTTGTGTAGGGAACTAAGCCAAGTATGACCTCTAATCGTGTTACAACAAGCCCTTTATCACTAGAAAATCACTCAAGTTTCTAGGGCATCTATAGGCCACCATTGGTTTTTCCAAATGCATTAATGGCAGTGTAGCGTCTGTCCTCATGATTTTCCATCTGTTTTTTAAACAGTATTTTAAGTGACCAAAAGCATGTGGCAAAAAAGTCACTGGCATTGTTCACTTTGCCTTATTATCCTTGGGGTGCTCAATCCATTGTTGTGTCCTTTTTTTTTTTTTGCTTGCATAAGACCTGTTGAGTGCTGTACTTCGTGTGCCTATTAGATTTTTTGTTACTAGCACCCAGGCAGTCAATATATTTTTTAGTGTGAATGCTCCCCCTTTGGGATATATAGTCCCAAAGGAGGAGCACTCACACTAAAAAAAAATCATTACCAAAATAACTTTAAACCCACAAGGACTGTTTTGCATCCAGTAAAGATATATTATTCCTTAGTTAGTATCAAGTGCATGGTACCATTCTCTGTACTAGGAATACCATCAAAACACATTTAAAAAATGTGTGTGTTCTGCAGTTTTTCACAATCTTACTTTTGATAAGCTACATGATATGTAAGAGGAATGTGAGATATATGGTTATGAAGTACAAAAATGCACAGAAGCTGTTAATTCAATACAAGCAAAAATGCTAGTGATCATATTGTTTCACAATATGTTGCATAGTTAGTTTTTTTACTGTAAACATCTTCATACCGAAATATTTAAAGGAGAACAAAACTTGCCCCCTCCATTGGTCCCCCTTCCCTGTTCTAGTAGTTGTTAAGTGTCCATATCTTTGAATCTGCTATAAAAATAATAAAAATACATATTAAAAAAAATGTCCTCTTTTTGTATTGTTGGCTCATTTGCGGTTTTACATTTTTTTTTATTAGACTCTGCCTGTGTAAATACACAGATGCATAAGAAAATCTCACCCTTTCACTCCTTGCCTATGAGCACTGACAGGCCTATGAGCATAGGCGGAGGGTGACTTTTTTGTTTGGGGAGGCTAAAGATGGGCCATACAGAGACTGACCTAAAGCTAATGGGACACTTAGTGGATTCGCTGCTGGTGTAAAAAATTACCCTCCCAACTACCACTTGCGGTTTCCACTGACTTCCAAGGATTCTGTACGAAAGTGTGGGTGGGGGTGCTTTTTTTTACCCTAAAATGCTTAGGATGTACCGTATATACTCGAGTATAAGCCGATCCGAATATAAGCCGAGGTACCTAATTTTACCTAAGAAAAGTGGAAAAACTTATAGACTCGAGTATAAGCCGAGGGAAATGCAGCCGGTACTGCAAGTTGAAGTGATATCACCCCCCTCCCAGCAGCCAATTAGCAGAACAATGTGAAAGCATCAAGACAGCAGCTCCCAGTAGATATCAGAATAGCACGCAATAGTAAGAAATCCAAGTGCGGCTTGGGACTCCCCCTGTTACATAGGAGTAGGAGAAACAATAGTTTACCTGAAAGCAGTTCTAATGTGTAGCGCTGGCTGAAAGCTCAGACTCAGGCACAATACACTGAGATAGCGCCTACACACCTAATATTACAACCAAAAAAATACATTTGTTGGTTCAAGAACACAATTTTATTTGCTATGTAAACAGTGTAATTTAGAACTAAAAGTATACCATAAAAATCATGACAGTATTCCTTTAAAATTTACTTGATCACTTGGCACTGTGACTTTTGCTCCCTTTGTTTGGCAAACCTTCACTCCTGTGTTAGTGCCTCATAAATTCTGACTTCACTGTAGCCTAGTATTGAGTCCCAATGGGCTTGTGCACATTGCATTTACAACTTTTTACACAAAGGGGAAGTAGGGAGCAAAGGTCATAGAGCATAGACACAGAGTTAGGCTTGGGGAATTAAATTTTTAATATAGGAGGAATGCTATACCTTTGTTATTGGGTTACTGGGTATTACAAGGAGAAGCAATGTGCAGAGACAGTACAGGCTGAGCAGTGCCTATAATCTGATGATAATGAAGTGTACATGTAATTTCACAGCAGGCGGTGGGATCAGAAAGCTTTGGGTTGTGTAAGAAAGTGCTTGGCAGCATCTAGTACACAATCTCCATTTGTCATTTGGCATTTATCTCCTACCCCGTGAAGCGCCGCGTCTGATGCTGCATCGGTGCCCGACTGTGCTCGATCCTGCTGAGTAGCCGATGCTGGCGATGCTCGTCACTTTCTTATGCCTAAAGCTGTAGTATCCAGCCCCTTTTGAGAATGGAGTTAATAGAGGAAGAGCATTGCACACATGTCAGGTCGTCCACGGGGGGGGGGGGGGGGGATGTGTGCACGCAGCGATCTCGTTTCACCAGCGAATCCATGTACCGTATATATGCGAGTATAAGCGCGAGTATAAGCCGAGGTTTACTTTTTCAGCACATTTTTAGTGCTGAAAAACTCGGCTTATACTCGAGTATATACGGTAAATGTATTCATACAGGCAATTCTGTGAGGGGTCTGCAAACATTTGTGTTTGTGATCAGTTAGCTTAAAGGGGTAGTTCACCTTTAAATTCACTTTTGATATCATGTAGACTGATATTCTGAGACAATTTACAATTGGTCCTTTTTCAGTCATTTAGCTTTTTGTTCAGCAGCTCTCCATTTGGTAATTTAGCAGCTATCTGGTTTCTAGGGTCTTACTTATGCTAGCAACCAGGTAGTGGTTTAAACAAGAGATGGGAATATGAATAGTTAAGGGGCCTGCATGGAAAAATAAGTAATAAAAAAAGATAATAATAATTATAATAATAATAATAAAATTGTAGCCTCGCAGAGCAATACATTTTGGCCCCCATTTGAAATCTGGAAAGAGGCAGAAGAGAAAGGCAAATTATTCAAGAACTATAAAAAAAATTAATTAGGAATAGGCCATTCTATAAAATACTAAAAGTTAACTTAAAAGTGAACCTCCCATTTAGATGTGTTTACGTTTTATAGCAAGAAAGGCAGTGGGTACTGACACCCCAGGCACATTATATAAAGTGAGACGCGGTCTGTATTTACAAAACCAGCACATTATATGCCATGAGAAGCAGTGGGTACTGAAGGCAGATATTCAGGCCCTGGCACTATAAAACTGGCAAGGATACACAGCATTGGTTCCACTGTAATTAACTAGAAATGAACAATGACAAAAATAATAAAAAAAAAAATAGTAAGTGAAAAAAACAACAACAACAAATATATAAAAGCACAATGAGCTTTTTCAGGGGGAAAGAATTAACTTACCATCCATCTGTTAGGACAGGTGATAGATTATAAATTATTATAGATGTCAGGTCAGGCAAAAAACAATTTAATGTCAGCTAGTGATTCAGCCTTTAGAACTGTATTGTACCTGTGTATAGTGCCTGGGTATAGTACCTAAGGGAAGTGGGATGAAATCTGCAGCAAAAGTTGAGAGTTGGTTCTTAGGTAAAGTTACAGCTGCAGATTCTTCTATTCAATCTTAATTTCTGCACTGCATTCAGTTTGTAATATCTTCCAAGCCATGACCTGCATCTGTGCTTTGATTGGTCAATTTTAGTGTCTGTCAAAAAAGCTGTGCTCTGATTGGATAATCCACAAGAAGAAAGATCCAATCAGAGCACAGCAAAATGGGCTTGCAGGACCAGAAAATTTCCAGGACAGTGCAGGAACGGAGTGAGGGTTGTTTTTTTGTTTTGTTTTTTTTAATGTGCCGAGCAGGTTTGGGGAGGCTTAGCCAGCCCTAGCCTTATTGAAAATCTGCCTATGCCTATGCCATGTACATTGAGTGGAGTTTGGTTTTTGTTTTAACTATATTGAACTCAACAAAATAATTGTCTCACATGAAATAGCTTTGCTATACAACAATAATGTTTGGTTTTGCCTGAGGACTTGAGATTGGTTACAAGTCACGTGTGTCTAAATACTTTTCCTTCTGTTGAAATGAAAATTTTCTGAAACAGATGGTAATTAGAATATTGAATTGTTATATTTTACCATTTTTTTTTTTTTTTTTTTTTATAACTTCTTTATTGCGAGTTGACATAAAAGGTTACATACACGGTTGACATCATTTCTAGTGCCTCCTCTGCCCTTCAGTTCGGGAGAGTAGGGATACATTGTTTTACCTTCATTTTGGTCATATATAGCAATACCATGTTTCTTATGTTAACTCAAATTTAAAGGTTTTAGACTTTATCATTTACAACCTGTTAACTAACAACTTTTAACTATTTCACCGGGTCTGTCCTTAAGCTGATGGGTAATGGTTCTGTGACTGGATGCACCAAGTTTGTAGAGCTATAGGCAGTTTGCGTTATTGTTTGTTGGTTTTTACTTTGGTATACGTTCCATGGGTCCCATATCTTTTCATAGTTAGTGAGTTTGTTGTCTTTTCTTGCTGACATTTTCTCCATTAGTGCTCTTTTGTCAATGTTTAATATGATTTGTTGTAGGTTGTTTTGTCCTCCTGTTTTCCAGTTTCTTGATATTTCCGTAGTTGTAGCGTTGAGTATGTGGAACAAAAGTTTTTTATTGTGTCTCGATATTTGTTTTGGGAAATATTGTAGTAGTGCTGTTTCTGGGGTTTTAGAGATATTTATTTGAAGTTCTGTGTTAATCCAGTGGAAGACTTGTGTCCATAGTTCCTTTATTTGTGGGCACTCCCACCACATGTGGAATAGGGTACCTTTCTGGTTGCAATTTCTCCAACACATGTCTGGGTAGGTGCTTGTCATTCGGTTTATTTTCTCTGGAGTCATGTACCATCTTAATAGGACCTTTTTATGTGTTTCAATGTGGTTAGTGCACCTCGTGGATCCCTTAGTTATGTTATATATTTCTTGCCATTGTTCCTGTGTGAAAGTCTTTTTTAGGTCTTGTTCCCATTTAACCATGTAGGGGTGTTTTTGATCTTGAGGGGTTTCTAATAATAGCTTGTAACACTCCGACAGGGATCCTTTTCTCCTTCCTTCTAGTGCACATAGTTGTTCCATTGTGGTTTTATGCCTTATTGTTCTGTGTGAGGGCATGTTCTTACTTAAAAGGTGCGTTATCCTTATGTATGTATAGTATTCCTTGTTCGGAATTTGAAATTTTTCTTGAAGTTCTTTAAATGTCCTGTAAACGTTTATTAGGTATAAGTCTGATATTTTGTTAACACCTTTTTCTTTCCATGTGCGTAGCGAGAGGTTGTTGGTCATGTGGGCTAGTGCTTCTATTGGTGTTATGGGGGAGGGAAATTCTCCCAGTTTTCCTTTTTTGTTGTGTTTGTCCCAATTTAAAATTGTTGTTCTGGTTATTGGTAGTATTTGAGGTGTTTCCGGTCTTTGTGCTTTTGGAATCCATAGTATTTGGGGTATTGTTATGTTGTTCAAGAAACTGTTTTCAATGTCTAGCCAGCTTTTCGTTTGTTGGGGACTATGCATTTGGACTGCCGTATCTAGGAGTGTAGCTCTATAATAGTGCACCAGACTGGGAACCCCTAAACCCCCTCTTGTTGTTGAATGTTGGATAATTTTACTTGCTGTTCTCGGTTTTTTGTTTGCCCAAATAAAATTGTTCATTTGTGACTGGAGTGTCTTAAGGTATGTTGCTGGGAGTTGCACCTGGATTGTTCTAAAAAGATATAAAATTCTTGGCATAACATTCATCTTGGTGGCTACTATCCTGCCTAGCCATGAAATGTAATGGACCTTCCATTTTTGGTAATCGTTCAGAAGGGATTTTTGTAATGGTAGGTAGTTAGCTTTAAACAGTAACTCTGGGTCTTTTGTAATTTTTACCCCAAGATATTTTATTGATTGGTCTTGCCAATCAAATTCAAAATTTTCTTTCATACGTTGTGTTTCTGTTGCTGAGATGTTTATTTGGAGGGCTTGTGTTTTGCTTCCGTTTATTTTATACCATGATATATGATAAAATTCCTTCAATTCCTGTAGTACATTTGGGATTGATATATGGGGATTACTAAGTGTAAGTATAATGTCATCTGCGAACAGACCTATAGACTGAGAGCCCACCTGTGTTTGTATTCCGGTTATGTTGACGTTTTCTCTTATTTTGCATGCTATTAGTTCTACCATTAAGGCAAATATCAAAGGGGATAGGGGGCAGCCCTGACGCGTACCATTTGTGATACCGAAAGTTTCGGATAGGATTCCCGCTGCGTTTACTCTAGCTGATGGTGCTGAATACAGGGTCATTACTGCTTTTATAAAATTAGTTCCCAGATTGAATTTTTTGAGAGTTTGTATCATATACCCCCAGTGGATCCTGTCAAATGCCTTTTCGGCGTCTAGTGATAACAGTAGGGCTGGTGTTTTGCGTTGTTTTATTATTTGTAGCAGTGCATGAATTTTCCTGGTGTTGTCTGGGGCCTGTCGTCCTAACACAAATCCTACTTGGTCAGTATGTATCAGTGTGGGGAGAATTTTGTTAAGCCTCTGTGCCAGGATCTTGGAATAAAGCTTTAGGTCAGTGTTTAATAGTGCTATTGGCCTGAAATTTTGACATATATCTGCTGGTTTACCTGGTTTAGGTATAGTGGATATGTGTGCCTGTAAAAATTCAGGGGTAATTATACCTGTATCCATAATATCTGTAAATAGTTGTAGTAAGTGAGGGGCTAGTTCATGAGCAAATATTTTGTAATATAAGTTTGTGTATCCGTCGGGCCCTGGTGCCTTTCCAATTTTAAGTTGTTTTATTACTTGATGTACTTCTTCTATTGTGATTGGGGAGTTGAGGGACTCTTTCTGTTTTTGTGTTGGTTGGGGGAGTTTGATTGATGTTAGATATTGTGTGATGTTATCTGCTGTGGGTTTGGGTTCCGTGTTGTTTAATGCTAAATTGTACAGAGAGGTGTAGTAAGTTGCAAACAGGTCAGCTATTTTTTTGGGGTCTGATATTTTCTTGTTGTTTTCTGTGATATAGGGGATCCTGGTTTGAGCTTGCTTATTTCTTAATTGTGAAGCTAGTAATTTGTCTGCTTTATTGCTTTTGGTGTAATATGTTTGTTTTAAAAGTTTTAATCGATACTCAGTTTTGTTAATTAGTATTTGGTTTAGTTCTTTTTTGAGGCTTTGGATCTCTTGAGTTAGTTGTTTAGTTGATTTTACGCTGAGTTGTTTTTCTAGGAGTTTTATCTTATGTTCTATGTTAGCTCGTTGCTTTTCACTTTCTTTACGTTTCTTTTTAGCCATTGCTATGAATTCCCCTCTTAGTGTTGCCTTATGTGCAAGCCATAGGCATTGTGGTCCTATTTCCTCTGTTTTATTGTTTTTGAAATATTCTTTTATGTTTTGTTTTATTATGTTTTGGTCATCTTGTCGTGATAGAAGGGTTTCATTCAGTCTCCAGGGAGCTATGTTACTTGTGGCTCTATTTCGTGCTATTTCTATCCCTGTTGGGGCATGATCTGACCAGTTTTGGATCCCTATCCATGCTTTTGTTATTGATGTTGTGGTTTGCCGGTCTGTAAATATCATGTCTATTCTGGAGTGCATGGAGTGTCTGGGGGAATAGTAGGTAAATTCTTTATGCTCTGGGTTTTTGGCTCTCCAGGTATCGATTAATGCTAGCTTGTGGAAAAAGTCTCTGAGCTTCTGTGCTGTTTTTGCCTGTTGTTTGGTTATCTGCTTTTTAACTGTTCTGGCTATATCTTGGGTTGGGTCCATTATACTATTAAAATCTCCTGCTACTATGCATTTCCCTCTTTTATGTTCTAGTAGGTGTGTGAGTGTCTTATTAAGGTATTGTAGCTGATTGTCATTGGGGACATATATGTTAATCAGTGTGTACGTTTGGTCACCTATGTTACATATCAACATTAAATACCTGCCCAGAGGGTCCGCATACATCTGATGCATTTGAAATGGTATTTTAGAGCTTATTAAAATGGATACCCCCTTTGATTTGGTTTTTGAGTATGCATGATAGTTGTGGGGGTATTTCCTGTTATAGAAATTAGGGTGATTGGACTTTTTAAAATGGGTTTCCTGAATAAATATCAGGTCTGCTTTAGCTCTATAGGCCTCATGCAGAACAAGATTTCGCTTTTGTGGGGTATTAAGCCCTCTAGCGTTAATTGAATAAACATTAACCATTTTTACATTTTGATGTATGCTTTGCCTCTGGGAATTTATACATTTCAATCTCAGTTATTTTTCCTTTTTGGACTTTGACCCGGTGACTATAACAATAATAACTAACCAAAAACTGTAAAAAGTTAAAGTGTTCCAGCTTCTGTTGCTGGATTTCAGGTAGGTATTATTTTCCCTTTAGTCTGTAAAATAGTTACCTTCCTGTGGCACAGTGGGTATTTGTTCAGTCTGTGCCTTTATAATTTCCAAGGTTTGTACCGTTGGATTTCGGAGGATGGAGTATGTGGAGTGTCTCAGTCTGTTCCTTGTGTTCTGAGCTGTTGTTATTTTCTTGGTTTTTCTTACGTTAGTTGTTTAGAGGGTTCAGCTTATGAGTCGTGCCATTCCCTGGGAAATTTGCGAGGGGATGATGTGTGCGGCGAGGTGCGTTTGGATGGTGATGGCTGGGGCCCGAGGTTCCATCGTTGCACTGCTTTGGCCGCTTCGTCTGGTGAGTTGAACGTAGTTGGTGCGCCGTTCTTTAGTACTATCAGCTTGACCGGGAATCCCCACTTGTATAGGATTTTGTTCTGCCGGAGCTGTGTGGTAGTTTCGGCGTATGCTTTCCTTTTCATTAGGGTGGATTGCGAGAGGTCAGTATATATTTGTAAGTCGGTATATTTGGCTGGCCAGTTCTCTTTTTTGCGTGCCGTTTGTAAAAGCTTTTCTTTTGTTTGAAAGAAGTGGATTTTAGTCAGCACATCTCTGGGAGCCGCTTCTGGAGCTGATCTTGGCTTGGGGATCCGATGGATTCTATCTATCGTTAAATCCACTGGGGAGGCATCCGGCATAACTGACTGTAGAAGTTCTGTTAGGTAGTTCTCTAGTTCGCTCGGCGGAACTGATTCAGGGATGCCCCGCAGTTTCAGGTTGTTTCTGCGGGAGCGATCCTCTAGGTCTGCTACCTTGTTTGCAAGTCTATCCACCTCCTTTTCCAGTTTGTTCTGTTGATCCGCCAGCTCGTTGTGGGCCTCTGCATATTCCCCCATTTTGTTTTCAATGTGCGCCGTGCGTTCCCCCAGCTCTTGAATTTCTCTACGTATTTCGTTCGACATTTGTTTTAAATCCGCCTGTAGAGTAGTTTTTAGGTCTAGCAACATACGTTTTATGTCCTCTGCTGGTTCTGGGCCTATTGCCCCTTGAGCTGTTTCTTGTTGCTGGTCCAAAATGGCGTCCTGCAGCGGGTGTGTAGTAGGCTGCGGCGTAAAGAATGCCGATACCTGCTGTGCTGTCTTTTTGCTGGGGTTTTTAGGACCCATGTCCATTCAGAGATAGTTTCTCGTCCCAGGTATGTGCTTTGATTTAGTTTTTAAGTGCTAATAACCGCTTTTATCAGCTCAGATTTCCGGAGCTCACCGGAGTTGCATCTGTCGGGTTTGCTGGGTAGCTCCACCCCTCATATTTTACCATTTTTTAATGGTTAAAATAATAAAGGATACATGTTAAAGAGAACAAAAACACTAGTGCAACTAGTGCAATATCTGTATAGTGATATGCAGTAACTGGAAAAATGATGTAAAAATGGAGGTAATAAAGCCTTCCTTTTTGGCTATAGGTAATTAAAAGAATATGTGATTAGACACTGGGTGCCAATTTTGTTTTTTAAAAATTAAAAATTAAGTATAGATAGTATTGATTCGATTCACAGCGAATTTCTGCTTTTTGCCATTGCGGATTTTTTTGCAAAACAGGTGCACAAATTCGGGGCATAAAAAAAATGTGTTGCACGTGTCAAAAAATGACGCGTGTCAAAAAAAAGTTTAAAAAAAAGATGCACACAACAATTTCTTTGACGCACGTCATTTTCGCTGTTTCACGGATTTTTTAGCAAAGAGAAACGGGACAGATTCGCTCATCACTAGTATTGATTGGACTTTACACTTAACTCCTTGAATTTTAGATCTACTTTAAAATGGTTTTCAAACTTTCTTTTAAAAAATAATTTAAACATGAAATAAAACCAATAGGATTGTTTTGCCACCAGTATGGATTCATACATCTTAGTCAGAATTAAGTACAAGGTACTATTTTCTTATTACAGAGAAAAAGATAATAATTAAAAAAAACCTTCATTATTTGTTTAAAATGGAGTCTATGGGAGCTTTCTGGATAATTGGTTTCCAGATAACAGATCAGATACCTGTTACCAGATGAAAACAAATTGAAAAGATTAATATTACATTTTCATTTTAACAATAATTCTCCTTTAATCCACACAGGGTTTTTTTCACATTTGCAGGAAACTATGCTTTCTCCAGGTTAAAAAACATCTACAATTAGTTATAGCAGAAAACTGGCATGCCCATCCCAGCATAGCTGGGAAATTGCAGAAGAGAGCATTTTTTTGCACAATCTAATCAACATAAACAATTGCCTTCACTGTAATGCTATTTCTAGGTGTTTTGCCAGCTGGCAGCAGAATAATTATCTGCAGGTAAGGGAACACTCCGCTCCCGTAATTAAAATAAAAAGCACAGTTTGACAGATACCCAAAGAAAACATTAGGACTGATTAGTAAATCTGCTCCTCACCTTGACCATAGTCTGTACATTTTGAAGGACTCTCTTTTTTAGTTATCACAATGCTTGTTTCTTGAAATCTATAGGAAATATAATAGTTATTATTTCCATTTATTAATGCCATATTATTTAAAAGAAGATTAAAGGAGAAGGAAAGGCTGATAAAGAGTTAATCTCTGGCATACCTTCAGTTGTCTCAATAGTGCCCTTAAGTCTCCCCATATTTCACCTGTTCAGATGATCAGAAGCCAAACAGGAAGAAAAAAAGCTGTGTAAAGAAAGTTCCCATAATGCCTTGCTTCTGCACAGACACCCAGACCAAGAGAACATGTTCAGTTAGTAAGACTATGGGGCTGATTTACTAACCCACGAATCCAACCCGAATTGGAAAAGTTCCGACTTGAAAACGAACATTTTGCGACTTTTTCGTATGTTTTGCGATTTTTTCGGATTCTGTACGAATTTTTCGTTACCAATACGATTTTTGCGTAAAAACGCGAGTTTTTCATATCCATTACGAAAGTTGCGTAAAAAGTTGCGCATTTTTCGTAGCGTTAAAACTTACGCGAAAAGTTGCGCATTTTTCGTAGCGTTAAAACTTAACGCTACGCAAAATGCGCAACTTTTTACGCAACTTTCGTAATGGATAGGAAAACTCGCGTTTTTACGCAAAAATCGTATTGGATCCGAAAAATTCGTAAAGAATCCGAAAAAATCGCAAAACATACGAAAAAATCGCAATCAGACTCCAGACAATCAGACTCCAGTACCGATCATTATGAAAAAAACGCAATCGGACTCCATTCGACCCGTTCGTGGGTAAGTAAATCAGCCCCTATGAGTCAGCTTCCTGCTGATTGGCTCAGATCCACATTCCTAAGGGGGGGGTGAGTTCTCAGGATTCTTGAGGGAGGGGGGAGCAATAGGAGG